>NC_139217.1:401720011-402266896 GCF_055691185.1 Crinia signifera | reverse complement strand
CCCACCGCGGCGAAAGACGGGGCGTGGCCTCACAATAGTGCTGCAGGTATAGGCCACGCCCCCTTTCTGACAGGCCACGCACCCAAAATTCAGCGTGCACACCGTCCCGCCGCCCCCTTCCCAGGTGTTGGGAGGTATGTGCGTGTGGTGACTACATCCGTAGTCCTACGCTGTGCTGGTGATATGACCAACTGTGGCGAGCTTTTACTTTAACCCCAATGTATGTCAGCTTATTACAAGTAAAGTATTGTTTTATTTATTCTGCTGACTGTGCTCTATCTGTTCTTCTTTTATAAATATATATATATATATATAGGAATACAAAAATGCCGGCACTCCAGGGTTTACACAAGCAACATACTCAGGTGCCAGAATGATGATCAATACACAGTCCAATAATCCCAGGGTGTGGGATAAGAAACGGCACTCAGAGATTAACGGCTTTTGAAAACTTGTATTTAGAATACAAACATGTAGGGCATCATAGGTGACGTTTCGGGGTATCAGCCCCTTCTTCAGACCCTCCTACAGCAAATTACACACATGAAAATAACACATTTTATACCTTACCCATAGCTGACATGCTGCACAGCGTCTCCCCGCCGCGTCACCCGCTCCCGTAAGTCGTCAGCGCACACTTCTATCTCAGGACGCCCTGGACGTTGCTAGGCAACGTTCAGTTTGCGTTCCATTAGACAGGAAGTGTCAGCCCGACGTCCCAGGCAGCAGGACGAGCGGCTTGGCAACACAAGTGCAGTCATGCCAGCCGGGAACAAGATACAAACAAAAACAACAAAAGGCCGGTATCCTTCTGTTCCCGGCTGGCATGACTGCACTTGTGTTGCCAAGCCGCTCGTCCTGCTGCCTGGGACGTCGGGCTGACACTTCCTGTCTAATGGAACGCAAACTGAACGTTGCCTAGCAACGTTCAGGGCGTCCTGAGACGGAAGTGTGCGCTGACGACTTCCGGGAGCGGGTGACGTGGTGGGGAGACGCTGTGCAGCATGTCAGCTATGGGTAAGGTATAAAATGTGTTATTTTCATGTGTGTAATTTGCTGTTGGAGGGTCTGAAGAAGGGGCTGATACCCCGAAACGTCACCTATGATGCCCTACATCCTCACCGGTCTGGTGCTTTCTACATCGTGCTTATGACGGACTCCTGCCGCCTGGGTTGATATCTGCAGTTTGTCTGCACATATATTGTCCTAAACCTACATGTACGTGAGCTATATTATTTTAGTAAAGTATTACTTTTACATTGCTCATTCGTGCGCTTCTCTGTTTTTTTCTACATACATACATATATATACTTCCAGAAAAAAGGCTGCGTCACTCCAGGGGACTTTTAAAAGTTTTTTAGTGCAATACAATATCCATAATATGCAGGTTACAAGCTTAACAGATTAACGTTTAGATGCCTAATGGCATTTTGGTCATGACCATATGTATCCTCAATGCATACAATTGAATGCATTGAGGATACATGTGGTCGTGACCAAGACAACGTCAAAAATTCAATATATGTTTAATAAGGGACACTTTTCCTTCCCCTTCCGCGGCCCGCCCCTAGCTGCTGTGACTGTCTGCTGCTGTTGTACATTTGCTGCTGCTGTAGTACTCATTTACATTCATATTTCATACACTGTCACAACATGATAATTATATTCAATATTCATTATGTGTGCGCGGCTTCCTGTTTCCTTTCCTGCTTGGCTTGGCCGGGACTCGGAGACGTCCTTGACATCACACAGTTGAACTGGAGTCGTAAGAGTCAGCCGGGTGCGTGCGCGGCACGTGCATGTGCAGAAGAAAGCATTACTAGTATCCAGCGTCAGGTAAAGTTCTATCGCGCATGTGAAAAACCTCCCGGCAGCGGTGCCCCCCTTGTTCCTCTGCGCATGCGCAAGTAAGCGATGGTGGGAACCATCAATGGCTGGCGATAGAATGGTTTATAGCCATCGATGGTTCCGTCCGAAAATGCCCTTGATGGCATCCATTGATGGGAAATGCATTGATGGCCATCCCTAGTACACACCCATGCTTCTAGGTACCACGTTCACAATCTCTCCATATATGGAACAAATTCCTTCTCAAATGGACAAAACCCCACCCAAATTCTAATTTTCTCTGCACATGTTACATCTGCCCCCCCTTTTTGCAGTGCACATGGTTGTGACCATTTGAGAAGGAATTTGCCCCCCTGAGGGGGTGTGTCATGCTCCTCCCAAAGGGCGTGTCTAGTTCCCTATATGGAGAGATTGTGATAAGAGATTATGAACGTGGCACCTAGAAGGATGTGTACTGCTACATCTCAGAGGAATCTTTTAAAATGACTTATATCCAAATATAGATGAGCACAAAAGCAGTTAGTAAGAGCTACTGTATTTGATAAAGTGCTGGGAAATGGCGCTGATGATTCAATGTAAATGTATCTGTCTCTCATTCCTTGTTTCCCAAAAAATGTAACAGTGAAAGGAGAGAGATTGCTAGACTAATGAGGGAGAGAGGGAGATTGCTGCTATTTCAGGGAGTCTCCTGCAGAATGCAGGCGGGTAGGCAACTATGGGTTAAGATATGGAAAATGAATAACGTTGCATACAGTTTGAGGTAAACAAAAGACAAGTGTTGAATATTTATCTAGTAATTACATGTACATCACAAAACATGAAAAATAACCAGAGAGAAACAGTATAGGATATAATAACCTCATAATATAACTATATTTTATCTCCACTTAACAGGCACAAATAATACTTCTGAGAATATTAAATATTGAAAGTTCATGCTTCAAGTGAGTGAGGTAAACTTTTTTCCAGTGGATCCCGTCTTGATAAGATTGCATCCTATTAATTCACTAAGATGCAATGACATTATTAAGACACCACATCACCGAATAATGGTGCCTGTTGAAGTCTTAGGCTGCATTGTCATGAATGTTACTGCAGTTCCATATATAATATGGCTGCCTATATTGTCTTTATGACACAGGTATACTTTATGTCCATTTACTGTATTTAATGTGACATTATACCACAATAAGACCTAATTAAATTGTCCTATATTTTCCTTTTACACCTACAGTATTCTTTTGCATTTCAACGTAGCATGTAAAAAAAGATTGCTTGGCCCTAAAACCTATAATTATCTCTGCGTGCTTGCAGTTCTATCTGCAGTGTAAATGTAAAGCTCAATTCCTAGTGAACTCAGGTGGAGTAAATTGCAATTAAACATCTCTGTGCATTATTGCATATTGATGTTTCAGAAAACATACCTTTTCTTTAAGTGTATCCTTGTACTTTTCTTTAATCCCTAAATGTCAAACAATTCTCACAAGCCACAGCAAAATTATAATAATTTAGCAATTTTTTTTACATACATTTTATTAAAATGTTTAAAATAAATCAAATAAATAAATGCTGAATCAAAATTGTAGTGATCTTTTTCTGATAGAAGCTTATTTTTTCAGCCGCAATAATTCATTTATCATCATAATCAAATAATTACATAATTGAAATACTAAACGTTTATTTTTGAAAATTCATTAATTTGCTTAAATAGACCTTAATAATGTAGCACTTGAGTAATTATAATGGTGGGCATACAATGAGGACAGTATAAAGAAAAAAGGTAGACTTACAGGAGGCATGGATGAAAACGTGTTCTTAAATGTGAAGGGAAATAATTCAGTATATATAACCGCACAGTAAGTCCCGGTTGCTGTTGTCAGATTGTGTTTTGTAGGGATCTTACATTGTTGCTGCAGGCTTTAAATAAGTAACACAGATAAATGTTGTCCTTGGAATACTTGGAAGTATACCTATTTTTCAATATTGAAGAACTGTTAAATACAATTCCTCTTCTGGATTATCTATTCTCTTTCTGTAAACATTTTTAAGTGAATCATTATTTAGCAGGACTAAAAAAAGTACAGAATAAATTCTTTGAAATTGCTCCACTATCCTGTTGAGTTGTGTATACTAGGTGTTATTGGCAGACAACAACACATTGTGGTTGGCAGACATGACCGGAGGTTAGTCTTAACCAGGAACGAGTGTTTTTTGTAGTGCTCAGTGATGGTACAGCTGTACTCTTCTAATACACAAACAATGATGAAGGAGTAGAGGTTACAATACAGGTGATGTGGAACATACATAGTACATGCTGGTCATGTATGTAGGCAGTATCACATGACACACATGTATTGCAGGGTTCTTGTTGAATAGGGGTGTGCAATAGGTTTCCAAATGTACAAAAAATATTATATTTATAAACAAAGTGAATATTAAGTTTTGTAATATTCACTGGAGAAGTCTGTGCAAAGTTGCATGTGCTCAAACCATATGTTGGAGCACCTGGAACAGTCTGAAGCAGGTACATTATGTCTTCTATATGCTGAATGAAGGTCTTCACTGCAGCTTCTAGTACGTCAAAATGAATCCCACACTTGCACTTGATTTGTGGGAATACATAGAAGTCACGAGGGACCAATTCTGTACTATATTGCTGTTGACTATGCTCCTGTATGTTTATGGGCTAGAAAATCCACCACTTTCATGGACTTGTGGGCAGGTGCAATGTTATAAGGGAAAGGGCACCACAAGCATGGGTTAATGGAGGGCACCTGAAAATGGCTGCCAGCACTTGTGACAGGCATTGGTTGGAATACCTTTCTTAACTTAAACACAGCAGCTTGCAGTTGGTCAAAACTCTTGTGCTGTTACAGACCACTCTTGTAGCCATAGCAGATCATGGTTCTCTAGTGGCATCTGTTGAGCTCATAATGAGTTTGCGAAGGTAGTGAACATCCTGACTTTTTTGGCGTGCATTGTTGCTTATATATAGTTCTCTGCTTGGACATTTCACAAGAACTTTAGTCAGACATTATAGTTCACAACCAGACAGTTGTGTCTATATGCACTGCTTACCCGGAAAATGACTGCACACTATTTAAAAACATGTGTACAGTATGTACCAATTTGGTGCAGATTAATTTAGTGGAGTAGCTTTAGGACTTTACATCTGAGGTTTATCAATTACAGCCCATTTTTCTCACACTGCAATTTTAGAAGGATAAAGAGCGCTATTAATGTTGGTTAAATTAATAAAATAATAAAATATTATGGGGTGCTGGGTGATATATAGTAATGAGTGGTACCTGTAAAAGAAGATTATGTTAAAAAACAATGTTTACACCCTTTTGGGGAATTGGTGTTGTGATTTAAGAACAAATTTCTCCGTGCGGCACTGTCCCTATCTTGCCCTGTGTACCTCCGACCTGAGTCTTCCGTGATGGTCTACGGTACTTGAGCGGAGAGGAGAAGGCTTGCTGGAAGGGACGGTTGGACCACGCGTCCGTGGCAGCCGCTGCGCTGATCTTCCGTCTCTGCCGATATCCGGTTGGAACAATTGTGCAAAACCAGTGCTGCTTGTGAACAAATGGAGCCTTAACCACAGACCACTAAACCAAAAATAGAGTGGCTTTTCATACAAAACATAGCGCAAGTGAACTACTTTTCTATTACTTTTTCCTGTATTTCTAATAACATGGTAAGGCCCTAAGGATCAGATTCACCACAAATAACATCCGTGAAGGATGAAGTGGGATTCTCTGGGATTCTGGAGATAATCACCAACATTTGTGAGTTCCCTGGATATTCTGGGAGAATAGACATGTTATGTTATGGGCCTGATTCAGAACTGATTGCTGGGCTGCAAATCTTCAGTGCCCAACAATCAGTTAAACGCCTCTACGCCAGAGTCTCCCCGCCCCTGTGCACAACTGCGAATGCGATCACAGCCATGCACACAGGGGGAAATGCATGTGTAATCACTCTCAATCTACTGGATTTCCCCCGTTCACAGCCGCCAGGTGAGTCTAGACTTACTCTGCGATGGCCGTGGGAATATGGAGGCCGCTGCTGACATCAGTGGCCCTTCCTCCATATAGCCGTGCACTGCCTGCATTTTTCGAGACACTCCCAGAAAATTCGGCCGCCATCCGTCAATCATCTTGCAAATGGCCAGGAATTGCTTGCTTCATTCGCAGGGGGACCCCGCGCATACGCACTGTGTACCAGGTGTATGCGCGGTCGTTCAGTAATCGCTCAGGCTGCAAACTTGCAGCCCAGCAATTGGATCTGAATCAGTCACTATGTACAGGCTATGTAAATGATATACTGAGTGACCTAATGTAGGCACTAAGGAAACTTGTAATAAGCAAATTAAACACTTACTGTAACCATGTGGAATTTATAACTGCATATTATAGGACTTCTCTGCAGTGTTTACTATACCCCCACCTCTCTGGTAGCTGAAACAAGTCTGGTAACACAGATTATTAGCACTATCGTAGCACAGGACTGAAATCCTCAATGATGATTGTTCTGAACTGTATTAACCTGATGATGTCTCAGCTCATCTCACTGATGAATTGTCAATGAAAGTCCTCACACAAGTATCCAGTAATGTAGTGCAGTCATTACTGCAATAGAGATTCTATTAATACTGGATTATTTTCTAAGAATATAGTGTCAGTCAGTAATAATAGGGAAAGGGCTTTGGGAATGACAGTGAGTGGCTTAAGATATATTCACGGATCACACAACCCTCACAAAACATTTTACTTTTTACAGAACCATAGCCATTAAAGTGGACATGAGAAACTATCAGATTACAAAAATAACATTGCACTTTCTGTTATTTAGATTGGTTATGATGATACGGAACTTGTCGGCGGATTACGTTTGCATTGTTAGTTGAGAAGACTGCTGATCTTGTAGTTCCTCAGTGTCAGGCACCCAAAGTTGTCATGCTTTTATTGTTTAGCATTAATTAGGTTTATATTGTAGCTTTATATGCAGGTTCTGCTTTTCCTTAAAGATTATGCTGTGATGAGTTTGGGAAGTACTCTGGCCTTCCTATTAATTGGATGAAATCCTCTATCCATCCTCTTAGGGGGTCAACCCTTGTCACTCCAATTATCTCTCTGCCTTTATTATGGGTTACCTCATTTAAATATCTGGGTGTGTTGGTATCTAGTGACCACTAGGCGGCTCTAGGCATTTGTCTACGGCGCTGACCACTGGAGGGTGGCAGTTTGGAGCAGGTCCCTTTCCCCCCTGGATGAAGGTGAGTGCAACTCCTCCCGCCCCCTTGATGGAGGTGAGTGCAACTCCCCCTCCGGAGTGACTAGGCGGCGGCCGCAGCATCACACGTTCCCCCTCTCCCCACCCCTGGAGTTACTTAGCGGCACTGGCCACATCACCCGACAACCCCCGCCCCTGGCAACCCCCCCCTTGTAATGACGCGGAGGCCTGCCGCCGCAATACCCGTAACCCACCTGTGTGGAGCGGCCGGCCTGTCATTGCAATATCCGGCAACCCCCCATGTGGAGCGGCCGGTCTGCCGCCGCAATACCCGGCACCCCCCGGATCGCCCCCACCAGCCTGGGGCACTCTGGTGTCTAGCATCGGCCCTGGCTGCATACTATATAACAGTAGATGTAACAAAAACAGAATATTTATGCAGCTGTCAGAGTACACACATCAGTTGCAGGACACATAGTTTACAGCTGTATCACAAGTGTAGTAGCCAATATACCCAAGGCGCCATCCGGGTATATCACACAGGAGGCAATATGGAATGTATACATTATATGAATCAAAAAAGTGTCTAAGACAGACGCAGGAAGAACACAGAGGTTTTTTAGGGCACACTTTAGAAATAAGTAAGTGAAGAGAATGTAGGATGGGTGAAATAAAATCGAACCTTTATTCATTCATATATAAAAAATTACGTCACAAATTTTAAATGCACAAAAGGTTGCAGAAAGTAACATAATATGCAATTTTAAGTGTAAAAACACATTAATATCTACATATACATGACACTGATAATTAATCATGTAAAATCGATATAGTAGGCGAAATTGATTGCAGTGTAAGCCCAGCCACTTGATGGTTTTGAAACAAAGAATAAGAAATAAATTGTGAAAATTATGAAAATTAGCACGTTAGAAATTGTCTTATACCAATACAGTCTATCACAATAATTCTTGTTCAGGGACCAGAGGTTGATGTTATTCAAATTAGTTGTTATTCACAGGTTTGGATTGCATAGAGTTGAATGAGAGTTTTAAGCAGGATAGAGGCATTGCTGCTTCTGCTGTCTGAATGAAAATACAGCACTGGATATTCCCTGGTGGTCTCCCAAGAGGTACTGATCCAGCCAGTCACTGCTTAGCTGCTGAGTTCGGATGGGATCAGGCGGCACAGCGATGTATGGCAGTATGTATTGACAGATGAGAGCCCCAAAATGATACAAGGAGCCAAGTATCACTTCTGCTTTTCCTCTGGTGTCAACCAGGTGAATGAGAGAGTGATTGAGTCCAAGTGGTAGACAGTAGTAAGCTCGGAACAAGTGAGATGTGGAAATGATTCACATGAAGAAGGAATGTGCCCACTGCTTAGGTGTCCACAATGTGGAAGTGCTGTGTACTGTGGTACATGCAGGGGTAAATGAGGTCTTGTTACTTTGTTAGCTGATTTGACTGACCAATGATTGAAAAATCAACAAGGGTGTCATACATAGAAAGAATATAGTGACTCTTGTTCAGAGAAAATTATTGTAAATTATAGTGACATCTAAGTATTGAGGAGAATCCAAATAGAGCACAAAAAATATATATAGAGGAGAGGTATATATATATATATATATATATATAGAGAGAGAGAGAGAGAGAGAGAGAGAGAGAGAGAGAGAGAGAGAGACAAATCAAACAGAAATCTCCTAAATACTGTAGAGTACCTGTGCGGTGCAGATAATATGAGCTGATTCTCTTACTGTCCAGTGGTCACTCTGACCAGTAAGAGGTTAGATACAATTGTTGCCACTTGTACATCAACAATTGGTAACATAAATGCAAACCTGGGGCTGTAGACACTCTCTCCGGTGTAAGTTTATACATGCAAAGTGAGTTAACAGTGCAAAGCAATATCATTAAAGTGTATGGTAAATACACAGGTTTGTTAGCAGTGCAGAGCCAATAAGGGGATAAAGCTTTAAGAATTCCTGCAGATAATGAGAATTCCCGCATGCAGTGTATACATTCAGGGGTGTAACTATAGCACCGCAGCCCCCGCGGTCGCGCGGGGGGGGGGCTGTGCAGGTGGGGGCGCCGGGGGGCTGCGGTGCTATAGTAATGCCTCCGCCCCCCATCCCCCGCAGGCTTACCTGTCTGCGCGTCCCGGCTCCCCTCCTGGCTTCAATCAATTCTATGGAGACAGACCACGATAAAATGGCCGCCCCATAAAGCAGACAGTTCTCTGAAACTGTCTGCGGTATGGGGGCGGCCATTTTATCGTGGTCCGTCTGCATAGAATTATTAATTGAAGCCAGGAGGGGAGCCGGGATGCGCAGACAGGTAAGCCTGTGGCGATGGGGGGCACCGGCGGCCGGGGGGGGGAGAGGCTGGCGGGGAGGGGGGGGAGCCCCCCCCATTAACGGCAGCGGGGTGCCCCAAACCAAGCTACGCCACTGTATACATTATATATAAGTCTTAGAAAAGAGTAAACAGTACCCACCTATTTATGTTGAAACTGAGAAAATATATATATATATTGCAGTGTATTGCAGCATCAAAGCAAATAAAAAATGTCCATGGTTCTGTCCCCAGCATCCATGGCTCTGTCCCCGGCATCCATGCCAAGTGTAGTGAGTGCCTCTCACACAGCGCCGGTAACCGCCAGATTCCCTGCGCTGGCGGACGCCGTCTGAGAGGGGATCATGCGGGCGTGGTCGGAGAGGGGATCATGCGGGCGCCGGCAGAGAGGCGCTCCTGCGTCTCAGTAATTAGTAGCACATGCGCCTCATGCATAAAGGGGGTATGCGGGCGCAAGTGCGTCCTATGCACAATAAAGAAGGCATTTTCAAACCCCACTATGCATGCCAGCCCAAAGCGCGGCGAGCAGACTCGTTATGCGTCCTCCCGACCTGTTCATACCCCCACTATCCACGTCGGCGTGGAGTTGATTTTATAAAGTGTGGCGAGCGAAGTGGAACACATGTGAAGTAATCCACGTCCCCTCGCGGGGTTTGCTATGCTCGCCATGCTTTGGGCTCGGTGGCTCGCCACACTTTTTAAAATCAACTCCACGCCGACGTAGATAGTGGGGGTATGAACAGGTCGGGATTGACCGCAGCTTTACCAACTGTTTAAGTATATGAACATATTTTTACAGTGAGCTGTGTTATAGTAGACTTTGCTCTTATTTGTTATTCCAGTGTAGTTTATTTCTCATTTCTGTTATTGCTAATAAAACAGTAATTTAATAACAAACTGAAGTGTAAGTAATTTCCTTTCTGAGACTGGTGCTCAATTCTTGAAGCCCTTCACCAAGGTTAAAACAAGCCAAAATAACAAGTATATAACAAAATAGATTGCTGAAGTACGAGGAAAGGGATTTTAAATTGGGTCACGGATGGGGTCCCGACAGTCATTTACCCGACGTCGGGATCCCGACTGTTAAAACACCGACAGACGGGTTCCCGAAGGCCACCGGCTATTGTCCCACGTGGGGGTCCACAACCCTCATAGAGGGAGAATAGAATAGATGGCGAGCGTAGTGATCCACCGTGCCCGCAGCATGGCGAGCCCGCTAGGGGCTTTGTTGCGCTCGCCATGCTGTCTGAGTCTGGCCTGTTGGGATCCCGACGTCGGGCTAATGATTGTCGGGATCCTGACTGTCGGAACCCTATACCACACCCTTTTAAATTTGGGATGAAAAATATATACTCAGGAACTTGCTATCAATATATATATATATATCACTAGCGAGAGCAATGTTGCCAAATGTTGTATGACTGGGCACCACCATCAATATGTATGCACTTTTGCCAATGCCGGCTCCCTGCCGGGTCCTTTTGCCTGCAATGCTGCTTGGTTCATGCATTGTCCAGCTATAAAGTGTCTCCGAGAAAATGCAGGTCATCTGAAGGGAAACGTACTGTGGGCCTTATTCAGATCACATCGCATTTGCATGCAGTACCGATGTTGCGCGTCTGCGCATCCGCAGGCGGGTATCTGCGCATGGGCAGGCGTATGGTGCATGCACCCACGGCGACCTTTTGGTTAGCCGGGTGCATGCACTCATGTCGGTGAGGGGGGGGAGGGGGGGGGGCGCCAGGCTGCCCCATTACCATATGGGACCGCCCAGCGTTCCATGGGTGTTCCCATGAGAAAGCTGGGCGTTCTCATGGTAATGAGTCGGTGACCATCGAAAGATGTGGGCGGTTACCCGAGCCATGCGAATGGATGTTTATGCTAAACATCCATTCGCAGCTGTTTGTGCAAAGCCGCACTTTGAGGAGGCGGCGGGGGGAGGTCGTTCGCCAGGCAGGGTTTGATGGACTCGCAGAATAACCGCCTGTGTGTGCTGGGAATGGCATGCCAGTGGAAGTAAGACATTGAGGGTAAGGCGAAGCCCAGCCACCACTGCTTTATGACATAAAGTAGATAGTACCAAGGATTAAAGGTCCTTCATAGATGTGACGGAAGTCCAAGACAACTCACTTCTTTCTCACCGCTCAGTCCATTGCAGTGTTTTGAAACAAAAGACTTTTAGAAGCTGTAGTTGCTAAAATATTTCCGTTTAGGTCCAACCAAAGGATATCTCCGAGATTGTGTTATTAAACTGTTTCTATTAACTGTAAATAGAAAGGATGATGATTTTGGGTACTGAGAATAAGGTCACAGCCTTGAGAATGGGTTTTCGCACCTCTCCATACCCAGTAAAAAATTATTTCTGTTGTTTGACAGGACAATAAATGCGTAGCTATAAAGTGAAAGACTTCTGTATTTCTGTATCACACTAACAACCCTTTTTTTTTCTTTTTTTCAAATTTATTGCTGCAGTTTAAATAAAACTCTTAGGGAAATATTTGTACTTTACAAGAGCGTCATATTTATTGTGCTCCTGATAAAGAAAATTATGATAACATTTCTGGTCTTAAATAGGAATGTTTCTGTGCTCCAGATCTTGGATTACCAAATGACAAAGAATTTACAGCCTTTCACACTCCTTTGTCATGGAAGGGAAAATTATGCCTTAAGAATTTTAACTGTAACATTGGATTACACATCCAGTAGCTATATATAGTTATATATCTTACTACACTACAATGACCCTGAAGTGCATGCTTTCTATGTGCGAAAACTATCACTGCTGCTGTTACATTAATAGATTATTGCTAGTAATATTTTATTAACATAGTTGATTTTGTCTGAACCTCTATTCAAAACTACAATGCATTATCTTTCAGCTCCAGGCTAATTAGATATGAGTTTATACTGTTCTTTTAACCTAATATGTCTATCTGTAAATGCTTTCTATTACATCCTGCTCTCTGTTTCACCTTAGGTAGATCAGTTGAGTATGACCACATTCTAGTCACCCCCTCACCTTTATTATTCAGCAAGGACCGTCCCATCTCTATACACACAACATGATTTTCTATGTTCATTGTGCTTATCTGACTAAAGACACTGTTGCTCTTGTCTGTGTTAATGCTGAGTGGTTATTAACCTCTGTCTAGGTAGCAGAGTAGATAGACACATTTTACATTAGGAATACAAACCAATGATCAAAAATGGTTCTTTTTTTAAAGCAAGTACTAAACACTATAATGATACTTCATACCTCGGCGATAGTGATAGATAGATCATAGATGCATCTCTTCCTAGGATAACAGCATATTTTTTTTCAATATTATTGAAATATCATGATATAATCATAATAATAATAACAACGATATTTATCTAGCACTTTTCTCCCAATAGGACTCAAATGACAAAACAAGCTTAACAGTGGATGTCAGTGAAATGCTTGAGTAAATAAGTACGTCTTTAGTCTAGTTTAAAGGATTTTACAGTGGGGGCTTTTCGCACTGTGCGAGGAAGAGAGTTCCATAGAGTCGGAGCAACAAAGTTGAAAGCTCGACCCCCAGGTGAATTCAGGGAAATTCTGGGGACTGTTAGTAGTCCTTCTTCAATGGATCGTAGTAATCGAGTAGGACAGTAAGGAATCAGAAACTGCTGCAGGTACCTTGGGCCCAGGTCATGTAGGGCCTTGAAAGTGAGTAAACCAATCTTTAAAAATATTCGGCATTTTACAGGTAGCCAGTGAAGGGAGTAGAGAATGGGAGTTATGTGGCAGGAGTGGGGCTGGTTAGTTAATAGTCTGGCGGCTGCATTTTCTATCATAATATTTAAGAAATTAAAGACTTTTAATTAATTCCTTTATCCAATAGGTTGGTTGTTTTTTTTGACTGAAGACACCAGATTAAAAAAATTGGGGGTTTTCACAGTTCATTTATTTGCACCAATGGAATTCAATGGATGTATGAGAAATAACTCCACGTGATTGAAGTAAGATAATATTGTACACCTTGTATTTATGTTATAGTATAAAGGTACTGTTCAGTGTCCAGCTGTTTTTTTTTTTTACCGCTTCTTATTCTTTATTTATAATGTTTAAACAAAAATATAGCTAGTTTAATGTACAATATAAAGTATGGAGCAATGTGAAACAATAATTGCTACCTACGTCAGTATCAGATTTGGCATGATAGAGAAGTTTTATAATAAATGGAAGGAAAACTAGAAAGTAGGAATAAAGATGATTGAGATCGAAGATGGGGATGGAGCGGGGGGGGGGGGGGGCTAGGTAGGGTAGGCAATGTCCACTGAAATGGGAGTTCGATTGTAGAAAATGCAATCTTGGGCGATATTTCCCAGAGGTGGAAATATCGCCCATCAGTATACAATGCTACCCATTTTTGTCCGGGAATCGTCTGTGTAGATTCGACTTTGTTTAAAGTTGAATCTGCATTGTCGAAAGCGGCTGCTGGATTGTCAAATCAGCTGCCTTTTTCGGCTATTGGCAGTTGGATTTCCGACTGTCAGAATCTATTTCCGACAGTCGAAAAAATGGACCTCATATTGAATAGGTTGAATGTTAATTTGTCCTATTCTTGGCAGAAACAGACAATATTTCCTCCTGTCGGAAATATCGGCCGGGATTTAATAACCCCCCCCCCCCACCATTATCTTCCAAAATGAAAAGTTGAAATGTTGCCCATATCAGATTTTACCTATCATCTCTCTCTTCATTAAGTGCTACCTGTGCCATTGCTGTGATCAGAGGGGTGCATGCATATATAGGCATCCCTGGCGCAATAAGTAATTTTTTGATACTGCAAGTGCACTGCAGTGCTAAAAAACAGAGGAACAAAAGCCAGAGAATACACACAAACATAGATTGTTTTTACAAAGCAGCTAATTATTGGTGGCTTGTAAGGCTGGATTTAAAATAGTAGTAGTAATACATGTAATACCAGGCTGTATTGTGTGTGTCACTGTTGCATGTTAAATCCATCCCTAAAAACTGTTAAGAATCGGTGGCTTTGAAAAACTGATCTTTAGTAAATATACTGGAACAGTTGCTAATTACCAAACTCATTATGAGGTCTCAATAAATTAACTAACAGGATGAAGCTTTAAAGATTAACTTTGCCTACAACCTCTAACATGGTCATCAAGGCCATCACCCAATCTACTGTATCTAAAGTTCTCTAAAATTAATGAATAGCTTTAGGTAAATGAAACCTTCATGAATCAGGGCCATTTTATATTAAATTAACCTTATTTTTTTTATATTCTCTCTTTGGGTTAAATCGCTTTGTTGTATTGCATCTTTAAGTACCTATTTTGAAAACATAGAGGGCCAGATGTACTAAGCTCGAAAAGTGATCAATTGGAGAGCGATAAACCACCAGCCAATCAGCTCCTACCTGCCATGTCACAGGCTTTGTTTGAAAGATGACAGATAAGAGCTGATTGGTTGGTGGTTTATCACTCCATTTTATCACTTTTCATGGCTTAGTACGAGGCGAGATGCCCATTGTGTTGGATGTAAAGAAGTCTGAGTTGGCCAACCTCAGATGTTTATTTAAAAAGGCAATCATTGACCAGGCAAAACCATGCCTTGTAAACAATTGCCTATTTAAAAAAAATGTTTGAGTTAGCCAGAATCTTGAATTCGAACTTCCTTTCATCCCACCCTTTATATTACTTTATATGAACTATATAAACAAAGTAAAGATTAGGAATCAATTTTATATGATCATTTTACTCTTGCTGGACTCATAGGCACAGAGAAGGTTTACAAGGACGTAATAGTTGACAAGTAATGAGACGCAGATGTAAGTTTAGAATATTCAGAAATAAACAAAGATAAAATGTCTTTCCTTATCATTTGAGTACCAGTAATTCCCGTCTGCTTTGTGTCATTGTGTCATTCAGCAGAGGCATCAATGTGTCATGGTCTGCTGTAGATGGCTAATTATATGAAAGTTTATTGCATCTGACATCTTGACAGTTAATGTTCACATTACAATATGTCAAAAATTAACAAAAAAACAAATGAAAAATGATTGTGTTACTGCATGTTGAGCAGACATATGAATGGCCTCTCTTATCACAGGTGAAACAATTGTAGTATTAGGCACCTTTTTTTGACCTTTTGAGTTTAATAAGACAAAATGATAAATTACTTTTCTTCCCAGCCTTTGATCCCTCCAACAGACTGATTTGTGATTGCTCACATGATTAATATATAGACTGTCAGTGGCTGCCTTGAAATATGTGGCGTGAACAAATTAATAAAAAAAGAATCTACATGAGAAAACGTGTGAGAGATTGTATTATAGGAGGATTTAAAATAGAACTGCAAACTGTTTTGGTCTAGGTTAGCAAATTAACCCATAAATGAACCTAGTTACAGATGTGTCTTTCTCATACATCTAGCCTCAATATGCCATGCAGTGTGATATGCCTGACCTGAATGAGGCCCCAGGTCCTATGCAACTCTGCTAGCGTTTGGTGCCTTTTTTTGCAGACAAAGCATCTTAGTCGCAATGTGATGCTTCCAGGATACACCAGAGGACTGTGCTAAATAATTTGATGTGGTACACTTGAGGGTCAGACGTACTGATCCTTGGACAGAGATAAAGGGGTATATTCAATGTCCTCACGGCGAGTTATCGATGGCGAGAAGTGCCGATAGCTGTAGAGAAGGTAGTAATCCCCTTTAGAATGTAAACTCTCACAAGCAGGACCCAGGGCCGGCGCCACCACTAGGCAGCCTTAGGCCAGCAGTTTGGAGCTGATCCCCCCCCCCCCGCGCCGCATCACCCAGCAAGCAGCCCCATCCCTGGGGAGCATTGTGGCGCGGCGACCCGCATCACCTGGCAAGCTCCCCCCCAAGGAACATGAAGGCGCCCGACCCGGCATAATAATAATAATAATAATAATAATAATAATAGTAATAATAATAAATAACCAGCCAGCTCCTATAGGCCATGTTACAGGCTGATTTGAAAAATTACATTAAGGGCAATTGCGAACAGACTGGTACACAGACATTAAATCTCAGTGGCTCCTCTAATAAGTATAAGTACGCACCTGCTTTGTTAATGCAAATATCTAATCAACCAGACACGTGGCAACTAGTCTCCCTGGAGAAAAGTAGTGCACAAAATGGCGAAAGTAGTGCACAAAATCAAAAAAGTAATGCACAAAATGAAAAATGTCCAGTGAGCGGCAGCTCTCTGAGCAAAACCACCCCGTTGGTGAGGTTAAGGATAATAACCATTTGCTACCACACTGGAATGGAGAAGAGCATCTCTGAATGCCCAGAAAGCCAAACAAAGAGCATTGAGTCTATATTTTGCTCCATGCATGGATATAAAAGAGGAAATAATTCTTAAAACCCTGTTCCTGAAGAAGTCATTTGCTCGATGAAACACGATGGGTGGATTACAATTGTCTGATCATATGATGATATCATACGAACTTCCACTTCTACAGAGGGTTTGCACCCACTAGTGGTGGACGTGATTTTGGATTATAATATTATATAATGTCGTCCATGCAAGGAGTGATAAACTCTGTGCATCGCATCTAGTTCAAAAACGCATGGGATGGGCTAAAGCACCATGCATTTTGTACTAGATGCGATGCAAAAAAGGGGCAGACTAGATGGGCCAAATTATTCTTATCTGCCGTCAAATTCTATGTTTCTAATCTAGTTCAAAAAATACAGGCAGCACATACTTTATGTGCTGTGTGATGGGATGTGCGTGGGAGCGCACATCGCACCGTGTATAGCAGGGCTGGCCAATCCGGTCCTCGAGATCTACCAACGGTCCATGTTTTCCAGATCACTGAGCTGCTGCACAGCTGCAGTCATTACTAACTGTCACATTTTCAAACCTGCTGCATTCATTCCTACTATAGATCCACAGGTTGCCTGAAAAACATGAACTGTTGGTAGATCTTGAGGACAGGTTTGGCCACCCCTGGTGTATAGGCTGCATTAGACAATTATCAATTAATTAATTAGTCATGATGCCCATACCCATGTGAACCTCAAGCTTGTGTCGACCATCTGTCATTGTCAACCTCGGGTATGTTGACCATTCGTAGGTGTCGACCTAGTCACTGTTGACCATTAGCGGTAGACCTAATGACTGTCAACCTAGACATTGTCTATCATCTATACCGTAACCATATCACAGAGGGGCACAGATTTCACTACAGGTAACATTGTACTACCACAAACTATAGAGGAAACCCTGAAAAGAGATGTGGAATTTTCTATTTTTAAATCTATATGAAAAGATCCTATGGACTTGCCACTGATATCTCACAATCTTTCGGCACATACTGTATAAGAGCCCTGGATATAACAGCTGTTGAATTTGTGTTTTGTTTCTTTACAATGTTCTAGTTTGTGAAAAGTGCAATCTTAAAGGGTTACAATAAAGTCCATGGGGTATATTCAATGGGGCCGGCAAGGGGGTTTGTATGGCGAGAATGGCTTGTTTTCGGCGAGGATCACTGAAAACAAGTCATCCTCGTCATCTAACCCCCATGCCGGTCTCTCGCCCTATTCTATGTTCCGGGGAAAAGAGGGCAGGCTCTGACGGTGAGCAATAGGCACTGCTCACAGTCAGAACTCACCAAGATGGCATTAAATATACCCCCATGTATTTTCTTATAGCAGAACACAAGTGCAGCGATAGTTTTGGTTTTACAATTGTCACTTATTCTAGATTTTCTTATGCAGTTTTGATTTAATAAATTCCTAACACAAGCTCCTTGTTCTCTTCATTTACTGCATCTCGTCACCACAGGTAATATTGATTCTGTCTCTCGCACTGATTGCTCGAGGCTGTTTTTTTGTGCTGCTTTCTGTTTAATATTAATAATAAGCTTAATAGGTTTCCAAATCTCTTTAGCTATAGAAGGCGCCAGTAATGTTTCTTTCCTGGTAAGTTGTATTACACCAGCCACCTGTGTATTCACACTTCTGACCTCGTCTAAGAATGATTTATCACTTTTACTGAGTGAAGGATACAATGACCCGATGCTGGAAAATCCTATACTTTGCAGTAACTATCGTATGACCTCTGATTTCAGCTGAGTAAACCAAGGTTGAGAGAGTGGAAAATATGAACAAAGACAGCAAGAACTCTGCATTTTGTGCGGGCAACTTCTACCATATAACACTATATATAGATCATGCTGCAAAGATTTATCACATCATCACTAGGTGACTTTTTCTATTATTCCAATGGGTAAAGCTATAAATACTTCTGTGCATATTTTATCATCTAATCTATATATATATATATATATATATATATATATATATCTAAATCAGATAGATGCCTCATACTAAATCAGTGTAGCTTTGACTTAATGTTATCCGTAATACAACAGGTAAATATTGACATGGAGTTGGTCAGGAAAGAGATAGCTGCATGTGAGGCCAATGGTCTAGAGATCTTAAATAGTGATACCAGTAATGAATGGTTAACCAAAATAGAAGAAAATGTGAACAATTTCAGAGTCGAGTTGTTATCCTTTAAAAAAAATAAAAATATATATATAGAAAAGTAAAAGAGGATTACAAAGAAATGAGGGTTTATCCCTGGCTGTCAGGACATCCTAATCGTCGTACATGGAGAGATAATAGGATGCAAGGTAGAAAAAGGAGAGAGGCCAACTACACAGATCTTGACTCACAAACCTCTCAGAGTGACTCAGAACAGTCTCAGAAGGGTGGAGCTGGTTTTTTAGGGTCCAAAACGCAAACCCGAGTAAACCCTATAAGGGTGGTAAAAAATCAAGGAGGAGAGAGGGAATCAAGCACAAGAGGAAGAGGACAGAAGGGGAGGTATGCGTTAATTTATCACACTATACCCCGACAGATGTAGAGATGAAGGTTCTCAACAAGGGGTTTTCTTTTGTTGAAACCTATCGTCAAGCTCCCTTCGAACTAGAGGTTGAGCTTTATAAGTTTAATCGACAATTAAGGTTAAAAGATTTTTTCTTAAATCATCCGCAACCCCCTAGTAACAACACTGAAGTGAGGTTACCATTTAAGGCAAAAAGCACTTTCGACCCCCCTTCCACCAGTGCCTCCATTGATACATTTACTAGACTAATAAGACGAGATGTCATGCCCTTTATGCGTAAAAGTAAGAAAAAATATTCTAATCTGACGAGAGAGGAGAATAAAGCCATTGAGTCCCTCCGCGACAATGAAAGTATTATCATACGCCCCGCCGACAAAGGGGGGGGGGTGTGTGTGTGGTAATACTCAATCGCGATGACTACATCGCTGAGATTATGAGGCAGCTCAGTGATGCAGAGTGTTACACAAGATTGTCCTCAGACCCTACTGAGAAATTCAAAAAAGAAATAGGCAGTATTATTCAAATGGGTGTAGACCATGGTTGGGTGGATGAAGTAACATGCAATTTCTTGATACAGGAATTTCCAAAAATCCCCCTTATATATGTCTTACCCAAAGTGCATAAGACGTTGGTCTCCCCACCAGGGAGACCAATTATTTTGTCACTGGGTTCATTAGGACAACCTTTGTCCCAATATGTCGATTTTCTATTACAGCCAGTTGTGAAAAGTAGCCCTTACTTTATTAAAGATACTACAGACTTTTTGAATAGAGTAAAGCAATTTGGGATACCACCGAAAGGATGTTTGCTAGTGACACTAGATGTCACTAGCTTGTATACAAACATAATGCATGCAGAGGGTCTACAGGCTACCCGCAGGGTCGTCGGCAAGTGTCCACACTATCAGGGGCCACCAGTGGAGTATTTTATTTTATTAATGGAAGCAATTTTGAAGAAGAACTATTTTTTATTCAATAACATGGGCCCTTATTCTGATCGGTGCGGTAATATCCGCGTGCGTACGTGCCGCCGATGTTTTGTGTCTGCGCATGTGCAGAGGCGTCTCTGCGCATGTGCGAGCGGGGCGTACGGCCAAATCCCGCATGAAATGTGAACACTACGAACAGGGGGTGGAGAGGGGCGTGAAGGGCTATTTGGGCTCATTACCATATGCATACGCCCCGCGTTTCATGGGCGTTCCCATGCAAACGCTGGGCGTACGTATGGTAATGCAATCGTGACGCACGTGTAGGGGGCGGACATATGACATCGCCGGATGTCAGCTGCCCGCCCAGATCCCTGCTTTTGCACGGAAAAATGTCCGTGTGGTCTGAGGTTGCGGGAGCTGGTGGAGCATTCGGTCCTGCATTCGATGGTCTGCGACCATCGAATGATGGGGAGGTTCCCTGAGATGGAGGAGGCGTATTCGGTGAAAAATACACGTGCGGTCCGTTCGGCCAGCTTCTTACCGCGTACGGATGGAGTTGGCGACCGTATGGAAGGCGGGGTTTCGCACGCACGGTCCTGGCCGCATAATCGGATCCGGCCGCACCGATCAGAATAAGGGCCATGTTCTTCTTACAATGTAAGGGGACGGCGATGGGGTCCAATATGGCCCCATCATACGCCAATATTTTCATGTATGATTACGAATGCTCCAAGATACTCGCCAATAATGATTTTTGTAAATATGTGTCGATGTACTTACGCTACATCGACAATGTTTTTTTGGTGTGGACAGGTGGTCTGACGAGGTTGCGTGAGTTTGTAGACTATCTGAATTGTTTAACTGGTTCGATAAGATTTACATGTAATCAAAGCCCATTAAGTATTGATTATCTGGATGTGATGGTGCATATAAAGGAATATGGTTTTGTTACTACACTTTTTAAAAAACTAACAGACAGGAACACTCTCTTGTTGGCAGAGAGTTTTCACCCTCAGCCCCTTAAAAAGGGTCTGCCCTACTCCCAGCTTGTACGGGCAGCACGGAACACCTCTGATCCTATGAAACTTGAGGAGACCCTAGATGCAATGTGCCATGATTTCTCGTTGAGAGGCTACAGCAGAGGGGAGTTATTAGAAGCAAAAGCACGGGCCAAGAGCCTCAGTAGACAGGTTCTCCTAAATCCCAGTGAGAAAAAGGCTCAAGATTCCAGAATGATGTTTTCCAGCACATATTCAATTGCGTCAAAAGAGATACGCAAGGCGATAACTAAACACTGGCACATAATCCAGACAGACCCGGTATTGGGAGCCAGTTGCGGATCTTTGCCGTTGTTCTGTTATAAGCGCAGTAGAAACCTTAAACAAAGGATATTATACACGGACGTGAGTCCTTGTATAGGACCCAAAAAGTTGGCTACAGAAAGCTGTGGGATCCTTCCGATGCACTGGATGTGCAAACTGCAGATTCATTAAAGTAACAGACAATTTTAAACACCCTAAAACAGGCAAAGAATACACATTGAAAACAAGAATGAACTGTGAGACCCGCTATGTAATTTACATGATTATGTGCCCCTGCAACAAAATCTATGTGGGGAAAACGATTAGAATGCTAAAGGAGAGAATCTCCATGCATCGGAGCTCGATCAAGAAAGCTGGGATCAAGATAGAACCTGGAACTCCCCCAGTAGCCAAACATTTTATAAATTGTGGCCACAGGATCAGTGACTTCACATTTATGCCACTTGAATATGTGGCACCCATGAGAAGAGGTGGAGAAAGGCATGGCAAATTAATGCAGAGAGAGTGTTTCTGGATCTACGAACTTGACTGTATGAGCCCCAATGGGCTTAACGAGGAATTTTCCTTTGCACCGTTCTTATAGGATAAAGTAAAAAAACATAATAAATTTATGGGCTTTATGTGTTTATCCAGTAGGACCACTAGTGATATGGTATATGATCTTTGTATTTCCTTTCAGGTATTTTTGCCATTTTTTTCATTTTCTAATTTTTTCATGTATTTTTTTCATTCAATTTTTCTGATATTTTTTGCATATATGTTTTGTATATATATTTTTTTGTAGGTATTGATATTTCACGTATTTTTGCTTTGGTACTTTTTTGGTCATATATGTGATAATCTCTTTATATAGTGCTCATTATGTATTCAATAAGGTATGCCCCGTTCCCCTTTTGATGAAGGTATAGAGGATTGTGTTAGTAAACACACACGGGGTAACCATGGTAATGTCTGTGATTCTTGCGCCTAGGAACCTCTTTCTCTTCCCCGCGTTGTAGGCTACGTGATGGGGACCAGTGAGCGGCGTCACTTCCGGGCGCGGATGCGCCGGCTGGCGTCTGACGTCACTCCTGGGAACCGGAAGACGCGCGCACGTGGAGGAATGGAGGAGGAGACGGGGCGCAGGTGAGTACAGGTGATTTGCCGGTTTTTCTCCCTATTTAAGCAGTGTCTTCGTTGCATCCGATGTCAGTCCTTTCTCCCTTTGAGGAAGGTGTGCAGGGCACCGAAACGGTCCGTCGGGACCTACTGACAGACTGCTACTAAGATCCGGTCACAGTAACGTATTCAATGTGTATGCCTGAGGGTGGGAAATCCTATTGGTCCCATGCCATTGTCACACTTGGAGCTGTGTTATACTGTAACTGTGTTAGTAGCTGGATTTACATTTCTGGAAGCTTGGATTATGATGCTACAATCCTGTACAAAGTTGCTTCACTAAAGATATTTTTTTTATTTCATCTGGTGGTCCAGTGCTGGTTCTTCCTTGTGACGAGAATGGCAACTATATATCTATCTATATATTTGAGCCGGCACTCTGCTGATCCTATTGAAATTGCCCCGGGTGCCTTCTGATGAAAATCAGGTAGACAAGGAAAAACAGCGTCACTCCAGGGGACTGTTCAAATAAACTTTTATGTTTGCATAAACGGGTTACTTAGCCATCACAACCAGAACACCAACGTTTCAATGTCCGCAGACATTTTCTTCAAAGCAGGGTGTGTGGCAACAAGTTAAAACAAACAAAGAACTGCATTATAAGTACTTACCATTCCATGTGATTCTGTCCGGCGGCCGGGTGCGCCCTCGCAACACCCCCCCGGAAGAGAGGCGTGAATGACGCTGACAGCTTCCTCTGCTTGTACGTTGCTAAGAGATGCGTCGGACCAGAGGCGCTGTCCCCAGCCATCAATCAGAACACACCAACGGAGCATAGTAACAGATACGGAGACCTGCGGGTTACATTAATTTTTTATACAACGGCGCATATTATCAGCAGAACAATGGGTGTGCCATGGGGAGCCCAGTGGCACCGAGCCTGGCGAATATTTATATGTTCGCGGAAGAAAATTAGAAATTCCTATGCCATCATCAGACAAAGGAACACATTGTCTTCTTCGTACGATTTATTGATGACCTATTCTGCCTATGGTCAGGCCCTACAAACATCTTGGAGGAACATGTAGCAGCTATAAATGCCATTGACAGCCCTATCAAGTGTACATACAAGATACATCCTCATAGTATCAATTACCTGGACGTACAGGTAAATCTTGAAAATGGTCGGATATGGACACAAGTGTATTCTAAGGAGACTGACCGCAATAACCTGTTATTAGCTTCCAGCCACCATCCTAAGCCCTTAAAAAAGGGACTCCCAAAGTCTCAGTTAATGCGGGTAGCTAGAATAGCAAGCACCCAAGATGGAGCCATTGAAGGAACTAATCAGGTAGTCCAGCGATTTGCGGAAAGAGCCTATGATTTAAGGACTCTGCGCACTCAACAACAAGAAGTCTTGGCCACACCACGGCAGACATTATTAGCAACAAAGAAATGATCCAATAAAAATATCATACCATGGAAACAACAATTCACCAACTCAAGCCCCATAGTCCAGAAAGCCACAAAGGCATTATGGCCGATTATCAAACCTGATAATACACTTCCTTGCTTCAGGACAATTCGACCGTTGTCGTGTTACACGAGAGGACGGAACATCAAAGACCTAGTGGTCCATACGGACATAACGGGGTTTGACAGAGTGGAACCTATGAGTAGTTTGTTTCTGAGTAAGCCTTCGGGCTGCTATCGGTGCCTTATTTGCACTACATGCAAGAATCTTGTAGTGTGCAGAAACTTCAAACACCCCCACACGGGATCCATTATCCCCATTAAGCAAGTCCTGACGTGCCAGATGACACACGTCATCTATCTCCTCTTTTGCCCTTGCCAATTGTTCTACGTAGGCAAAACAATAAGGACCATTTGTGAGAGAATGGCATTACATCAGTCAGCAATTAACATAGCCATTCGCTCAGGGAAAGCAGATCAACCAGTGGCTAGACACTGTTTAGAGAAAGGCCACACAGTTGCTGAAATTAGATTTATTCTCATAGACCACATCCCCCCCTTTCGCCGTGGAGGCGACAGAGATGGTGCATTATTGAGACTTGAGTCCAAATGGATCCATAGGCTACAAATTGTGCAACCGAAGGGACTAAATGAAAGATTTAATTGGAGCATCCTATATTAGTGGCCACGCTGAAAATGTGGGACATTGAGCGGCCTGATGAGTAGCATTTCTATCCATTTCTATCCTAGTATTCATATACAGTCAGTACATGTATCTGAGCTGCAGTAATTTCCACACAGTTAGCACTATGACAGATTTATTGCAATTATTTTTGTGCGCTACCCAAACTGACATGCATGCCAGTATTATGTACCATTTATCAGCGTGTCTAATTCCACATGATTCATGTAACCCGCAGGTCTCCGTATCTGTTACTATGCTCCGTTGGTGTGTTCTGATTGGCGGCTGGGGACAGCGCCTCTGGTCCGACGCATCTCCTAGCAACGGACAAGCAGAGGAAGCTGTCAGCATCATTCACGCCTCTCTTCCGGGGGCGTTGCGAGTTTTCACTTAATAGGCTTCAGCATTGCTTATTACATTCAGGTGTATGTGTTTGAGTAGTAATCAGCGTTAATTAGCAGACCCAGGCAGTGGCAAACGCAGGATTTTCAGAAGGGGGTTTCCAGAGTGGCGGAGCAAAGCACGGAGATGGCACGGGTCAGTTAAAGTATTATAGATAGACCAAATGTAATGTAATGTAATATAAATAATAATAACACATATACACACACACACACACACATATATATATACTGTATCTATATATCTATATATATATATCTATATATATATATATATATATATAGATATATATATATATATAGATATATACACACATACATACATAACAGCGGTGTAGACCCCTGGGCATAGCAATGTATTGGGGCCCCTACCGATCCTCCAGCGGTAGGGGTGGGGGAAGCTTTGATGTCCCGCGGGTGGTAGGATGGAATTATATCAAAGCTCTGCATGTAGGGCCTGGATCAGTAATTTCCTCTAATTACCCCTTTACTGCACAGATGGTGGGAGATGGGGTGGGAAAAGGGGGCATTGGGCTGAATGAAGGGGCCCAGATACATAACTTCCAGGGTGGTAGAGGATGTTTAATATGCAGAGTAGGGGTGTATAGTGGAGTGGGCTTGTTATTCATAATTTTCTGGTGGGAGGACAGCTTGCTTGACTGCAGATATCTCCAGTTCCCAGAAATAGATTTCTTAGATTTTAATGGAATTAAAAACTAGAGAATCCCACCTACCAAATGGTATTGAGTACTAGGGGATCAGAGTTCAGGAGGCAGAGCAATCTGCCAACGAGTATATAAAACTACATACCAGGTGTGTAGAGCTGGAGCAGTAACCAGCTGCTGGAAGGCTGATATCTCTGGTTCTGGGAAAAGTAGAGACTTTGTCCTTCAAAGGGGGAGAGTCCCAGCTTTTGGAATATACCCTCAGAAAAACTTAAGTCAGACAGAACGTGAAATATCTGACTTGGAAGAGCAATTAACAGGCTTGGATGGGGACCACTGTTTTAAAGTCAGATATCTCCGGTACCCATGGAAAGAGGGGACCCTCAGCTTTCAGCCTAGGGCCCTTAGACTCCTGGGGGGGGGTTTCTGGGTACTCAGAACCCCCCCCTGCGTGCGCTACTGCCAGGCGTCCGCTGCCATACGGTATCTCTAGGGGTGGTCTGGAGCTATCTTTGGCGTCAGCCTGTGTTTGGGCCAAAATGCATGGTGCGTTCGCCGATCGAGCGGTGGAAGCACCGTACATTTTTTGTGCACACCCCCGTGTACACCCATGTTTACGCCCCGTTTCCCTCATTATTCCGGCCGCTCCCCTCAAAACGCCCCCATGCCGCCCACAATGTCCGTACTCTTGCGGACAGGTTTTTCCGCACGGATAGACCGGTACGTGAGCGGTGTGAGGTCTCCGCACCTGCCCATTGCGAAAGCTATGCATGCGCAGTTGGAAAAAAAACAGATCCGCCTGTTTACGGTCCCACCGTATCGAGCAGAATAAGGCCCATTATCTCTGGCATCACATAATGCTCACTATGGGTGGTGGGTGCACCACCGGCACACAAAAAACAAGCCCTCTACACCTGGTGTCACCTCAGGTAGGGATGCCGCTGATGCTAGTGATAATAAGCTGAGCCTTATGTGATGCAGGACATCTGATGCCACCAATAATATGCTTCTGTACCGTTTCTGTTTACTTGGCCATACTGCATATAGTTCACATAAGCTTCTTTTTACATTTACTTACATACTGTAAACTGCTTCAATTCCCCATGTCTGATCTCCCTGGGTGCCGGATAACGTCCCGACAGTCGGTAATCTGACATCAGAATCCCAACTGTGCAAATGCCCATCATTCGGGATCCTAACTGACAGGGGATATTCTCCCTTGCGGGGGTCCACAACCCCTATAGAGGGAGAATAGAACCTGTGGTCAGCACAGCGAGCCACCGAGCCAGCAGCATGGGGAGCACAGTGAGCCTACAAGGGGCTTCTCTGTGCTCGGCGCCCTGTCGGAGTATCGGCGGTCGGTATTCCGATGTCAGTATAATGACCATCAGAATCCCGACTGTCCAAGACGCATACCACACCCGATCTTCCTGGACATGGGGGCAGATGTATTAATCTGCCCCTAAAATTTTAAAAATAACGGGTCCCGCTTCTCCTGCATATTGTGGAGAAGCGGGCACCCGTAGTGGCCAAATGTATTAATCTTCCCCCAGCCGATAAGGAGAGCCCTTATGCCCAGCATTAACGGCTCTCCTTATCGGCGCCCCCGGCATCCCTGTGCATGCACGAACCATCTTTCCCCCTGGTCAGCTGTAATAGCGAGATCTTGCACATGCCTATTACCATGAGATCTCCAGCGCAGCCCGGAGCCAGCAGCAGGGCTAGCATGTTCCCCGCAGTGAGATCTGACAACGCTAGCCCCGAGCTGGCGTTTCAGCCAGGGCGATTTAACGCCTAGGCGGCTGTTAATACATCGCCCTGGCTGCTAAATACTGGGAGGGATTACAGGGGACAGCCCTAGTGCACGTTAGGTGCGCAGTTCATACATTAGGAAAAACGTAATCCCCCCCAGTTAACTAGCGTTAAGTTCAGAAATGCACTTAATGCCTGTTAATGCATTGGCCCCATGGTGTCTAAACGTGGATACAGTTTTGCTATTTTCACAAAATATACATGAATAAGATAGTGTCTGCATATTTCATCAGCAGAACAAGCAATGGTAAGTATTATAGTCTAGCTAGGAAAGGCATTTATATTCAGCTGATCAGCAGTAGATTTACCATTTCACTGAGAAGTTCAGAACAAACGAAACCTTGATGAAAATTGTCTCTATCAATAGTGAACATATTATACAAATCGCATCAGAATAAAGAGCAGACATTCTGGGCAATCTAAGTAACGATTGTGTGATCAATGTTTATCCAGGAACCTGGACTGTAAAAAAACACTTTTCATCAGGCAAATGGAGGTCTTGAACTCAACTGCATGCAATAATAACATATATTAGTAGTAGGGTAGCTCTTTTATGCCCAAGTTTTAATGTGTTTGATTGTTGTATTGTCAATTTACTGTAGTTACTGATAACGCAATTACAGCATACATCTACTAGGAATTATGTAAGTGTAAAAGTGATCTAAAAAACTGGTCAGAATTGTTTCTAGAGATACAGTAAGATGTGCCTAGTTCTGTCCAATGCTAGCAACAAATACATTATTTTGTATACATATTCAAAATCAGTGAGCAGACTGCTAAACTTTAGGGCTATAAATGGGCTTTAAATAAATATTGCAGTCTAAAAAAAAATTGCCAATGTATTGTCAGGATGCTTCCAAGACCAGGAGGGCCGAAATGCAGTAAACTGGTGACGCTGCACCTCTAGGCTCCTGCTGAAATGGATGTTGTTTTGCTGACCTGGTAATATAAAAAATGCTGTCTGGGACCTGTCATTGGCCCTTATTCCAATCTGATCGCAGTACAAATTTGTTCTCAAAATGGGCACCTGCAGTGCATATGGTTTTGCCCATTTTGAGAACAAATTTGTAATGGGATCAGATCTGAATAGGGGCCATTATCACAAGGGATACCATCTGGACCAGGTTAAGCAGTGACACAGGTTCCTTTTCCGTATGAAAAAGTGTAACTTGCTAAGCTAAAGGCACTACTGTTGTCTGTTTTTCTGTTTCTATTTGAGAGAACAAATTGGACACACCTAAATCTTTACCTGTCCAATTTGTGGGAGCAAAAACCTGGTAATTTATGTAAGCAATTTGCTCCCAAAGGCTGGAAACGGACATAAACATTTGTTTAGATAAATTAACAGAGTTAACCAATTTGTATGAACGACCATTTTCTGTTTTCCAGTGTTTGCAACCAAATAGTCAATTTACTCCCATGCATTATCAGATTTGATCCCACCAGACAGATTGGACACATACGTCTTTAGGTGTGTACCCAGCTTAACCTTGTCATTATATTATGGTATGGAGAATCTGACAAGTTAAGTCCTGAAACTGAAAGACCCTAATCTTGCTCATTGATAAGAGAACAAAGAAAAAAGAATGTTGATGAATGTATTTCAGTAGAAGGACCATTCTTCAGAATCAAAAGAGAATGAAACAAAATTCAATCCACTTTTTACATGTATTCAATACTCTGATGATAAGGATAGTGCTGCTGTTTGGGCCCTACCTTTGTATTTTTATCATAATGTAATATAAAATGAACTAGAGGTCATTGTAATATTACATAATACGCATCCGGGCACTGTAATGTGGCACAATATGAAGTGGAAGCTCTATCATGTGACATCCGGTGGGGCCGGGATGGTTGCTCGCACGTGGAGCTCCCGGCTCCCATCCCATGGAGCTCCCGTCCCCAACCCCTGGAGAAGGGAAGAAGGGGGCTCTGTGCGGACGAATGGTGCAGCCAGAGGAGGTCAGATGGTTCGGCCAGGGGAGGGCGGAGGTGAGGAGGGAAGCAACGGCCACAGTCCCCAGCCCCCCTCCCACTTACCCCGGGTACAACCACGTGTGGAGCCCCCGAGGGAGGTGAGGGCCCAAAAATGCCATAAAACAACCTTGGGCCCCGTCCTCACTGACCGACTCTACTCCACTGCCTCACTAACTAACTCAACCCCCTCTCCCTGCACTCTGGCTCGCCTCCAGCCACAGCTCCAGCCAGGGCCCTGACACGTTGCCCTCCCAACCCTACAGTCTTATGTCCATCCTGTGGAATGCTGTAGGGAGATGGACTGTTGAGCCCTTCTGCTGCCTGCAAGCAGCATGATCAAGATGACACCACTAATGGCTGCTTAGGAACTGTGCACTCAGCTGTATGTACTCCCGTGTCTCCCCTGTCTCACACATTGCACAGTAGTCTATATCTGTACTGTCTCTGCTTATATTGTTACCTATCTGGCTGTTGCACAGCAATCCAAATCATGTATTCCTGGCCAATAAAGCTGATTCTGATAGTGTGACATAATATGAGCTGTATGTCATAATGTGAATTGGGTGCACTGTGTTGCATAACTGGCAGCCCTGAAACAAGATGTTGGTATATAACTTAGTTTGGATAGATAGGTATTGATGTGAGTTTTTGGGATCCCATTTATCTTAAAAAAATATGTAAATAGTCTGAATCATGGCATATGCAAACTTTTGTTTTTAGTTAAAATGAAATAAATATTGCATGCATTCCTTGCTAGTTAATATGTAGTGATATTACATTAGCATAAACATCATACAGAATCATTAAAATTACTTTTTTATTGAGAATATTTTATATAATGTGGCAGAGAGAGACTCTGGTGCCACAGTTTGAGCAGTTAAAAGGTGGCTCGGATCCTGGGTAATGTCCAGAATCCAGATTTTTCAAGGAGCACAAAATGGGATATTCCTCAGCTGCTCCAGGAAGTAACTGCCCTATGTATTGGGATTACTTATTGTTTTTGTGCCTCCTAATGCTGGAACAGCTGGCCAGGCAATAGTAAGGGCAATGTACACTTAGTTAGTATCAGGCGAACGGTGTTGGACAGACTGGGCGTCTGGTCCTGTGCATTTGAGTGGGTGTAAACGTCTGAAAAGCTGTTCATTCTATTTGACTGTCACAAATAAACATCACACTCACTTTTCAATATGGCCGGTTCCTGTGGCTTTGATTAATGCGTTCCACAATAAGAATATTTAAATATGCAAAGAAAATTAATTTTCGTCAATTTCATTTCAAATACCTTGGTTTAACTAATGTTTTACACACAAGACAGTTGAACTAATCAGTCTCGCTTCGGTAGAGATTTATATATTTGTTTTCAACCTTTTTCCTCATTTTATTTAATCTGAAAAGTGCTTTTTATAAGGTATTTTCTTCATAACATCATTTATTTCCATTATAGTTTGATGCATTTATCTACTATTCCATGATTTTATTTGTCAGAACATCGCATCTGAGCCAGAATACTCACATAATATAATATATCCCCAATTTTCAACTTTGCTGATTTTTTCTTTGTGTTGTGAGTCTAATTCAGAAGCACTGAGGTATGGAATAATATTTTTTTTCTTATAAATGTAGTGCAGGTAACTTAAGATGTCAGAACGGCTATAATTCATGTTTATCACCAATAAAGGTCTCAAATGGCTGCAGAAGTGCACAGAGCTGTACCCACTGGTGGTTGCCTAAGACGTTCTGCAGATTCTGCTCCATTTATTCAGGCAATTCCCATTCTACCAATACCTGGGTACGGTGATTTGGGAAATCCAACATGTTACAAACATAAATCTTCTTGATATGGTAGGCATAGGTGTTGATTCTGTGGGTGCTTGAGGGCCCGAGCACCCACGGAAATTGATGAGCACCCACCCGGTCAGCAGAGGCCCACCCGCCCGTGTCCCACTGCACTCCCCCTCCCTCGTCGCTGGCACAGGTACTGTGTGGGCATTTATGTACCTGCACTGTGGGGGCATTTATGTATTTGGCACTGTGGGGGAATTTATGTATTTGGCACTGTGGGGGGGGGGGGGGGGATTTTTGTACCTGCACTGTGGGTGCATTTTATGTATTTGGCAATGTGGGGGCATTTATGTATTTGGCACTGTGGGGGGGGGGGATTTTTGTACCTGCACTGTGTGGGCATTTATGTATTTGGCACAGTTGCCATAATTTGAATATTGGAGACAACTGTGCTGCGTAATATAAATCAGTATTAGTTTGTGGCCATGCCCCTTGCCCATGAAGCCACTCCCCTATATTTTTTGCTTGAGCACCCACCAGCAAAAACATAAATCGGCACCTATGATGGTAGGGATCTGATTGGCAGAACAGTGTATCGGGGTGTAGATTTATGGCCCATAAAACCCACTATCAATTTTCAGTGGAAGCACTTTTTTAAATAATAAAATAAAAATAAATGTTTGGTGTTCCCACAGTATCCATACCGGGCTTGGACTTCTGGTATTAGTAAAAGGGGAGAAAACCGGTGTGGGCCCCTACAATAAAATAACCATCACTAGGGTGAAGCACACTGGCCAGCCCAGAGCTAGAATCCCTATGATAGTGGAGAAAACGCTCCATTCCCCCTAAAAAAGATGGAGCCCTCTCTCCCCAAGGACAAGCAGCACTCTACTCACTAGACTTTGGGCTTGGAGGTAATAGTTAAATGAAAGAGTGTAAAACACAAGTACAAAAGTGTACATTTACATTTATTTATGCAACCAGTTTTTGTTGCAGAAAGAGGACAGAGAAGATAATGGGTGAAATGTAATAGGATGAGAGATTCAGAAAGTGAGAGATTTGGTAAGAAATCTCAAGTTTTTTTTTAAAGCGGCAATCATTTACACTGCAAAATCAAACTGGTTTTGCAGTGTAAATGATTGCCGCTTGCAGTGTAAATGATTGAATCTCTCATCCTATTAAATTTCACCCAGAGTTTTGAAAGAAGAGCTTGCATAGAACTAGAATATTTAAAAGAATAATAGTAGTCGGGATAGGAAATAAACGTGAGATTAGGGATCAAGCTTATGAATAAAATGTATAAAAACACCAGTTAAAAGCCCATCAAAATGACAAACACATGGACCGGATTATAGGTGGGTATATAGATGCTTAAGTTTATAGCGACAGTATAATAATCTTGATGCTGCAATATATACACAGCACTGGCACATGTAGTTTCACCAATCCCCGGCACAGCTCCCTGGGGCTAGAGGTGACCAGTAGCCACCAGAAGCTAGCCGGAGGGGTCTGGGCATGGTATTGGATCCTCTTGGGCTCACTTTGCTTGCCACACTTTGGGCATAGTGGCTTGCTTTGCTCACCACAGGTTTATATTCCCCCTTCAAGTAGACATTGCCCCAGTGCATCCTGGGAAAGGCCCTCCCGGTGAAGGGGATCCAGCTGCTACTGTGTGGGGTTTAGGCATTCAGTTTGTATAAAGCACCGGCATGCAGTTTTATATAAAGCAGCTGAGCCAGTTTTCCAGAGGCTTGGGAACACTATTTTCATAGCAGTCATGACATGTTTGAGGGCAAATAATTTTTTAACAGAGATGGTAAATGATCAATTTAACCAGCTGGAACACCACCTGACAACCATTCATTTAAGTGGTGAGAAGTCCAGATTGGAAGTCAGTGGAGAAGATTAAGGGGCAAAGAAAGTAGGGTGTTGACATTTATTCCAGAACTTTAATGATTCTTCATGTGTAGGGTGGTAAACCTTTGGGATTTTGAGCAATCACTGCAGAACATTGGTCGAAGCTGGTAAAGAGATCTCTTACACACACATCCATTGTGTTTTTGTCAATAACCCAAGAATGTGGGCTAAGAGGGCAATTCAGACCTGTTAGGCTGCATTCATTCGGAGCCTAGCGAGCAGGCTAATGCTACCCCGTCCAATGGTCACCCCCCGCCACCCGAAAACCCCTTGCTAAGCTGCAAGTAACTGTGCTCGCAAGCCCCTCACAGAGGGGAAATCCTTCAATGGTTACTCACCATTGAATGACTTTTCCTCTGCACGCAGCCGAAGGGTAGCCCTGCACTTACTTTTTGGCTGCACCATTTTATCTGAATTTGGGGGCAGGCCCTGACTTCATGTGAATTTGGGCTAAGGGGCTCATTCAGATCTGCTCGCTATGCTGCGTTTATTTGGAGCCTAGCCAGCATGCTAAGACCGCCCTACCAAATGCTCGCCCCCCTCCCCCCCGCCGCCGAAAACACTTTTCTATGCTGTGAGCGGATGTGTACTTTTTTCAGGTGCAAGCTTTTCTCTGAATTGGGAGTGGGCGCTGACATCATGTGACATCAGCAGGCCACCCTGAGCAGGTAGAGGAACGCCTGCATTCCCTGGGGCCCACCCAGCATTTCCACGGGCATGCCCACTGTTTTTGTGGGCATGCCCATGAAATGCCGGTTGTCCACACCCAGGATACCCCCTGCCTCTCAACCACTGTGCAAGTGCCCTGGTGATTGAAAATATTTCTACCTGGAGACAGGCTGTGTGTGTGGCCAGCGCAGCGTGACCTCTGACCTCATCATGCTGCGAAGAGCTGCACCGGGGATGGGCAAAGCAAAGCAGCTTCTGAGCATCCATCTCGGGATTGAAATCCTGTCATTTTGGGGGCCAAATCCCGGGATCCCGCTGATCCCAATCCCGGGATTGGCCACTCTAATCAGTATCTTGCTGTCAGGGCATTGAATATACCTACAAAGCTGCCCTACCCTGTAAAAAACACACCAGTTTTGAGTTTTCTATTCTCAAGAAGCAGTGCCTTATGTGAACCATGCCTCGCACAAAAGAGCTTTCAGAAGTCCTATGATTAAGAATTGTTGACTTACAAAAAGCTGGAAAGGGTTAAAAAAGTATCTCTAAAAGTCTTGACGTTCATCAGTCCATGGTAAAACAAATAGTCTATGAATGGAGAAAGTTTAGCACTGTTGCTACTCTCCGTAGTAAAGATAACTGCAAGAGCACAATACAGAATGCTCAGTGAGGTGAAATATCCTAGAGAGTAAGCTAAAGACTTACAGAAATTTCTGGTACATGCTAACATCTCTGTTGACGAATCTATGATACGTAAAACACTAAACAAGAATGGTGTTCATGGGAGGACACCACTGAGGAAGCTATTGCTGTCCACAATAGTACCACAATAATACCTGGATGTTCCACAGCACTACTGGCAAAATATTCTGTGGACAGATGAAACCAAAGTTGAGTTGTTTGGAAGGAACACACAACACTATGGGCCTTATTCTGGTTCACTCGGTCGGATATGCGTTTGGACGTATCGGACCCAGTGGCAAACGCAGGATTTTCAGAAGGGGGTTTCCAGAGGGGCGGAGCAAAGCACGGAGATGGACACTTAGGTGACCCAGTATATGTCGGGTCAGTTAAAGTATTATAGATAGACCAAATGTATATAAATAATAATAATTAAAAAAATATATATATATACATATATATATATATACATACAGGGGCATCAACAGCAGTGTAGACCCCAGGGCATAGCAATGTATTGGGGCACTTACCGATCCTTCAGCGGTAGGGGTGGGGGAAGCTTTGCCCCGGGTGGTAGGGGGTATTATATCAACCGCTCAGCATGTAGGGCCTGGATCAGTAATTTCCACTAATTACCCCTTTACTGCACAGATGGTGGGAGAAGGGGGCATTGGGCTGAATGAAAGGGCCCTGATACATGACTTCCAGGGTGGTAGAGGATGTTTAATATACAGAGGAGTGGTGGAGTGGGCTTATTATTCATAATTTTCTGGTGGGATGACAGCTTACTTGACTGCAGATATCTCCAGTTCCCAGAAATAGATTTCTTAGATTTTAATGGAATTAAAAACTGGAGAGTCCCACCTACCAAATTGTATTGGGGACTAGGGGATGAGAGTTCAGGAGGCAGAGCAATCTGCCAACGAGAATATAAAACTACATACCAGGTGTGTGGAGCTGGAGCAGTAACCAGCTGCTTTAAGGCTGATATCTCTGATTTTGGGAACAGTAGAGACAAGCTACTAGTGTCCATCAAAGGGGGAGAGTCCCAGCTTTTGGAATATACCCTCCAAAAAAACTATAAGTCAGACAGAACCTGAAATATCTGACTGGGAAGAGCAATTAATAGGCTTGGATGGGGACCACTGCTTTGAAGTCAGATATCTCCGGTTCCCAAGGGCCGATTTTTTAAATTCTTATACCCATGGAAAGAGGGGACCCTCCGCTTTCAGCCTATGGTCCTTAGACTCCTGGGGGGGTTTCTGGGTACTCAGAAACTCCCCCTGCGTGCGCTACTGGGACCGAACTAACCGCACACCCACATGGTGAGCGAAGACACGCCTACACGGCCACTGCATCCGTTCGGACTTAGATCAGAACACATTTATGACCAATTTATGCAGAAATCCAGGTAATTCCGAAAAGTTGACATACTTTTTGTTGTAGCTGAATAATATGTCTGTTGTCAAAAACAACCGGTGCAGACTGGAATACATCTTGTATCTAAATATACAGCTTTTAGAGATGTATTTTGTAGGAATATATTCATTACCTTAATCCCCCCCCCCCCCTCAAATTTACTTTTCCTGTTCTATTCTGTTTCCAGCACCATCAGCGTATAAAAGAAATAAAGCAGCTTTTTTTAAAGGCAACTTAACATCAACATAAATCATTTGTGCTGCATTATTATTGCTAACATTAATCATTCCCTAAAAGGATTGATCAAATTTTGATTCTTAGAGAAACTCACCTCCAGCATATTTGTCAAACTATTACAATGTCCAGGAAAAGAGCAATGCTGTAGGCACATCCTTTACAATGCAAAAAGCATGGAAATGTTGATATTAACATACAGTCAGATCCATATATTTTATACTGGATTAATATATACTGTATATATATATATATATATATATATATATATATGTCACGTGTTTAATCATTTAATTGCTTATAAAAAAATATATTTTACTGTAAGAAAAAAGCCTACTCTAATATTAAATCATGGAAATACCCCTTAGATTCAGAATTCAGTATTACTTTTAGAAAAATTGGTAAGGGAAATACTGGGCACCAACTAAAATAAAGGCATTATGTAGTATTTCAATGTGTCATCCAATTAGTTTTAACATAATACAATGCATACTGTACTTCTCTACTTTGTTGCCCTCTCCTCCGGGAGGGTGCAGGATGGCAGGGAGTTAGTAGGTGTGGCCAAGTGGAATGGTGGGCTTGCTTCATTATGACCCAACCACCTGACAAACACCAGACACTGTAAAGCAGGGGGTGGGGATATGATGACATAATTCCATGAAAATCGCATCTTCAGGTCATTGACCGCTCACTTGTACTCAGTTGTGGATGGCTGAGGAATGTGTGCGAAGAGTTAGGGGGGGGGGATGGGGGGCTTGCCCACTATTCTGGGGGGCCAAGGGAGCCACCAGATTTTTGGTTGCCTCCGGGCCATTTCAGGAGGGAAGGCAAGTATGATACAGTATTTCCCGACTCTATTCCTTAAATCACCCCAACAGTGCAGGCTTTCATATTTGCGTTTGAGTTAAGATGACATAATTAGTGCCCTTTATATGCCTTTGTGGCTGAGGATATGCATCAAACATGGACTTTTGGTTGGCTTGTGGTCGTGGAGAAAAGCAGTGAAGCAATTAAAAGAATATAGAGTAGAATGAAAAGGATTGTACTATCAACTGCCTTTATTTCATTAAAGTAATAATTAATGAAAGTGCATAAAGCATAGACCTTGTGACTGCAGTAACAACTGAATATAAGGAAAGTATTTCTCCATAGGACTGGAGATCCTCTGACTTGGTGATTGGCTTGCATAGCATCTGTGATGATATTATCTATATACCTTAATTATCACAGATACAACATGGACAGGAGTACAAGAGGATGCTGTATCTGGACCATGAACATTAACCTCTCTAGGCATTGTGGGGAAGGGTCAAGGGTCATCTCCATTTATAGACTGGCCATTGGACTGTCCATTCATAACATTTATTTTAAGAATATTATTTATATGTTTTAACATTTATATAGAATTGTACATTAAAGATAAGATATTATATTTACTACATAAATACACTACACTCTCTTGTAGAACAATGTATTTGAGAAGTGAATAACATATACCTGTTGTGATTGTATGTGCTTCCCTATTGACCAATTCCTACACCAGAAACATTAATAGAGACGATCCCTTTTAAAGCACCCAATTTATTGTTGTTGTCCAGGTTAGGTGCCTTGGTGTCAGGTGTATTCCCAGTCTTCTTGTACAAGCAAGGAACAAATAATAACTCAACTTCTACAGCTATAATATAAAGTTAATTTGTACAAATAAAATTTCCCCTCAATAAAGTGTTTGGAGACCCTATATATATATATATATATATATATATATATATATATATATATATATATATATATATATACAGTTGCTGTAGGTCATACACAAAAGTGCCTGACCATGTAATAATTACTGTTTTTTTAATTTGATTGATTTTTTATTGTATAAACAGTAAAACAGCCCTTTACCTATGGAACAGAGAGGCACCCTTAATAATTTTCTCATAAGGGCCAGACATGGGAAAGTCTTGAAGAGGAGAAGAGGAGGAATGCGAGGGGTAAATAGCTGAATGCCTCCCTTATGTCATCAGGTGTATCTCATCATTTGTGGGTGTACCACCCAGGCGTGAGCAAGTGTTTGAGGGAAAGTCACTACGGCCCCGATCTGACTTCTTCTATCACAGCCACCAAGTAGGTCCTGGGCTATGCACAGACTACACACACACTGTAACAAGTATTCAAATGGATTTGCAGCTAAGCCGTGTTCAGCAAGTTACAGGCTTGTGCGGGGCGGAATTTCATTGAGACTGGGCAGTGGCTATCTAATCGCAGGGTGATCACAGGGTGCTGCTAAATTGTGCTTCAGGTCTGAATAACCCCCATAGTTCTTACACTAAGAAATTAGGAGATTTGTTGGGCATATTGTAAATGTTAAGTTTTACAAGCATTTGGTCAATTCTCTATTTTCTTGAACTTTCCGATTAGTTGTGTTATACCCCAATTATTTTATTGTATTATTATTTTATGCTGTTACAACTGACGCTCAACAACCATGACTGTACTATTGCTGATATTAAAAATAGGGGCATATGTAATTGCGTCTGAGTTAGCCATGCCTTGTAAATGATTGCCGCTTTTAAAAAAAAGTCAGAGCTTGGCTGACATCACGCACCCCAACAAATTCAGACTCTAAAACATAGGCCTCTTATTCAGGAAACGGATATGAAAGTTTCCAGTAAAAATGGAAATTATTTTATTAAATGTTATCATCAGTACTTTATAGTTCATGTCCTGTAGTCTGTTTGTAGAGAACTAAGCTGTAATGACAGATCATTCCTTGCACAAGTTACTGATGTAATGTTTCCCTTCCAGTGGAGACACAATAACTTCTGCTTGCAGAGCAACTGCTGGATATATGTGATAACACCTTTAGCTGTGAGCAGCTGTTCAGCCTTGAGCTCTCCATATTAAAGAAGCTGATATTCCAGCTGGCTGCCCCAACAATAGGCAGCTCCTGCAACACTTCTTTCAGAGTGTGCATGGTGGGAATATTTCTCAAAACAGCGAAACCTTGGCCCTAGCCAGAGATATAACAGGGTTGACTCTGCTTGACTGTTCAGGACCTACATATTATTATTAATGGCCCCTTGTTGTATGACGCTGGCAGGAAGAGTGATGTACAGATAGAGCCTGTTTCATTCAGCTGGCAATAGAATCGCCAACCGCCAGCCTCCAGTATCTGCCGGAAGGGGGATGCGCCCCCTTCCGACTGAGCTCTCTGCCACCTTCCGCAACCTCCTTGCCGCTCCCCGCCACCTTCCCGTACCCCCCCTAACCCTGCCCATCTCTCTGAAACGGAGATGGACAGGGATTCCGCCGTCCAACCCCGAGTGCAGGGACACACATGCATGTGAGACGCTTGCGTGTCCCCGTCGGATAGAGCGCCTCTCCGCCAGTGTATGACAGCACAGGGAATCTAGCGATTCTCAGCGCTGAATGGGAGGCGCTCCATCTGTAAGACAGCAATATCAGCGAGCAGGACAGCAGACACCATGGAAGTGAATTGCAGGAGTGCACGGGTATGATGGAATTATACATCATGCAAAACAAAGACTTCTGTGCTGCCTGCTCCCTTAGAAGAAGGCTCTCTGGCAATAGAAGCTACTGAGGTGCTCAACAACCTGAGACCTCAATGTTTAAAATAGTCACAGTGCTACGTGTTACTTTGTATTAGTCATAGTGAACAAATTACACTTGTATACATGTCTATTGTAAATAAACTGTTAGTCCACCCTAAGTGATGTCATCACTCCAGTTTAAGCGTAGAATAAAACAAATATATTATTCCAGGTGCTTATCATTTTGAGTTCTTTTTTACTTTATTTTATATATATATATAAATATATATATATATATATATATATATATATATATATACCAAATGAACAAGCACTTACAGGGTTGACCAGACAGGTTCTTGCTCAGGTGCCATCCTAGATGGGACCTGGGTCCTGCAGATATGAAGAGAAGATGTCAGCGTGAAAAATGTGAAGTTTTTAATGGCAACGTTTCAGGGTATTTGCCCCTTTCTCAGTCATGCCTGCCTGGCTCGGAAGCAATCCAAGAGATTGCTTGTGCAGCGGGGTGCGACTTGCAGGCTCCAATGCGATTCACATGGGACCGTTCATCGTTTCGGACCTACTGTCATTCAAATGCAGTTTGGCCTCTTTTCCTGCAATTGATTGCTGTAATCACAGGAAAAGAGCCCAAATTGCATGTGAATTGCCTAGTGTATGGGGGCCTTTAGAACCTGAAAAACTGAGGTGACAATACAATGAGAGAGGTTTCTGGGGAAATGAATGAAATGATGCCTCTGAATAATATGTGATCCAGGATTGGTGGGGAGACATTGTATCTCTTTGCAGATTCTATGAACATACAGTAATGCAGTGGTATAAATCCCCATAAAATACACAAACCATGAACATAACACAAAGGTGCAGCAGCTATTTTGGGTAATCAATTCCTAGGATTATTCATCTTACCCACAATGTATCCAGTGACGGCTGCCATTTTAGCTATAGCCATTTTAGGTCCACTATATAGTTTTACACTGGGAAGAGTAGACAATGATTGGAAGATATGACACAAAACTGGGGAGATAAAAAAAAAGACTAGGAAATATCCTTATTAAATCATCAGCATCATGCATTGTTTATACTTCACTAGAGAGTACCAGGTGAAGCAGCCATCTTGGACCCACTACATTCGCAATACAAGATCATCAGATTCAAAAAGTTGTTATGACAGGGTTTTTTACATAATTTCCAACGTTTGCTTGATTTACTATCCACATGGACTAAGATTGGGAATAATAACCTGGTGGCGAGTGCAGCGAACTCCCTTGCCCAAAATGACTTAAGTGCCTAGTGGGAAATCCAACACTGGCTGTGCCGCTTCTCCCAAGTCCAGACTCCAGACTGCTTTCCTTGCCTGACTTTCCTTTCCTGATTTATCAGCTGCAGTCAGAGGTTTGTTCAGACTTCCTGTGTCCGATTCTACTCAGTGATGCTGGGAAGATGAGCAGTCCCTGCAAGCCAGACAACTGCTGCTGTTTACTACTGCTGTCAGTCACTCAGCATGATTATCCGAACAGAATAGCTGCAGAGAGTAAGAAGGGCCGAGAGTTACTCTCTCACCCCCAGAAATTCAGTCAGATTGAGATTTTGATAATTTCTTTGATAGTGGTCGATTGCATTTTTTAGATATGTTTATTTTGGGTTTTAAAGTACATATGTTTGTATGATGTATTAATAGTTTTATAATGCCAATACATGCATGTTTCTGACATATCTCTTACTATATAGCAAAGTTCCTTTGTGGAAAATATATTGTAATAATTATGAGATTTACATAAAACGTATACAGTCAGGAGTCTAGACGCCGGATTGCATTTTAAGTAGTTGTCTCAAAGACAGACCTGATGTAGGCCCAATTCAGCAATTGCATATTTGTGAATATGCAAAACTATGCTAATGATGCTGCCTTGGGGATTTGTACAGTGATGCCCACTGATGGCAGGGCCATCTCAACTCTTTGAGTGCCAAGTTTGCTGTGCTATATGATGATGCAATATTTAACTAAACTTCAATGAATTGACTTCAGATCATTTACCGGCAATAACTAAAGTGATTCATATTCCTTGACTCAGACCCTGCCATTTTTTAGCGAAACGGTTAATGTATATGTGCACTGGGGAGCTGCCCAGGGCCACATGGTTTTAGGGGCCTTTGAACGGGATTGGGCTGGTGCCTCCAGAGCCTCTTGGGAGATAGAGAATGCTGTCCATCCACACCAGAGAGTATTGTGAACTATATCATTCAGAAGCCCCTTTCTGAGAGATATTGTTCACAATATCGTCTAGTGTGTACACAATACCGTTAATGAAACATGCTCCCATGTGTCATTAATTATGATTGATGTCTGATGAACATGTAGCATGTAGGTCAATTTGGCTATTTGGCGTTCACGGTATATATATAAAAAAAATGGGAGGAGGCGCGCATGTGAGTATAAAGTATGACAATTTTACTAATTCATAATCACCAGCGTCCGTCATCGGCACACTAAGGCTTCCCCAGCACGGCGGCTTCTGCGGCTGTAGTTAGCAGGACAGCGTGGACTCTGCACCGACAAGCTCCGTCACGCCAAGGGATGGGACCACCGGTTCAGCGTCAACAGGAACACCCTCAACGCGTTTCGTCACGATGGACTTCGTCAGCAGACTCACTGATGCTTTGTGATGTCACATGTAGCCATAGGTGGCATCTTGCACCAGGAAATCAACAGACATCCCTATCCGCATTAAAAAATAATATTCAGCAATTTCAGATAAACCCTTTAACAGCATAGTACTGTCATTATTATCATTATTGTTTTTTTAGATGTAAAATTTTGGATTGTGGTGCCAGGAGCTCTGCAGCAATGTAGGCGGATGTGTGGGTGTGTATGTGTGTGTATGTGTGTGTGTGTTGGGGGGTTATAGAAGAAGTCTAAACTGCTACCAAATTTAAATCCTTTCCTGAATACAATAATGTTCCGAAATGATAATGCTACCTCTATGCCATCAAAAGCGGAATACTGTAAGATGTCCCAAGGTAATAGCAGCACTAAAAAATTCAGCAGCTGACAAAGGAAAATTGCAAAACACATAAAAGACTATGCTTAAAGGGGTTCCTCTTAAGCAAAGGGAAAATATTCAGTACACAGAAACCAGTTATTGATGTTGTATAAAAATTCAAGAAATTCCTCTGCTGCTAAAAAAAAAGGTACATTGCAGAAGGTGTAATAAAAACGTAGATATTCAAACAGCTTGCCGAGCGAACGTGAATAAAGCAAATGCATTGAAGCACCGGGGATATTAAAGGCATTAAGAGCACATCACATACATATATTAAGAATGAAGGAAGCAAAATAGGTGGTGAAAATTAAGCAACAAAGTAAATGTAAGCAGAAAAGTCTTCGTGGGTGCTACCATACTAATGTACAATGGGAAAGTGAAGTGTTGTGTAAATTTAAATATTGTTATTCAGTATGTAACGTAATGTATGCAAGATACATATTCCATAACCACACAGTGTATTATTGTGTCTAAAACACCTTACTAAACAATTTTGCACTTTTGGATATGTTTTCATGCTGGCTGCAAACTGATTCTCTGCGGAAATAGGAGATCTGAGTCATAAAGTGAATATGAACGCTAACGTCTGCCAAAATGTTTAGAAATTGGTTTTCCTTTTTGTTGAAGATGTGCAAGCGTAACAGGGCAGTATGGGCAGCAATGTACTGTACTTAACTAGTCCACATTAATCACTTGGATGACATCCTTTGGAAAAGCAATAGACCTACAACTCCTGCCCTCAAACAGCGGCTCTAACATATAAATCATATTTTGTGTATAAAAAAATACAGAAGAACGATCAAAAATGTAGAAATGCAGTTGCCAACTTTTGCAATCTTCCTGATACTTGGATCTACCTGATTCATTTCATATGACACTGCCATTTTAATTTAGTCAAATAAAATATGTTTAAAAGATGTTTACCACAAAGCACTGTGCATGGTACTTGTACTTACCAGACACGTCCACAGGGTTGGGATTTTGATTTTAAACAAAGAGGGTTGCCAGGGTATTAGGCTCGCCACCTAGTTTCAGTATTCCGGGTTCTCTATGCTGCATAACTCAGCTTGTATTTTACTCCTCTCTGCTACCTGTGGCTTATTCATGGCCTCTCGGTGTAATGAGATCAGCTTAGATCAATACTCTCCATTGCATTCTCCCTTTGGTTTATACAAGACCTCATGTGTACCAAACTTGTTGAGTTATCTTAATATTACTGTAACAGCTAGATTGTATGCCAACAACCAGCCCCTTGAGGTATCCTATTAGCCCCGTTAAGCTGGCATAAGATCTGGCTTATCAGGGATTTTGTTTCTCCTGCTTAAGGCAGGTGGAGTAAAATCCCCCAAAGCAGCCCAGTTTTCAGCAAAAACGGTGCTGCAGCATCTGACAACAGCTTGTCTGATAAAAAAAATCAGCATAACATTGTGTTTCCTAGACATGCTTGGCATTTTATTTCCTGGAACACCTGCGTTTTTCTTAAGACTCCCACTAAACGGCCGGTGACCCCCTTAGATGAGGGCTTCCTGTCCATCACCTTGCCAATGGCTAACAAAGAAAAAAGTAGCAGGATTTCTTTGCTAACAAGCATCGCACATGCGCATTGAGGACCAGACACGTGCGCAGTGTTTCGGTAATTGGCAGTTTGCATAGTGGCGTTCAGGTCTGAATCGTTCACTTTATGAACCCATTATATATATGGTAATGGTGCCACTACCCACCAATAAAATTTAGACTCTAATCAACCTTTGAAAGCTGTCTGAAAACCAGAGGCGTATCTACCATTGGTACAGCAGGTGCATTGCACCGGGGCCCATGAGAACCGATGCTGTGTGGCATATTGTGAACTTGAGTTGAAGTAGATTAGGGGGGGCCCAAATAATATTTTGGTACTCTTTACCTAGAACGGTGCCCATCGCGGGCATCGCATGTACATCGCATGCCATTATAATGGCATGCGATGCGACCGATGCGATGCCCGCGATTTCACATAGAAATGCATGTTAAAATGTAAATCGCGTTGCGATGCGACCGACGCAATTACCGCGATTTTACATAGGGAACAATGTTAAATGGCCCAATTGACCCGATTTTACAAAGGGAACAATGTAAAATGGCCCACAGAGCCCAAATAGCCCCCCTCAAGTGTGAAATGTCCCCCCCAATTGTTAACACCACCCCACAATCAACATGAACCCAAAGCGTGGCAGCGCAGCGAGCCCGCGAGGGGCGGCGGTACGCGTCTTCCGACCTTTTCATACCCCCACTATCCACGTCGGCGCGGAGTTGAGAATAGAAAGTGTTGCGAGCGTAGCGAGCCAACGAGCCCGAAGCATGGCGAGCGTAGCGAGCCCCGCGAGGGGACGCTGATACCTGTGGAGCCCGCGAGGGGACGCGGATACCTGTGAAGGTATTCGCGTCCGCTCACCATGCTTCGGGCTCGGTGGCTCGCTGCGCTCGCCACACTTTCTATTTTCAACTCTGCGCCGACGTGGATAGTGGGGGTATGAAAAGGTCTGAGGACGCGTACCGCCGCCCCTCGCGGGCTCGCCACGAGCCCGAAGCGTGGCGAGCATAGCGATACCTGTGGAGTCCGCAAGGGGACGCGGATACCTGTGAAGAGAGAAATAGATTTGGGTGAGTTATTTTGTTTCTATAGTTCTCACTTTGAAGTAAAACCCCACCCAAATCTAATTCTCTCTGCACAAGTAGCATCTGCAGTGCACATGATTTTGTCCATCTAAGAAGGATTTTGTCAGAAAGAGTGAACTAGAATAAGGCCCTATGACACCTTACAATATAATAATAATGCAGGTAGAGTCTCCCGTATCCAGAGATCTCTTATTTAAAATATTTTGGATTTTTTTTTGTCGTTCCCCAGCCCCTTTTTTCATACTTACCAAGTCCCCTGATGTCCACGGCAGCCTTCAGGAACTTCTCCAGCATCTTCAGTGGTCCCATGAGTGCATTGCGTGGGTGCACGGGCGTCACCAGCGAACCTGCAAACTTGCGCAATGCACCCCTGGGACCGCTGAAGAAATTCGGTAATGCCGCAGTGTATGCCAGGGGATGCCGTCGGACCATCTGGGGGACCAGGTTAGTATGTTGAAAAAAAATCCAAAAAACGGAAAAGTCCCTTAACCGGAATGCTCGTGGTCCTGAGCATTTTGAATAAGGAAAACTCAACCTGTAATAATAATAATAATAATTAATCTATGGCAATATATACAAGACCCACTGCTAAGACTGTCATATACAATCTAGCAAAGTTTGGTTGCTAATTGTCTTGTTATAATGTGATCTGTAAAAACGGTCACGTCTTTAGTAAGACAAAGTAAACGTTTGTTCATGGTTAATGTTGAATTGTGTTTGCAATTTGTTCTATGCTGCATATTTTTAGCTGTAAAGAGATTACTGTAAAACTCAGCACTTTCCTGCTTTTTTTTAAATGGCAGATTTATTCAGCAAACTTGATGCAAAACATTGGATATATTTTTCTTGTTCTTAATTACAAAAAGTAGCGTTTACATACTCTTGGAAGCCAGCCTTGTAGCAGACTGTGTTCTCAGATAGTACAAATCATTGGTGCAGCAGCATGAACACTTCCAATTCAACTGCCAACCAGGGATTCAATTAAAAACAGAGGCATAAGATGTATTTCATGATCAACTCAATGGCAATATCCAACAGTGATAATAAGTATGTATCTGGTACAGCAATGTCATCAAATATACTTCTGCTTTACTTCCCTATAGAAAGCACAGCTCTGAAAGCTTTATTTATATGTTAAGCTTGGATTATTTCTCTGTTTGAGCGGGCATCCTCTCTAATAAGCCTATACTGGAACAGTAAGGTGCATGCGTTCAATTATAGGGTGGAAATTTCCATGTATATTCAATCATTCCTCAGAACTGTATACAATAGGGGGTAGGTAATTTGGCATCTCTCTAGAGGTGCATGAATGAGACCTCCCCTCACTCTGCATCAAAAGCTTGAGAGAAACAGCAGGTTCAGTCTACCATATAAAGTACGCAATATATATGTATCAGGGAAACAAAAGACAACAGTTGCATCATGAATATAAAAGAGAAAGGCTTCATGCGAATGGAATATTTTTATTGATAAACAGGGAGCGATCATGTTGCCACCGCTCGCACATCTTGCCCTGTGAAAGAGCGGAAGCTGCAGGTGATAACTTTGCACGGGTTTTATCTGCTTCACGGACAGGAAAAGCGGAAAACAGTAACGTAGGATGGCATTAGCAATTCAGCTAAATGCAAATGAGTAGAACGAGTGAGAATTCTAATCAGGAAATACTTAAATGATCTAAACTGAGCAATGCAATGCGATGCAGTTTTTGACAAGTTCATGTTAAAAAACATAATTAATGCTTCCTTTGTGGCAGAATCCTACTCGCTCTTATGTTTTGTAAGAAACATACTGGAGAACATCCTAGTGCCGGATGAAACACACACAAGAATAAAATACCTATCTTTAGATAGAATTAGATAGAATAGATAGAATTCCTTTATTCGTCTCACAATGGAGAAATTTACAATTGTTTTACAGCAAGGTTTAGGTACAGGTAAGGGTGAAAATAGCAAATAAGATAAGAAGTCCAAACAATATAAATCTAGAATCTAAGAACATGTAGGTCTCTACAGACCATGACAGTTGTACATTCTGATTGCAGCAGGTACAAAAGACCTGCGGTACCTCTCCGTTGAGCATCGAGGGTGAAGCAACCTATCACTGAAAGTGCTACACAGATCCGTCAAAATATTTTTGAGAGGGTGTGAAGCATTATCCAATAATGATGTTATCTTGCTGATCATTCACCCACAATCTCTACAGAATCCAAAGGCATTCCTAGGACAGAACTGGCCTTCCTTACCAGCCTGTTTAGTCTCTTATTGTCGGCTGTTGAAACACTGCTGCCCCAGCAGACCACTCTGTAGAATATGGCTGATGCCACTACACAGTCAAAGAAGGTCTTCAGGAGCGCTCCCTGCACTCCAAAGGACCTCAGTCTCCTCAACAGATAAAGTCTACTCTGCCCTTTCCTATACAAAGCAGCAGAATTATCAGTCCAGTCCAATTTATTGTTCAGATGAAAACCCAGATACTTGTAAGTTCTTACGATCTCAATATCCATTCCCTGAATACTCACAGGAGTTGGGGGGTATGCATCACTTAAGCCACCGTGGACCTAATGTAGAGATTTACCCGATGATTTATATACTGTACATAGCTGATGGTGTGAGATCTGCGCATGTGCCGATCTCAGCCTGCAAGATTGCATGCTGCATCCCTAATAGTGTGTACACACGGTTCGATATGGCTTCCGATGTTGACGATATCGTCAACATCGGAAGCCATATCGCATACATATCGCATACTGATTGTATGCATTGTAAGGGCTTCCTAGCCCGATGCGCGCTCCCGTTTAAGGAGAGATCGGAGGGGAGATAGAGTGGGCAGCACACTCTATCTAACACAAATCGCAAGCATATCGCATGCATCGTATGTGCCTTGCGATATGCTTAAGATGCGATGTGCTATACGATTTCCAGGGCCCTGTCAGTTATCCTGTTGTTAAGTCAAAATCGCTTAGTCAAAATCTTAAGCAAATCTTAAGGCACATAGGAAATCGCATAGTAAATCAAATTCGAAATCGCATAGCAAATTGTATGGTAAAAAGTCAAAATCTTAAGCATATCTTAAGGCATATCTTAAGGAGTAGAGAAAAAAAAAAGGGAAAAGTAAAAATCGGACAAAACATCGAATCGTACATCGGATCGCACAGAACATCGAACCGTGTGTACACACTCTAAGTGGCAGCTTGATTTACATGCTGTGGCCATTTAGGGCTTAGATGGAGCAGTGATGGGCAGCCTACTTGCAGATGGGATCATGTCAACCTTATTTTCTAAGCATGCTGATGACAGTGCCGGCATCTTCCCTGGTAGCATGTAAAGACCGGCCAATCTGAGTAAGCTGAGTGTTACTCAGATGACCGATTTAAATGCATAGCTCCCAACTGTCCCAATTACAGTAAATCCACAAATTGGACACTGCCCCATTAATCCCACCCACAGGTCGCAGTGTCCCGCGGGAGGGGGGACAGTGATCTCCAATGCTCTGCAGAGCAGCCAGTGATCACTAAATAGATGCAGTGTGCACAGCAGCTAGCAGTGCATGGAGGGGAGCCAGGGGAGTCATCTGCTCAGGGAGTGCTGGGCACTCCACCAAAATGGGATAAAAAGGTGTTGCATTGTTGCATTTGATGGCAGTGTAACGGGACCGTGACTCTGCTCCTTTTTTGAACCAGCCACACCCCTGATGCAGCAGGTCCTGCATCAAAAAAGACAAAAGTACGGAGGTATCATTCATGTAGAGGGATCCAATGCTGCAACTTTGATGCAGCAGTGGTTGACAATAGCAGGCAGTTCCTGTCTTTCTACTCAAAACGTCTCCTGCTCCTTTAACATATTTTAGTACAGCGGCTGCGTGCAAAGGGCCTAATGTTTGTAAGCAATGCCCATGTTCATACAAATGAGTGATTATCGCCAGTCTGCGCATGATTCAGTATCACAGTGCACCCCATACTAAGGTACCTCTGTGATGCAGTAGGTATAATATCTCGGTAGGATATTTAATGCAGAGCGATCTACAGGAATTGACTGTGTAGGGGAGGTAACAGGAAGTGGCGGCAAAAACATGTCATGCCAATTTTTGGGGCGTGTGTCTGCTGCCAGCTGCAATCATGTACTTGAGAAATATGGTGCCAGTGTTGCTACTGCTGAGGCCATAGACTCACTTGAGGAGATGATGTTTCTCATTATTGCGTATAGGCTGTTTATGTGTACAGACTTGCTGAGGGCTTTGTAATGGTTCTGGTGGTTGTCTATGCCCTTTCTGGGTGGCTGCTTTACTTGCGGTGATTACCAAGTCTGTAGCCTGAACAATTCAGCTGTGGCACAGACATGAATTAGGCCCAAAGACACAGCAGCTGTGCTAGTTCGTCCATCTCTGAATCTTACTATGTATACATACTGTAATAATGAATGGCACTTATAATATTGATACAATAGTTTTTTTGTGTTCCTGCTCTAGTCTTTTAAATGTAATGATGAATTGTAATGGAAACTCATATGGTAAGTGTGGTCTAACGAAAGACACAGAAGAATTGTACTGCAGAAGCCATTTTCTGTAAAAAAAAATAATTATATTTGGAAATGTTACCAAATGTCTTTTATTTTCAAGAGCTATATTGTCAGAGATAAAGTACAGTATCAACCAATTATCTTCTGTCATTTTTAAAACAGCCTGTAAAATGTAAGGAAGAAGTTGATTGGTTAGTAACAGATCATAACAGTTACGAGCTGATTGGCTCGTGGTTTATCACTTTTTGAGGTATACTGTAGTACATCTCGCCCTAACTCTCTCACAAATTTATCTCACTCCGAGCTTTGATAAATACCCTCCTAAATTATATAAATGTAGTGAATGAATACAGTGGGACTCTTGCAAAGCAGAACATATTGCTACAAAATTAGTAACACTTTTGAAATTTAATTTATGCTTTATTTTTATTGCCTTTTTCTAATGTTTTTATATATCCATCACCATAATTTGTTATGATTGTATATTATACCATCATATTTAGACTTTATTTTTCTGGATATAAATGATGAAGCAAATGTAATTTATTTTGTGTTCATTATAAGAGTTACTATACCTCCGGGACACTGATATTGTAAATATTTTTAATATTTTTAATAAAGCTTCTTGGTATTTTGTGACACCCATATCTATATAATGGACATTTTATTATTTATAGCTCATTACTGAGAAAGGAGCATTGACGTGCAGTCGAGGTACTGTAGGTAGAGCCACAACTGTTATACTCCAGTATACTCCAGAGTTTTATATGGGGTGTATGCAAATAACTGTTGTAAATTACCATGCTTACTTGATTCTCCATGGGCTATCTAATAAGGCCCTGATATCAGACACTTATTGGGGATTAGGCTTTGTGTGCCTCAGGCAAGTGAAATAAGCAGTCCCCAGAGACCCATTTCTGCATGATAAGGCATGGGTCACCCGAAAATGGGTAATTTACCGTCCAGTAAATATTGGTTATAATTGGATAGAAATTAGCACCGGCAATTGGATAACAACCTATACATGATTATATATATCATCTTTGCCTTATTCTAAGCATTTTGACAGCTGCAGGTTTTGTTGACATATGTCCACAATAGGGACATCGCTGTCCCTGGCTGTGGTGGGTGCAGTGTCCGGGCTTCATGTGAGATCTCGCGGGAGTATTGAGGACTTCCACGCGGGCACTGGAGTCAGCCAGGCAGGGAGACACTGCGCATCAGAACTAAGCTGACACGCTGTGTGCGTAACAGGGGGATTCTAGAGGGGAGAGTTTTTTCTCCTCTGCTCTCACGGACAAGATGTCAATACATCTTGTCATTGTACCTTCCTTCTTTGCCTCAGTAATGAGGTGAAGCAATAAGTACTATAGCAGCAAGATACGTATTGCTATCATACATCTCCCCCTCAGAGCACTGACTAACAACTCATCCAACTGCTTTTTCTCAGCTGCAGTCGTGTGCAGCCGACTGCAGCTCTTGGTGGTAGTAGCAAATATTCAAACAAGAACTTGTGTTGTGTGCAAATATTCAAACGAGAACTTGTGTTGTGTGCAAATATTCAAACGAGAACTTGTGTTGTGTGCAAATATTCAAACGAGAACTTGTGTTGTGTGCAAATATTCAAACGAGAACTTGTGTTGTGTGCAAATATTCAAACGAGAACTTGTACAGTAAGTGTATTAACAAATGGGAAAGTTTTGCATTCAACATTAAAGTCACCATATAGTGTATGTAGACAGATGTTACATGAACATCTGGGATTCAAAATGATCAGGACCATAAACCCTATGTGTAATTCCTCCCTTTGTTTTAACTTGCAAATGAATTTGAAAAGTCAAAAATGAATACACTGCAACAAAAACAGTCATGTCAGGCAATACTTTTTCTTTCCCAGTCAGTTTAAAATGAAGTTATTTTTAATGATTCACTTATTTCTTTCTTTATGCCATCTGCCAGTTCCTGAAGACATTTTCCTAAACTACAAGTATAAAGATTGATTTGTCTTTCTCTCACGTCTTTCAAAGAAAGCCATTGGCAATGGAAAAACACTCAATAAATCAAAAAAAGTAAGTCTAAACACATATTAACATATTCATCTATTTAACATGACAGCTAACACTACATGGTTTGTTAAATTTGGGTATCATACCTTTTAACTACCTTCTATTGGGTGGCGCAGTCCTTATTTGAGGGCTCTGTCTCTTTTTTTGGTCCTATCTAGTTGGCAGTTGGGTTGTTAACTCCGTTCACCACTGTTCTGCATTAGGGAGCTTTGAAGCAGATCTGACCCACACAACCATCGTGATAAAACTGGTAAAGCCACAGTAACATTCTACCATGGCCCAGGATGCGTAACCTGCCAGGTACACCCATGAATGGCCATCAATTTGTTGCCCCATTTCTGATACCATCTGACTTGACGGCAATAGCATATTTTTGTGTATGGGGTTTTCTGAATTTTTCATGCATGTGAAGTTGCAAATAATCGCTCAACCGCGTGAAAATCTGCATTGGGTGTACCTCTGAATCAGGCCCAAACCGTGCCTGCAATTTTGGGATTATTTGCAGTCAAATCGGCATCAGCCCCGTTATGTACATGTTACAGTGGCAGTGGAAATTCCATATCTAAAATGTGGTAGGAGGGACAATTTTCCTTGAAAGTTAGCACTCTAACAAGGAACCTGGATATAAATGAGCTTAAACTAGAGATCAGCCGTTCGGACTTACTTGATTCTTTTAATCAAACTAGCGCAAGTTTGTATTGATCTTACTGATTATTCAAAACAATCCCCCAAAAAATCCAATGCTGTTTTTGAGAATACAAACCCGCTTATCTCTAGCTTACCCCTTGGAGTGCCCAGTGAATTTGTCAAAATTGGATTGAAAATTGCCAAGCAAACATTTCTACTCATCAGAATAACCTGTAATGTATACCTTATATAGAACATTTTTCTACTTGAATTCATATAACAAATGTGAGCGACGCTGGCATCATTAGCCAATACTTTGCATATCTCTCACAGAGATGTTGACATTCAAAGGGTTAAACCAAAGTAAACCCCCTTTTGAAGGGTTACACTGAAAAGCTGGTTTTTAGTGCAACCCAGCACAATTACATTTTAATTTAGTACCAATCAGCACTGTTTATCATAGATATCCGATACAGATTTTTTTAAAACAGAAATAATGTTATTATTTTCTAAAATTAATTAACCAGTATGTGTAGACCAAAATCATTTGTTAGAGATGGTAGCATGTTCAAAATTCATTGCTGGGTAGGAGAAAGCTGACTGATAATATTGAACTCTTTTTTCATAGAGAGAAAGACAAATCTGTGCAATCTCTTGGTACTTAAATAAGGCCAGATTGTCAGGTTCAGGATAACAGGCTATTTGTTCTCTAAAAGTAATGGTGTCTTTCTCCTCAGCATCATCTAGAAATCCCACAATTCACAAATGATTTCTTCTCTTTCCATTCCCGGAATCATCAGTCTTATTTTGTAGAATGTTTATGGTGCATTTTCTTCCCTTAAGAGATATTGTCGCCGTTGCTTTATCTTGGCATTATCAACTTTTCTTTGTGCATCTGTGAGATTACTTTATTGCTTCTGAACAAATCTCTCAATTGCCAGGGAGTAAATTTAATATGTGCTCAACCATCAAACGTTATCTGTTGTTTACCACTGTTCATCATAATTAAAACGGTTATATGTCCATTAGTTTAACCCGTTGGAATCAGGAATGTCTTCATTATAAAAATAACATATTAAAATCTATTTCCCCCCAAAACAAAAAGACAGTTAACATTTCCAATTCACATATATGTAAAACCGCTGAATTACACCTATTTGTTTGGCTAAGATGGCTGCATCTCTAGTATAGATTTGAGGCATAGAGTTAGAATTTTACATGACAGGAATATTTTAATATTATTTAGGGGTGCTGGGCATTCATTTACAAAGGTGTTTCTGGTTGCCACAATACCTCTGAGTGCTAGAAATGAAGGGCTTGACTGATCCAACCCTTTGCATCATACAGAATGTGTGTAGAATGCTGATACAAATGTACACACCATCAGCAGTTGAGTATGGTATAACTACCAACAGTCGGGAGTCCGATGGTTGTCCATCTCCCACATGCTAGGTGCAGGACGTAACTCTCTCAACACACCCACAGAATGGTTCTCTTAATTGCATATGCCTTGTTGTTGTCACCAACACACATTTAGCGGTCACAGAGAACCAACTACAATGCATACTGTATGGCAATGAATGGCTCTTAGAATTTCAAAGATACATACAGTATTTATCCTGTGACACATGTGCAGTACTGTAATCTGAAATCACTAGAAGTGGCTATATACCTGGTGCAATTCAGAAATAGGCTCCAAGGCTGTCGTCTGTACCGTAATGCAACACGTATTATACTGTGCAATTGCACTTTGGAGGGAAAATGCACTTCTTACAAAAACTCACATCTAGAGCGATTCTGAGGAAAACGTTCTCATTCTCTCTCATTCCCACTATCTTTGATACCATCTTTCTCTCTTGCTTCACTCTTGCTCTCTATTCCTGACACCTCTCTCTCCTGCTCATCCCTCTCTACCCCTGTCAGTCTCTCGTTCTATACTCTCTGTCTGGCTTTATTAAAAAAATTCTAGCTGAGGACCGGGGCTTTCCAATGAGCCCAGCCCCGTGTCTCTAGCCCTCTGGGAACCGGAGATATCGCCTGGCAAAGCTGTAACGTTTTTTCCCCGTAGGATAATGTGGGACCCGTTAATTCCAACGGCCACCCAGTTCCGACAGCTGCCAGTTCCCCCCTGGAATCACAGAAGCTTGTTGATCTCATTAACTTCAAATAGCTGGGCCTTCAATATGATACCAGGCTGGTCCATATTGGTCAATTGGTTCCAGAGATATTGCGGATAAACTGATTTTTTCTATTTTTGAAATGTAATTTCATGGCTGTTCATGTTCTTTGAGGGCAGATTACTCTGGAACCAAATGGATTTCACTGGACCAAAACCATTCAAAGCCCACTCAAAAGTTCTTCAATATGATACTTGTCTCATGTAAATGGGTCAGTTGGTTCCGAAGATATAACCGGTTAAATGAGATAACTGGTTAAAGGGGGGAGGGGGTTGTTTTCTCTCCCCCTTCACACCAGAAAATGCAGGGACTAGGCTGGTGTAAATGGGGCCAACCTGGGAATGCTTTTTCTGGTGTGAAAGGGGTATAATTTCAAATAGCCGGGACCTGCAGTGCTCTGAATACAGCCAGGCTCTGCCACTGTCAGTGGCTATCACTTCTGCCTGGCGCGGCTGTCCCCCATTTGCTGCGAGCATGTATTCCCCCTTGGCAATGAGCATGTAATCCCACATGGCAACGAGCATGGAACCTCTGGCAATGAGCATGGAACCCTTGACAATGAGCATGTAGATGAACACAATCCGTGTGGCATAATGTGAATTTTGGCTCAATCCATGTGGCATTATGTGAATTTTGACACAATCCATGTGGCATGTGAATTTTGGCTCAATCCGTGTGTTATTATGTGAATTTTGGCACTCTCCATGTGGCATTATGTGAATTTGGCTCAATCCGTGTGACATTATTTGAATTTTGGCTCTATCCATGTGGCATTATGTGAATTTTGGCTCATTCCTTTTGGCATTATGTGTAAGGGGCAAGTATAATGGGGTCTAGTATTTTGTTGCATTATGTGTAAAAGTTGTATATGGTGTGGTACACTACACTCAAGGATACGCCCCCTGTTGAGTGGCCACACCCCCTTTTCCGGAGCGTGCACAACTACATCCTTCACTTTTGTCACCATGGTGGGCGTGCATACTTTAAATGCCAGGGCCTATTTTTAATCCCATTCCCACCCTCTCTCTGCCGCTCTCTTAGCATGTACCTGTACACTGGCACCACTAACACCGTCCTTCCCCCACCCAAACCCTCTTTTATCATGATGCCCCCCTGTCATTTTATCCTGAATCCACCCCTGTGTATGTACATATGTACTTTACATACGAGGGAGGGGGGGTGGGGGGTGGTATGCAAAAGTTTTGCTTAGGGTGCCAAGAAACCTTGCACCAGCCCTGAATACTTGTAGATACATTTTAAATCATAGGACTTACATTCTGGACTCTTTTTTTTTTTTGCTGCTTTTCTTTTTTTTTCCTGAAGCTTTTGTTTGCTTTTCTCTAAAGTAAAATTAAAAAAAAAAAGCGAGAGAAAGGAGAAAGGGAGTAGCCAGCCTAGCTATTTCTTCTAAACTCCTTAAGGAAAATATAATAGTGATTTATTTTCCCAACCCTCCCACAGTCAGAACTATGCATAATCCTCCAAAACCCTTCTCTTGCTGAGAGAGCTATAAGACTGAGGCTTTAAAAAGAAATGCTGATAGAATACAGAACTGAGCAGATACATTTAATATCCGGCATTACAGTAAATCCATTGTAAATAATTTCAGAAAAAGGTAATAGCAAGTACAATATGTGTTAATTCACATGACGTGGCGTACCTATATAAATAAAGGTGAACAGCTTAATATACTTTATATACCAGCGAAGTACATGCATATTTATTCTGAGAAAACAAACACTATAAAAACCACAATAAACAGACTAAAATAAAGGTGCAAAGAAATGTTTTAAGTTACTTTTATTTGATTTCAATTTTATTTGTCCTCTTTTGCCTCCACTGAAAACCATTGAGATGAGATTACTGTACACTCAGTGTGGCACGCTTACGGATACATTTACTGGCCAGCAATTTTCAAGGTTGTTGTGTCTTTGGCAGTTTCGCTCTCTGGATGCGTGCCCATGAATCTTTGGGGCTGGCAGCTGATGGTCACATAACGTCAGCGCCGGCCCCCAATTAGCTGAATAGCAGGCAGTTGAAAAGTATAGACTTAGACGGTTTTCTGCCAGAGGCAATGGAGTCGCCACTTCTCCATTGTCTCCAGCTCCATGTGCTTGGGGTCAAAGTATGGAGGAGTGGAGCGCTTAACAGCATGCGCTGTTACCCCGCTCCAGGGCTCTTTCTGTAGGTGTCTCGTTTCTGGTGGCGGGAGTGATGTGTCATCTGCCCGCGACAACAGAGGGGCTGGGTGGCAGTGACACTGCCTGTGAGGGCTCTAGTTTCTGGTCGCAGACGGCACATGTCATCCTCCGTGACCACAGAGAGGCCGGGTGGCAGGAATCTTTTTCCAGAAGGCATCCATGAGCTGCAGTGCGAGCACACCTAGGCAAAGCACTTTCCTCCTCCAGACATCCACCGGTAAGCAGTGGTGTATGTAGAGGGTGGGGAGTGCCAAGAGGCATCTCGCAAAAAATGCCAATTACACATTTCAAAGGGGTGTGTGACAACGTCCACTTCATGTTGCCACACCCACTTTACCCCTTACTCCCCCCTTCTTTGAATGTGTACCGATCTATGCCCTACAAGTGTTCACAATTTATGCCCTACAAATCGTTTGTGCGGCAAATCTGCACACCATATAAACAAAAGTATGACCTCCGGGGTAGGTATTGTAGGTCTGAACCTCCATGTTCAGTGATCTGGGGGTCCAGAACTGCTGGAAAGCAGTCTGTGTGCATTGCCTACACTGTGACAGGAGATGGGTGCTGCATGCAATGTTACATTGTAGCTCCTACCACACTTGGGGGGTGGCAACAGGGTGTGGCCCGCAGCCCTGTAGTGACGCAACTGTTAGAGCATCTCTATTAATGGAAGCCTATGGCAGCAACCTTCCTCCACCTTCATTCTTTAAGTAATGTTTTTTATCAGTGGTTCCCCAACTAGGTGCCTTGGGTTCGTGGTACAGGACCAAATCATATTATTTATGGTGACAGTGATAGGCAAAGCCAGAGATGGTGGCTGACAGTCATAAAACATATGGACACTTAAAAGCACAACTCCACATGACTGAACCTAAGGGTGACCAATGTACTTGTTTTAATATTTTTTCAAAATGTATTAATAAATAACTTTTAGCCTAGACATGCCATGAAAATAATACTGAAACTCTATAGCACTGTGATTCAAGAAAGTTTGGGAACCACTGGTTTGTCTAAAGAAGCAAGCATTTATTAACTTATACTACTCTGTTATTGTCGTCCCAATTTCTGTAATCTCTATAAAGTGCTGCGGAATATGTTTGCGCTATATGAGATTTATATAGGATTCGTTGCCGGATTTGTCAAGCAGCGGTGAAAGGCTTTGCATTTTGAGTTTTTTTAAATTGTCAAAAAACACATAAAGTTTGCGTTTTTTTGTCCCTAATGCAGGGGTTCCCAAACTTTTTTGAATCACGGCGCCCTAGCGCATCAAAATATTTTCAAGGCACCCCTAGGCCAAATGCTTATTATCAAGAAATTGTGTTTATATGTCACAGTAATCTGGTGAGGGACATGATTTGCTTCTGTTTGTCCACATATATTATGATTGGCAGCTACCAGCACTGGTTTTGCCTGGTACATTGACCATAAATAATATGAATTGATCCTGGTCCACCAACCCACCCCCAGGGTGCCTAGGCACACAGTTTGGGAGCTACTGCCCTAGAGTAATATCGACCTCAATAAAATTAATTTTCAGCCCTTTGCAGACAATTTTACCACTTTGCAGCTCACACTGTTGTTTTCATTCAATTTAGGCCAAGGTCTATATATATATTTAGTCCTGAACACACACTGGCCCTTACTCTGGTTCACTCTCACAGGCAAATTCCTTCTCAAATTGACAAAACCATGTGCACTGCAGGGGGGCAGATGTAACATGTGCTAAAATAATGGGATTTGGGTGGGGTTTTACTTCAAAGTGAGATCTTGCAGTATAAAATTAAAGCAGTCGGTACTTTCCCTGCATAGAAACAAAATAACTCACCCAAATCTTATTCTTTCTGCACAAGTTACATCTGCCCCCCCCCCTGCAGTGCACATGGTTTTGTCCATTTGAGAATGAATTTGCCTTTGCGAGTGAACCAGAATAAGGGCCACTGTATGTGGTACCTAAACAGAAAAACAAAATCATGAGTTTTGTTGGTAAATTAAAAATGATAAGAATTATGTAGTGCGAGTTAGGGAATGATATAACAGATTATCAGCAATAAAATAAGATGCATGAATGCAGTTTTGGCATCTTGGCCACCATTTGTAGCTTGTCATTGGCTTTGATTCTAGAATGGTCTAATGGATTTTGCATGCTCCAGAAAATATTTACTTAGAGCCAGATTGATTAACAATGGACACTATATATGTCATGCTTCTGCCCAATTTATGTCTTTAAAGTGCTGGTAATTATGGATTGATTTTTCCCTACAGCTTGTTGAGGTGATATGTCCTGCTATAAATTATCCTAAGTTTCTAGCAGTTTATACAAGGATTGTCTTTAATCCACTCAGACCTTTCACCCCAATAAATGTAGAACAAAAGGTTCTAAGTCATTTCTATGTTCCGTGAGTTACTGTACCATGCATAAGGGGATGAATAGACTTTATCAGCAGAATGTAATGCCAGTGCTGGATGCTGGCAGAACTTGGGTGGCATTACATTGCCCCCTACATCTCCTTACAATAAAATAGCAGTACCTAGACTAATAATGTAACTTATATTGACAAAGAATACAAAATAGATCAATATGTACAGTATCTTCAAGACACAGCCAATAAGGAGTTCAAAAGGCCCTGGTTGGCTGTGTTGGGTAGAAACTACCAACTTATTGCAGGGCCAGGCGGTTGTACCTGGGTTATGTCTTTTATTTTCCAGTAAGATTAATCAAGGCAAATCTTATTTTAATCTGGAGGAAGTTTTTTCTTTTTTATTCCAAAAGGGGGTACCATATAAATATAATATGAATATCTAGCCGAATTGCATTTTCCAGAGAATACGGCCAGTGCCAGTCGTATGCAGTCATACCCGGCATCGGCCATATTCTTTTTTCTTGGTAAATTTCCCCCACTATCTTCAATCGTAAATTGATATATTTATTTTTTATGGATTCTAAAGACAGTAAATCTATAGTAACACTGACCAGTAGGTGATAGTAATACACTAAGGGGGTGATTCACACCTGATTTCTCAGGTCTGAGTTCGCCCCTGGTCCCGAGGGTGGGGGTTTGTGCATGCGTGAATATGAACATGTGCAAGCCCCCGAAGCAAACGCATTCAGCGAGTGTTACGCTTATCCAAGCGTTCGCTCTGGGAGGGGGCGTAGGTTGGCGGCCAGGGGGATTCGCCCATGTTAAACAACATTTTTTATATCAATATTTAATATAATAAATGTGAGTGACACTGGCATTTTTAGCATATATCTTGGACATCTCTCACATTGATGTTGGCACTCAAAGGGTTCAAAGTGAATTAAGGAAATTAAGGTTTTTATGTATTTTTTTTTTAAAATAAGCCTACTTTTCTAAATATATTATTTCTGTAAATGATATGTTATTTTGTTTACAGTATTTCTTGTATTACATCCATTAAGCTTAACTGAGTGGGCACAAGATGATACAAAAAAGTCTAAACATAATATAGTTATAGGCAGAGAGACTCTTAACAGTGTAAGGCAGAAATAAGATTTGATCTTTGCATTGTCATTACATTGCAATAGCATGATGCTCCCTCCCGTTATTGTAGAGGACAGTGGCTCCGGTAATAAAGCTAACGTGTATCATATGTCATCATTATTTTGGAACAAGAAGCTAGTAGGAAATTTATTGAGTGAACATAAAAAAACAATTCATATTGGAAATAAGCTCCTGTCCCTTCAATGACAAGCAAGGGCTGAGTGTCGGAAAGGTCAGCGCAGAAACAGATTGCAGATCAATGTTGGGCAGAGAGAGAAATAATCATTCAAACTAATCATTTTTATTACACTTTCCAACTGAGTATAATGGCTGCAGAATGCAAAGCAGGAGCTAATATGTTATGACTGTAAGTGGGAATATCTTACTCTTACACCAGGGTAATTGGATTGTGCTATAATGCAGTTATTTCAAGCCAAGGTACAAGCAACAAAATATTTGTCTTAAAGTCTTACTGGTCTTAAAGTAATACTGTTCTACAGTATAGCATTATTATTTTTCACTCAATTTAATATTAGATAATTTAACGAACAATAACCAAAAATAATAAATATAAAAATAATAACAATAATTATAGAGACTTCCGCTGGGCAAGCATTGCGCATGGCTGCATTATCTAAGATCGTTATCTGAATTCTTGATCCATCTCCCCTGTAACACAGCCTCTATCGTGTGAATGTTGTCCTTTTGTGAATGTAACCAATCATTTGGTGTTGACCTATTGAATGTCCATTCCATCTCCATTATCCGTGAGTCATCTTGATACCGCCATTGCAATGTCTCCTACCTGGAGGTTGTTCAGTGTGGTGCTGTTTGTGACTGGGGATTCCTGGATCTGCTGAGTTGCCATGCTGGTGGCTTGTGGTGACAGGTGACAGTGTGTTGTGTGCTTCCCTCTGTGCATCCTATGACTTCCTGGCTAGTTATAATTGTAATCTCTACAGTCTCCAATTTATCATCATTCTTGAACTTTGACCCTTCAATTCATTGGCACCATCTTGTCACTGTTTCTGACTACCTGAGGACTTGCCTATCATGAGCTGATAGACTCAGCTTCTGCAGACTCAGCTTAGGCAAAAGCTACTGTAGCAGCCAGAGCAAGTCTCCAACTATTCACCTACCCCACACAACCACAGCATGGCAGAAGCTACTACAGCAGCTACCACCTACCCTTCTCAATCACCGCAGAGCAGGTACAGAAGATCTTGAAAACCCTCAATGAATAAGCAAACAATCAAGAGAAAAAATAGCTGACTTGGGATCGATCTCACATGGATTTCTCCATGATATCTACAGTGTTCGATTCACAGACCACTCTGCCGGAGAGTCACTTATCTCTTTCACTTATCTCTTTCACATTTTCACTTTACAAAACTTTTGACACACTGAAATAACAGTGTGTCAAAAGTTTTGTAAAGTGAAAATGTTTTTCATATACAGTAATGGACCCTTTTATTCAGAAAGTCATAATCTTTCCAATGACATATCACAATGCATGAAAACAACAGAAATAGCTTGGACCCTTATGACAGCACCCTTAAGGGCTCATCCAATTAAACCCATCTTTGAACTTAGATTGTCCCTTAAGATGATAAGGTAGTATGCAAAGTTTAAAGATGATTAGTTAAAGCGTTATCTTGGAAGTTATCATGGAACATCCATACACATACACACACACACAGACACACACATCGTTCAATTACACTTATGAAGATATTATATATATATATATATATATATATATATATATATATAGATAGATATAGTAACTAGTCGCAGGCACTAAGATCAATCCAGTGGTTAACTGCCGGGGTGCCAATAAGGATAGATGTAGAGCTGGGAACTATGGCACCAGGCTTTACAATAACTACACAGCACACAGGTTGTGGTCAACGTTTCGGAAATCCTTTTACTTCTTCTTTCAAGACAAGAAGTGGTGAAATACAAAGAAAGTATATACATTTATGCATTGTAATGTTTGTGTTTGTGTGACTATACTATATACTGTATACTCTGGAAAATAAACTATTGGGTGCTCTCCTAGATTAGTACAAACATATAGGCATACTGTAAAAAGTAATAGGCAGTTGATATGAAATTACACACACACACACACATATACAGTATATATATATAATTCATCTGCTTGCCCTTCTATTAGTGGTCCCAGTCTACGATGTGCCTTGAATCCCCCATAGCCTTAATCAAGCCGGAGACCTAAAAAAACTTGATGATGTTTGACTTACTGATATTCTAACTCTACTACAGTATTGTAGAGTATTATATCCTGACTGCTTTATTACAAAATATAAGTCTCTGGTCTGCCTTTTAATGACAGTCAGTTTTATTTCTCTTTTGAATATGTACTATTTTGAAAACTAATAAAAATGTTAATGAAAAATCATCATCATCATCATCATCATCATCATCATACTTTAATTTTCATGTCGAACTTAGATCTGTTTTAAAAAGTTATGATGCAATCTACACCCACCTTTCCCCATATACGCTGGCTCCCCTGGCATTCATACATGACAGAGGGTGAAGGTGCCAAGTTTTTCCCATCCGTGCCAGTTCAGCCTGAATGAACCACCTGAGATTCATTAATGATATGTACATCCGTATGTCTCAAATGGATAAACTAAAGTTTAACAAGCCACTGGCTGTGTGCACCTATGTATCTTTCCTGTCTTCACCTACCATAATAACTGTACTGTAATTGGATGTGCTGAACGCCATGGACTAATTGATTTACCTGTGACGTTCGCTGTGCATAGCAACATTTACTGTATTTCAATTGTAACTTGATATGCCCCACTCCTTTACCCCCCCCCCCCACGCCAAAAAAGCTATGATGCCACATGTGCTCTGCAGTTGGGATGTATGAGTTCCCAGATATGAGTGTAATCAACAACAAACTTTCATTGCTAAACAGTGGCGTAAGTTCGTCCCAGTTGCCCGGAGACAAGATGTTTATTGGTGCCCCCTCATATACACACACAATCTTATATAAAATATATAGAATATGTGAGAGAGAGAGAACACATGTTTCAGAACACAGCCAGAGATACTATATTAATGGCTTTCAATTAATGAATTTAAACTCACAGGGGAGGAGAGGTGCCCCCTTGGGAGCAGGAGCCCGTCGGCAGAGGACTCCATTGCCTCCCAGAGTTCTGCCTCTGTTGCTGAACAAGGTGGGAGGTTGCAGACATTCAATCTTTGGCTTTTGCATTGCCTTTCGGATTTATGCCATTCTGAACAGTATGCGTACATTGTCACGTGATGGAACTATTGAAAAATACATTATGCCATGTGGTGTAGTACTGGGAACACTTCGCAAAAAAAAATGCTAAATTTTTGTGTTTAATGTTGAAAAGCTGAACATTTTATGGTACACTTTTTTATATTTTGTTCATCTCCGGCTGTAATTTTAGCTGAGATGTACAATCTTCTTATTGAAAACATACAACAAATGCAAATATAAAAGCATATAAATGATAACAAAACACCATAAAAATACATGCGCAAGGGCTTCTATTCTTCTACTAACAACTGTAAAATGCAAAGTATATGAATTTTGAAATTTATATTATTTTAATCTACAGCATTTAGTGATTGTAGTTATTAAGTAATTTAATAGATTCTTTTTTTGCACAAATTCCATTTTAGTGGAGAAATGATTTAGCTGTGGTAAATTATCCGGGGTAATTCAATTGTCCACGATATCTGGCATTATCAGGGATTCATAATCATCAGGCATGTGAAGCATAATCCATGATAAACAGCCCACAGAGTCAGGACCAATGTATTTTTTTCCTCAAAATAGGCATAAGATAAACAATTTTTAAAATAAACAATTAATTTAAAAAAAAAACCTCAATTTTTCACAGCTGTAGACTTCTATCTTTTATATTACACTTGAATTCCTTTTATTGTGACAAAGTACTAATTCTGAGGATCTTATTAATATTTCATGACACATTTACAAGATATTAGGTAACTCCACACCACAATTGCTTTTAAATATCTTCTAGAAATGTGTCTTGTTCAGCTCTCTCAGCACTGATTTTAAATTAGGTAACTCCAAATCGCCATTAGCTCATTAGTCTCTTCAGCAACTTTTCTCCTTCAGCTATTTCTGTATTAACTGTAAATTAGGTGACTCCAGATAATAATTTACTCTAAATTTATTACATAACTTTAGCCTGTGTTAGGCTAGCTAATTTGCTAATTATAGTCGCCATTTTAGGGAAGTATATGAGCTTTATACATTTTTAAAGGAAGAATTTTAAAGGTCTGGGAGTTATTTTGGGTATGAGAATGACTTTACCTCTTTTCTTAGTGAGTGCCTTTCATTTTTATGCTGGCCATACACTAGACCAACTTTCATCACTCCACTAGCCTCCAAACTTTCAAGCAATTCCCTGAAAACTCATCTCTTCAGGCAAGCCTATCATATTTAAGTTCTACATGCATAACTTTCTGAGGCACTTATGTATTATATAGCTTCCCTTCTGGACTTGCAACTTGGTGGGACTGCTATGCTATTACTGGTGCCTGTCCTTGTGTTTCCATTCTATATCCCTATAGATTTTAAGCATGGCTTTCCTACCTCCAAGTCTGTCTGTTGTTACCCAGTTTGTTTTATCACTGTCTAATATTGTAAAGCGCAACGGAATCTGCTGCACTATATAAGAAACTATAAATAAATAAATCCAAACATTCAACTGGTTGATTGGATGGAATAAAAATCTGGCACTGGATGGGAGTAAATGTTATTTTATTTCAGTAATTTGCTCCCAAAATCTGTACACAGACAAAAACTGTCATTCAGACAAGGTTCTGTTTTTTAATCTATTTGATTTCAACAAATTGACAATGTTTTATTCCATTTCCCTGAGTTTGTGAGCAAATTGCTGATTGTAATTTCCTCCCATAAAGTACCAGTTTTTCAGTTCAACCAAGCAACTAGTTGTAATATTTGGATGAAGGTTGGCCTATGCTGGCCAAATTTCATCCAACCATACAACTAGTTGGTCGGTGTTTGTAGTGAAAATTTTTTGGATCTGTATCTCCAGCAGTATTTTGGATCTGGATCTGTTCCAAAACACCACCCTTCAGTGTTTCGTATTTCCAGTTTCGGGTCTTTATTTATTTATTTTTTTAAACTCAAATCGCTAAAATCACAGAATTTTTTTTCTTTGTTCCTACGCTATTATTAATCTCAACATTAATTTCCACTCATTTCCAATCTCTCCTGAATACCTCACACCCCACAATGTTTTTTTTAGGCCAAAATGTTGCACCAAGGTAGCTGGATGACTATCCTAAGCAACATAAGTGGGTGGCTCAAACACTGGACTGATATGGCACACTTAGCATCACCCCTGGACTGATACAGCGCACTTGGTGATTGAGACGCACGTGAGACGCACGCGCGTCTCAGTCAGATGGTGAGGCAGGCCTCTGGCGGATCGCCAGCGCTGACGTTCTGGTGATTCACCAGCAAGGAAGAGGCCTGCCCCATCTGTATAGCACATATGGTGAAACTCCTGCAGTAAAAAGTAAAAAAAACTTTATTATTCTTTTAATTAAAAAATGGTGGCACCCCTGGATTGATACGGCAGACATAGCAGCACACCATGAACTATATGGCAAACTTAGCATCACCCCTGGACTGAAACAGTACACTTAGCAGCATTTCAGACTTGGCTCACTAGAGGAATTATAAAGCAGACTTGGCTCACCCCAAGAATTATACGGCACAGATGGTGGCACCCCTGGACGTATACAACACAAATGGAATTATATGGCACACAAGGTGACACTTCTGCAGTAATTCTTTTAATAAAAAAATGGCAGCACCCCTGGATTGATACGGCAGACTTAGCAACACCCCATGAATTATACGTCACACTTGTCTCACTCCTGGAATGATACTGCACCCCTGAACTGATGCGGCACACTTAATAGCCCTTGCAGTAAAAATAAAAATAAAAAAACACATTTTTTTCTTTGAAAAAAAAAAAAAAAGGGGGGATACAGCTCCCCTGGACTCATACGGGACACTGGGCAACACAGCTGGACTGATACGGCACACTGGGCAGCACATCTGGACTGATATGGGACACTGGACAGCATAGCTGGACTGATACCGGTCAGCCCTGCAGTATAAATAATAATTAGTTGTCCCCCACAGCAGTCCCATATAGCAGCCCCCATAGTAGTGTCCCCATAATAGTACCCTTAGTAATGCCCCCTTAGTAGTTGTACCTTCAGTAATTCCCCCTTAGTATAGTTTCCCCCACAGTAGTTCCTCCTTAGTAGTTGTACCCTGCCCATTAATATACTTTGTGCTCATCCTTAATTTAAAGCTCTCTAAAGATGTTGATCTGGACTTACAAATCAGAGCTTAATAGGTGCTGCCTGGAATAACTAAAATTTTTGTGTTTCTATAAATTTATAAATTGGAAGATAAAAGGAGTTATTGTAATTCAGTTCATCAAGATAAGAAAATATATATATGTTGTTTTTCTTAGAAACTGAGCTTTAGAACAAATGTTTAGAAGGTATTTAAATAGTAAATCTGAAAAGATAAATACTAACCTTGGGTATAAAACTGACGACTTTAATCAAGTAGCTGCAACTGTGTCTGTAATGCTTGCATCTGGGGGAATTAAGTAATACATAGCATTTAGAGTGTAAGAGAAACTTATACATGGACAACGTTCTCTAAGGAGATCACACTGATGTGATTAAATGCGTTGGTCCTAAAGTGTTTGTAAATTGAGTACCACCATGGATTTTATAAAGCTGGTGATTCATTTTTCCATAATTTTTTGACTATAAGGATTGGACTTTTCAAACAGTTTTAATTCTGACATGTTTTCAGATATTAGGTTCCCCTTGGTTAAAAGAATACATTGAAAGAAACAAATATTTCAGCAGTGATGGATTTTTTGTTGGACATCTCTTTGCAAAGCAACAAAAACTTTGTAAGTACGATCCCCCAGGTTTTTTTTATATGGTTATGTATTTGTGTGGTTTTTTAACTTGCAGGCAAATGCTTTTTACTTTAAGTAATATTTATCTTATATGTGTAAGGAATAAAGCTAGATATATATTACAAAGTACCCCACACAAACTCATTAGAATATTAAGGTTACAAGGAAGGCCTATTGGTTAGAGTCCAATCATAATATCAAAGGTCAGGCCAAAGTTCAATAGAATGTCAATTCCGGTCAGAATAGGGACAATGGAAGTCATTAGGTTGTATCTCTCTGAGGACATCTTATGACCAGAATACCCAATTAAAAAGGCATATTAGATCTGTACTTAAACATTAGATCTGCTGGTATGTACAAAGAGTTCTCAAACTACAGAGTGTATGAAGACTGGTCACAGTGGTGTGAGCAGACAAACTGTAGGTAGATATAAAAAACATAGCGGTAGATTTAACAATGACTGATAGTCATTGTCATAAATACTTGTTGTGAATGTTAAACGGTGCTCCTGCCAATCAGATCCTGTTACATGAAAAATGACATGAGTACAAAAAAATGTTTCGTAATGAGTGATAACACCATTCTTCTATGAGAAATCACTGAGAGGGTGAAACACGTTAATGCACACTTATTGAGCAGCATCAGTCTTTGGGACCATAGTCCACACACCGGATTCTTAACAAGCTTGAGTCGCAGTCCTGTGACCAACCAAACCTGGACCAGTGGAGATCAATGATGTCACTCTGACCATAGTTAGAGAGAACCCCAGTTAGTGGCACTTACTGAGGTCCCTCACATGTGTTATATAATAAATATATATAAAACACTAAACAAAAGCTTAAAAAATGTGTTGTTTTTTTTTAAATCTAACAGAAGCACTATTGTTTTTTTGTTCTTTTGTTCCTGGAATACAAACTCATGCCCCCAAAACATATCAAATCCATACTTGCCTACCTGTCCCTCTCCATGAGGGAGAAAATGCTCTGTTCCTGAACTTCCCTGGTAATAGCGGTGAAACATGTTTCTTATCAATTAACTAGCTCACCACAGGTGATGCCAATCACACATTACCATGAAAATCCACTAAAATAGCATTTTTTTCCCTCATGGAGAGGGTCAGTTAGGCAAGTATGATCAAATCACATAGGCCCTTATTCTGATCGGTGCGGCCGGATCCGAATATGCGGCCAGCACCGTGCGTCCTAAACCCCGCCTTCCATACGGATCGCCAACTCCGTCCGTACGCGGTAAGAAGCTGTCCGAACGGACCGCACGTGTATTTCTCATGAATACACCTCCTCCATCTCAGGGAACCTCCCCCATCATTCGATGGTCGCAGAACATCGAATGCAGGGCCGAGTGGTCCGCCAGCTCCCGCAACCTCACGGGCATTTCTCCGTGTAAAAGCAGGGATCTGGGCGGGCAGCTGACATCCGGCAATGTCATATGTCCGCCCCCTACACGTGCGTCACGGCCGCATTACCATACGTACGCCCAGCGTTTGCATGGGAACGCCCATGAAACGCGGGGTGTAAACATATGGTAATGAGCCCAAACAGCCATTCACACCCCTCTCCACCCCCTGTTCGTAGTGTACACATTTCATGCGGAATGTGGCCGTGCGTCCCGCTCGCACATGCGCAGAGACGCCTCTGCACATGCGCAGACACAAAACATCGGCGTCACGAACGCACGCGGATATTACCGCACCAACCAGAATAAGGGCCATAGATATTCCATCTGTCACTGTATTATTTCCTCTTTCAGATTCCCCTCATTCTATCTTTCAATTATTTGCACTACCAAAAATGAAAACGTGAAAAGTTTTTTTTTTACTAACTAGCTCAAGATCTATAATAGATCCAAGACCATTCAGTTAGATCTCTTGAAATCTGTATCACAAACTGCATCAGATTCCTTAATGCAGCGAATACCCCTTATATTAAATTCCCAGGTGAAGCAGGTCACGGGTACATACACGGGTCCTTTTTCTGTGTTAAAGGGTGAATCCAGATCTTAAACTCCGGGTCTCCGTCGGAGATACAGTGTTTAATTTCTCCTTTCACACAGGAGAAAACTAAGTGTAATAGAGCAAATCTTCAGGTCTAAATGTAAGAACCAGAGATTTGCGCTCCTGTGTGAAGGGGAGGGGGGGGGGGGGGGGCTGACAGCGGCATCCAGCATTAAAAAAGCCGGCTAATTGCTGCTAATTACCGAGTTATTCAGCCGCCGCTGTCTGAAAGCTGTATTATTGAGGTGAATGTTGCTTTTCAGGTGCTGGCTACAACTGATAATAAATTGGGCCATGTGGGTACTTGTTTAGTTTCACGGCGGCAGCTTATGATACGTTTGAAACTACGTTATTAGCGTAGCCCAGCGGCTGCCTTACTTGTGTAGTTTCACGGCGGCAGCCTAAGCTACGTTATCAGCGTAACCCAACGGCTGCCTTACTTGTGTAGTTTAACGGCAGCAGCCTAAGCTATGTTGTTAGCGTAGCCCAATGGCTGCCTTACTTGTGTAGTTTCACAGCGTGGCGAGCGTAAGATGTAAGGTAATCCGCATCCGCCACGGGCTCGTCCGCTTCGAGCTCGCCACACTATATAAAATCAACTCCACGCCGACGTGGTTAGTGGGGGTATGAAAAGGTCGGGAGTACGTGTAACGCCTATGCTCGCCAAGCTTCGGGCTGCCGCGGATAGTGGGGGGATTTCAGGAACACATTCACACCTGCCATATCATACATCTGAGACAGCAATGACGACATGTGTTAACTTGTAACTGGATTAGTTATTAATAATAAGAGGAATTAAAGCAACTTAATACAATACAGTACAATCATAAAGAATAAATAACACATTAAACAGTAATTAATCACAATCAGCATTGACAGAAACTGCAGCAGAGGTGGATGCAGTTGTCTCTGCATCTGTGTCATCGCCTTTGTCAGTCTGTGGGAGCAGAGAAAGGGCATAAAGCATCCGCTCAAAAGGGTTTTCTGCGCCGACAGTCTTTCGCCAGATGAATTCCTGTAAGTAGGACTCGAGATTCTGGCGTGCAGTTCCCCATTTGGCGTTGTTGCGCCACTTACAGGATCCCCAAAGGCGTTCGATGTTCTGTGTGTGAAACCCAGTCTCCGGATCAATACATTTGCACCTGTGATCACCCGAGCATGGTGGTACCCTGCCTGCTCCAGCTGTTCGGTGTTATAGGCACACCAGCAATCAGAGTAGATAGTCGTGCCCGGTTCAATGTACTGGTAGATGGCGGCCATCAGGGTGCTGGTGTCACACCTTTCTACCGGTGTCACAAAGCACTCACCAGTGTCTCTGGAAATGCCTCCGAATATCCACAGTTGAGGCAGCATCTATCCCACATGGCTTTTCTTCTGCACAAAGAGGCTCTCATCAACTTCCACAATTTTTCCTGGACCGCCAATCCTGTGTTGGGGCTGGGACATTAGGTCCAAGGTGCAGGCCTCCCGCATCAAGTTATTATACTGCACAGTGGTTTTTCCTTCACATTCAGACGCATTGGATGACCATTAGGACACGTCTTGGTCTCAGGGAGAAAGTGGAGAAGCTGCAAAAAACTCACTGACTCCTCCTCTGTCTGCGGCAGGTTAAATATAGTTAATTTGTCGGCAGCCATAACTCTGTAATGTACTGCTGACTGACTACTATACCGCTGACTGACTACGCTGGATCTGACAGGGACGCTTAAGCGGCCGCGGGAACACTACGCTACTTCTGACTGACTATGCTAACTACGCGGGAACACTACGCTGATTCTGACAGGGACGCTACGCTGACGGCGTAACTGCCACCGTGAAACTACACAAGTACCGACACAACAGTAGAGCTTTAGCTCATTTTGGGCCTGATTCAGACTTGATCGCTCATCTGCAAATTTGCAGATGACAGCGAGTAGTTAGCTGCCACCCAGAAAGGATGAAAAATCACCCTGTGTAAATCACTATCCGGTATCCGGTCACACATCTATATGCAAATCACTCATCATTTAATTATTTTCCCAGTCTGTGCAAATGCAAGTAAATCTGACCCTTTTTACAACTCTGTGACAGATACAGGCTAATGGAGGCCAGAGTTGATGTCACATAACCTTCTTTTAAAATGCCTGGGCACGCCTGCATTTTTGGGACACTTCCTGAAAACCGCTGGTTACCACCCTCAAATGTTGACTTCCTGTCAGTCACATTGCAATTAGATATTACGCTATTTATGTCGCTATTTTGGCTTGTGCATGTGTGCTACGATCCGTATGCATGCACAGTCATTTGATATTTGAATGGATTGCAAATTCACACATCAGCAATGAGCTCTGAATCAGGCCCTATATACACACTTTGTTATCATACATTCTGAGACCCTTTAGCTCAAAAGCGCTGCAAAACATGGTTTGTGAGTCATCAGTGACTGTAGCAAATATCTATGAAATGAGTTGAGGGATGTATCGGTCTTAGTTCAGTAGCCCCCTTGGTCATTGGAGTCAATACAATTGAGCGTGGTATAAATAGCACTGGGAAAGAGTCCTAGAGCTATTGTTTTGTTGGAGTATGCTGGTACTTGAAAATTAAGCCAGGTGTTTAGTCGCGAGAACCGGCATTCTCCAACTTAGGTGCCTGCTGTGTTACTGTTTTTGCCATGCTAAAGGCAGGAAATGGCATTGCGGTACTAATTTTATTGGATGTATGCTCGCACTCCATCAAGAGTGCGAGAAGAAATTGTTTAGATGGGCATAACAACGCACTCAATTGAATAGCTCCGAGATCTCCTTCTCGGTGTTGTACATATTGGATTGAATTGAATTTGTGACCCTCTAACAGCTGGAGCCTGTTGGTCAGCACCTCCAGTGTCTCTGGGAATTACCACACTGTACCAGCATTTGCCTCTAGTTATGGTATTGTCTCTTCTATGGCCTATGACAAACAACTAAATTAATTTTTATATGTCAGCTTGATGCTTTTCAATCTGGATTTTACACATTAATCAGTTTGAAAATATTTTTAAAGAAAATCTAAAGGAAGGTTTTCCAAATGAATACTTTATTCTTTAAACAACATTTGACACAGTAGACCTACTCTTTTATTCATTAGGCTTTACTGTACGATGGTGAATGCTCTTTCTTGATTCCTGTAATTTCTCTATAAGTATTCCTTTAGTGGCTCCTTTGAAAAATCATATCATGCAGTTGTGGCCTATCCCACCCATCAATATTTTTTGTAAATGTCATTCTGAAGCTTTAAGTGTACAATAAACTAGTATAGAAACTCAGCACCTCAATTGCCTGCACTCCATTATCCTGCTTCCTCATCATAACTGCTGTACACTTACCCTGTTCTGGTGCAAAGTGGCCCTATGTCCTCTTTAGGTGCAGGCAAAAAAAAGTGGTGTGAATCGTTAATCTGAGTCAGTTTCCCAAACGTGGTTTTTTTTTCATCAAAGCATCAGGTTATAAAACCTGATCATTATGATATTGTTTAGATATTGTTCATTTAAATATTATATATACACAATTAGAATAGCAGACTTTTCCAACTTCAAATGAAGGTCCTATCGAGAATAACAAGCCAAATATTTAATGTTGTAGCAATAGCCCCCACAGGTCTTGTGGTTGGTGGCTTGGAGGTGCTGGGGGTCTACGTGGCTATTGCTACCATTGTTACCTGCTAGTTGTCAGGGGATTCCCTCCACCCTCTGTCCGCATCAGTCTCCACTGGTGTATGTCCCTCCCAAATTGGCTGCCACCTCAGTGGAGACAGTTATTACGGTTGCCATTTTAGGAAGGACATAAGGACATTTTAATGGAGGTAGATGTGACAGACCCAAGCAAAGGCGAGCGGAGGCATGAAGCTGGTTTTATTCCCCTGATAATGAGTGAGTACCATAGGGGGTTCATGCCAGTTTTAGTGGTGGGGGTGTAACTTTTTACAGTTATACCACTGGGCTCTTTATTGTCAAGAGAAAAAAAATTGTGAAGGCAGACAAAGCACGACCATTTTTCGTCTCACATCCCACCCCAAATCGTACTGAAAATGGTCTGAACAGGTCTGAATTGTCGGGACCAAGCCCCCTAAACGTCGCACTGCTACCCCATTGCTGCTCCTCGCTGTTGAGCAAACTGTGATCGCATCCTCCTGGAATGCATTTGCATGTTGATGATTTGCGGATGCGCGAACAGACTAACACAACAACATATATGCTACTCTAGCAAGTTCTATCATTGTAAATCAACTGCACTATTTATCATATAACATAAGTATCAGTGGAATCTATATGCATACCCAGCTTTTGACCACAGATGGGCAAAAATAGACATCCCAATGTTTCAGCTTGGAGGATTTCCTCAAGGTTCCCAAGACCACTGGTTTCTCTAAGAGGAACTTCAGAAGAAATTGATCCTCCCAGGGCCGAACTTCATCAGTCGTGTTTACTATTTATGCAGGAGATCATATGGTCTGGATGACACCTGTTGAATGGGATTATAACCAATATCATCATAGAAGTTTACCCAGACAATACATATTAAAAGACATTTTGGTCAGGACAAAATGTTATCTTCAGTGATAAAACAATTTCATATTACTTTGTATTTGCTAATTTGGTACCATTTGTATCAGTAATCTGTTTTTTTTAGAATTCGTATTTTAATGAACTATGTCCCAGCTTTTTCTGCTAGGACAACTGTGCATAATATCCCAACCCTTCACACCAGTTCTCTGCAACCTCATACTCCCTGTACCAATTCCAGCCTCATGTTCCTGTGTCAGCATCATCTTGAGCCTCATACTCCCTGTGCCACTCCAGAGCCACCTCCCCCAACTTTCCTATTTCTTTGTATGGCTGCCTGCTTCTTTTTTTCAGCTTTTCTTTCTTTTGGCAGCATGATGAGGTGGTCAATGTGGTGCACCGGAATCTGGATGGAAAATCTCATGCATTACCTATTCTGACATGCCGTACTCACTAGGCATTTTACAGGATAGTACAACATTGCAATTGCGCACAAGCATTATTCCTCCCACATAATATAAATGATCTTACTAACCCACATCTTAATTATATGTAGAATATAAGCTGCCAGGGTAGGCTCCTCTTGCTCATTCCTAGTATAACCCACTAAATCATCAATTGTGCAACAAGTGACAACATTAATGCTTTCCTTGTACATTCTTAAGACCGCTTTGTATAAGGAAAGCCTCTATACCAGGCATGTCCAAACTGTGGCCCTCCAGCTGAAACCACACATCCCAGCATGCCTTGCCATCGTCTTAGCATTCCCTAATAGCAAAACTGTGGCAAGGCATGATGGAAATTGTAGTTTCACAACAGCTGGAGGGCCATAGTTTGAACATGCCTGCTTTATACAATTATTATCACAGAATTAGTTCAATTAAAAAAAGTCACATAAAAATTAAGAGATTAAAATATTTTATACATCCAGTTTCAGTGCAACTGCCTATGTATAATGAGCCCTCTAAGGAATATTATAACGTATCTGCTACGGGTTAGTAGAAGGCAATATTTTGCAGACAACACTGTGTAAAGAAGATAAAGTACATATTAAAAGATTTTGAATGATTCAACTTTGCGTGTCATTCTCCACTGAACGGTGAAGAACAAAACACCACTCTAACGGGTATCTGTGGCTTTTAAATGGCTATACAAACATTAATATCTAGGATGAAATTAAATTTTCAATCAGTTTGCTTGCTTTGATACTTCAGGTGTGGAACTAAATATATGTTAATCTTCAGACAATGAATGATTGGCAGGTATGCATAAGATACCACATTTTCTAATATTTAATTACATTTGGATTCCTATTAATCTTCAAGCAGTAATACAATAATGCATGTTGCATTTGAATTTTAAAAAATAATGAAATATTTTAACTCCGCTAAATAAAACGTCTCTGTTTTTGTAAAGGTCATCTTTCAGATTAGCTGGTCACCGCAGAATGCTGTTAACCAATTTACAAGACAAAATACTCCATTTATTGTCATTTTTTCTACTCAGCGGGTTTCCTATTTCACAGATGCTAAGCAATCATATGCTCCTTGTGGTTATTAATCAGACTTGGCATCTGTTTCAAGCTAACAATTTCATAGGTACCCGTGTTTTCATAAGATCCACAATATCCATTATGAGAAAAAAAGAGAATTCAAAAGACTTTTATGTCATTTACAATACCCAGAGCTTAATCTGCTTTAAGGAACATGAAATTACAAAATACATTAATATTAAATATAGCATTAATTCTAAGACATTCATAAAAAAGGATATAGAAAGAAAATCCCACTAAGTATAATTTGTATCTAAGCAAAATTAGATTTACAAGCTGGACTGAACATGTGGAGGATGAAAATATCCAACTCTCTTGTGTGTCGCATGGAGCGAAAAATACAAGCGTTTCCCTGGGAATTTGGTTAGCACAAATAGGCGAATGCAATCTGTAACTGATGAAGAATCAAAAGCATCGATTTCTATATACTGCTACAAATGTTCTTATTTAAAGAACAATACTAGAATGACATTTCAGAATGTTTTATGATATCGGGACAAAGGGAAGACGTGTCAAAGTAAGTTTAGTTGTACTTAAGTCAGGCATGTCCAAACTATGGCCCTCCAGCTGTTTTGAAATGACAAATCCCATCATGCCTTGCACATTTTTTGCTATGAGGGAGTTCTGAAACTATTGCAAGGCATGCAGGGATGTGTAGTCTCACAACAGCTGGAGGGCCACAGTTTGCACATGCCAGATTTAAGTCATAATATAGACACACCTGGCTGCACACTGATTACACATTAGTGAAGTGATCTGGTCATTTGGTAAAAACATCATATCAAACTCATTTGGTATTTGAAGTAACTACAGAAAAATCGCGCTAATAAAAATATATATGGAATCCTATAAGAATAGGAATCTGTAATAAAAAATGAATATTAATTGTAAAACGATTCTACAAAGAGCTAAAGGTCTCTAGATGTGTCGTGTGTACACACCAGCCTAGCTTGCACCTGGATCTCATAGACTGCAGATTCAGGATTAGGTAGGAAGCAAACCAAAATTCAAAAAGGAAACACTGCGCTGATTAATAGTACTGGGGCACCATGGGTATAGTCACATATATAAATCAAAAATAAAATACTAATAATATTAAAGTATAAATATTTATTGCAGGTTAAATAACATAATTTGGCGGCCACCTAAAATAAATAAAACAATCACAATAACTGTACCACAAACATATGTAAGAAAATATATATATATATATATATATATATAAAAAATATAGATATAATTCTATACTTTAACTGAGCCTCTGAATTAGCCACTCACTTGTAGTGCTACTTGAGCGAAACGCATTAGTGGATATACCCAGCTTTCTGCACCCTTGAACTATCAGCCAACATGTATCCAATACTTCTGATCATCATTGGAGTGAGTAGGATATCTGCCAGTGTAGTGGTGAGAGAGAGAAAATGTAAGAGGTCTACTTCTTCTAAGAAAAATCTTTAATTGTATGCTGTGGTGTACAACACTGCTGACTGTTACCTCTTCTTGCAGAGGTAGGACCAGAGCATAGGATAGTCATCAATAGTGTTTCCTAGATCAGCTAAAGTGCGCCATGTCTCCTGTGCCACAGCTGAACATCACATGGAAGAGACCAGACTGCGGGTGCCGCTAGGAAGGGAGGTAGAGTGTGTGCTTCACTTTGGTGGTGATTGGTTTGTAGAGGGGAGGAGGGGACCTGTCAAATTGGTGCAGAGTTCCATGACTATGAGCACAGCCACATCCCCCGGTTACCCAGGGAGCAGATTTGGGTGGAGGACACTATTCAAAGAACTTTGGCACTTTTTGTGGTGTATAATTTCTACTACTACACCATACTGTATATACCTTTTCTCTTTTGTCCTATACACTCTGAATCAGAATGCCATTCATGCCATAACCTACACAAAAACAAGAGGAACTATCTGGAATCCCACAGTCGATTTTGGACTAGAATACGTATTTATCTTTATTTTTATCTGTACATAAAATACTGTGATATCGGTATATCAGAGTGATCGCTTTATATAGACTGTGATCTTCCTCCCTGGAGAGACTTCCAGCTGCACTTAAGGGACGGGTATGGAGCCATACATAATCAAGCCCCACCCACATTACAGAAAATGACAATTGACATGTGTATGTGAAGAAGGCGGTGCTAAAACTTTGCGATTTGTGTCATTTTAGTCTTTGTCCATTGGAGTAGGAAGATACAAGGGGGGTCCAAGGGCATGTGGGAGGCTTGCCAACCCTTCCGGAGGCAGAAGACGCAATTTTCAGGAGCCTGATGGCCATTCTGGGAGGGTAGGCAGGTATGTACTGAGACCATAGTCTGTATTGCTGCTCCCAGTGTGTGAAGTATGATATTCTGGAAAATCAAATGTTCTTGTTAAAATTACAAATGTTTCTAAACACAATTGGTTGTATATTCACAGAGTAAGAATTGCAGTTTTTTTTAAAAAAATGAACATACACTTGAAGTTGTGAAGCAATCCACCTGTAGCTGTAAAATGTTTCTCCTTCAGATTAAGTCCATGTTAGGGATTAAATTTTAAGCATACCTATAATTTTGACGCTTTGAATTCTTCCCACTGACTATAACAGCCTCCAATACGTATAGCTACAATAAAAGTATAAATGTGAAGGGATGAGCTGAAGTGTTAGAGGTGTAATTCAAAGGAGAAGCGAGTTATTACCAACATACATGAAAAATGTATCCATGTCATTAAACAATAAGAGTGGCTATATGGAGTTGGATAGCAGGGCAGCAGAATAATTCATATATTTTACAGCTGTATTTTCGGTCAGGTGAAAATTAGACACCTAGGGAAAGTAGTTTCTTATGCTGCCACACATCAGACCAACTTTCATCTAACCATCCAACTAGTTGGTTGGATGGAAAAAAAATATGGTACTGGATGGGAGCAAATGACAAAGGCCCTTATTCTGATTGACGCGTACTTTACCGCATACTTTCGGATTGCGTCTTTACGGCGTCTGCGCATGCGTGGAGAACGCCACGCGCATGTGCCACGCCTTGACTCCGTACCTGTTCGGGCAAATCCCGTACAAAACTGTTCACCGCAATCATTCGGGAAATATGGGCGTATTATGGGCGTCATGCGGAATGACACATGGGCGTAGTTTCAAAGTGGGCAAAACGGGGCGGAAACATGGGCGGACACGGGGGAGTACACTTATGTTGGGGGGCGTACATTCGGATACCACTCCGAATGCACGCGAACAAAAAGGAAAGAAATGTGCGGTGTCCAAAAGGCCACTATTGCTTTGCGGACACCACTCGTTCCTGCGGGAGGCGAACGGACCGCCTAATGACTACAAGCATTAACACCTGAACCCAATAAAATCGACTCCTTTACTCATTAATCACTAATAGGACTCTTGTCAGTGCTTTAATTGAAACCATTGCACTTCAATTGCTGTAAGGGTTAATGTGTGCAATGCATGTGTTAGGCATGCTTGTAAGGATATATTGGCATCTAATTGATTCCAATTCCAAATAAGCAATTTTTTATGAGGATAGGTAATTGAATAAGTGGGTCATGTGATGTATTGCAGAATATACATAATAGTGGGTTGTTTGGCGTAAATACTCCGCTTACGGGCGGTAGCACCGCTTGGCTCCCGTTCGGATGCGGTATTCCCGAGCATACTCTGTAATACTCTGTAATACCGTGCAGAATCTGAGTGTTTCCCCCGCACACGCATGGTTTGTATGTCGTCCGTAAACACGCCCTGTTCTTAAAGAGTGAGTCCGTCCGAATGCGGAGGACACGTGGGCGTTTCTACGGACGATGGCCGCACGCGGCAGAACACCGTGGCGTGCGGACCGCTCCGTAAGAATGCGGGAATATCCGCACCGATCAGAATAAGGGCCAAAGAGCAATTTGTTCACAAACCCAGGAAAATGGACAAAAACATTCAGTCAAATTATTAAATCAAACAGATACAACTAAATGACTTTGTCTGAGCGACAGATTTTGTCCATTTCCAAATTTTCGGAGCAAATTACTGAATTACAAATTACATTTGCTCCCATCCAGTACCAGATTTTTATTCCATCTAACCAAATAGTTGGATGAAAGTTGGTCTGATGTGTAGCCAGCATTAAGGATGGGATGCAGTCAGTATTCTGGAGTTCAGGATGTCCATTGCCGTCAGAACACAGACGCCGGAACTTTGACAACAGGATGCAGGAATACTGACAGCCGGCATCCTATATTTCAAATATGCAGGGAGGGTTAGGATGCGGAATTGTGTTTGCGTGGGGGATTGGGTGTGGTAAGCTACAAGGTGGGGTCCGGTTATGTTTAGGTGGTGAGGTATGGGGGGTGGGTAGGTTTAGACACTAGCAGGGAGGGTTAGTGTCAGGCTCCTGCTAAGGGGGGTTTGAATGGTATGGGGAGATAGGGTACATGTCAGGATTCTCCGTATAGGGATGCTGGGGTCAGCCGGCATTCTGAGCGCCAAGATAGTATATGTATCTCTTAGGGATATCTAGCACCATTCATCACAGTAGAAACCTGACAAAAGTTTATTGTTGGGTAAAAAAAATACATAAACAATTATGTTTTCAACATAATTCATTATACAGCTGAAATATTCAGGCAAAAACCCCAGCTGAGCGTGTACCTTATTATCAGTCTTAAATCAAACACAGACTTCTTGTAATCTTGTACTTTAAATGTGCTACTTTAGACTATATTTCTTGAATTGAGAAATTCAATTGAAAAGATGTTAATTAGTATAGTAATAAAGGACAGCTGAATATACAGAGTTTGGTCTCATAAACATGTATTTGTTCTGAATAACATCTTCATGTCTTCATGAAGAGTTGTGATTTTGCTTTTTTCAAAGAGAATGTCGGATAATGAAAATTCCTGTTATACCATTGTCAATCCACGTGAATTGATCAATGTGAATCACAATTAATAGCAACTGAAATGCCAGCAAATTCCACACAGTGAATTGTAAATGTGCAGAACCTTTGAGGCCATCAGTATAGTTTTGTAGACTTAAACGGAAGGTACAATGGTTTACATTAAAGATGCCATTCTTTAAATACTCTATCTACACAGGCAGCTCCCATTGTTCCTCTGTCTGAGCATCATTCCATTCTATTAGTACTGAGCATAGAAAACTACATCTCAGGTGAGGCATTAAAAAGGAGATGATTTATCCTTGAGGATTGACATTCACATGGTAATTTGGTGCCACGCATTGAGAATACCGGTGACGCTTATATTAAAAAAAATTATGTATGCCGCAATGAGCATTCTCTCAGGTATGAATATACTTTATGTACCATCACAGTGCCTTAGAGATTAAGCAACACAATTGTAGTATACATCAATACATGGCATAACATAATTAAATCAAGCAGCCAAGTAGGGGGTCACTGGTAGGAGACAGAGAGAAAAAATCTACTGGTGACAGGAAAAGTGCTAGATGGAGACACTAATGGAAGATGGCCCTGTGCTTTGAGGTCTTAGGCTAAAGATACAATCCGCTAAAGGTCATGTAGATGCCTATAAAGGCCTATAAGGGTCCAGTAAATGAAAAACCTTTTCACTTTACAAAACTTTTGACATGCTGAAATTAATAAGCAACTCATTGTCAGAATGGTCTGTGAATCGAACTCTGTAGATATTGTTGTGAATTCCACATGTGATCAGTCCCTAGACAGTTCATTTTTCTCTTCATTGTTTGCTTATTCGTTGAGGGTTTTCGGGATCTTCTGTACCTACTGCAACAGCACCTGCCCTGCTGTGGTTGGCAAGGGAAGGTGGATAGTCTGAGACTTGCTCTGTTTACTGCAGAAGCTCCTGCCCTGCTGTGGTTGGCAAGGGTAGGTGGATAGTTGGAGACTTACTCTTGCTGCTGCAACAGCTTCTACCATGCTATGGTTGGGAAGAGAAGTGAATAGTTGGAGATTTGCTGTGCCTGCTGCAGCAGCTTCTGCTGTGCTGTGGTTGGGTAGGTGGATAGTTGGAGACCTGCTCAGGCTGCTGCTGCAGCTTTTGCCCTGATGTGGTTGTTATGGGTAGGTGGAACAAGAATTGCATAAACATAAACTTTTGCCCGCCTTAAGACTAGTACTAAATAATATAAGAGGGAATCGAATAAGTCACATTGATTTACCCCAGCTAATTGTGCTATCCAATAAATCCTGAAGTGGAACCAATTGGGAACAGGAGCTGAGGCCGTGATAAAAGGACATGTCTCACACTGCAGTGCACGGTTATGATTGAATACTCTTATTAACAAACAAAAAAAAGATTGATGCGTTTCTAACTGAAGACGAAGATCTTCTTTCCAAACTTTATTTCAAATCCATTCATGCATATGATGGATCATAGGATGAAAAATAAAACAGACCTAATGGAACACCTTCACGATAAAATACATCATAATCTTTAATGTAGTACACATATGAACATATAGAATAAAATTCAACATAAAACAAAAATACCTTTACATGTGTTGGTTTCGAATAGAAGTGAAAAGCAAGACAGAATAAAGTTTGGGTAATCCGTGTCTTAACCATGCCATCCTTCTGCATTATTAAAAGCACCTATGGTGGATTCCCCGCCATAGTCCATGATAGCACCTAGACATTTTACGCTATGACATCTTACTCAATAAATGTTATAAAGGTTTAAAAAATAGAAACTGTAAAAAAACAAACAAAAAAAACAACGCAAACTACAACATATCGGACTCGAGGAAAACCTTCTATATAAACAGCCTCTTCCTTATTCTTTACCAGGATGTTGCAAAGTATGCATTCCATATGGAACCATGGTATCATTTAGAGTGAACAAGCTGAAAGCTGGAAGATTTCCTATAACGCGATGACATCCTGGTAAGCTGCTCAGCAGCAAACACAGCATCATGTAGGAAATTATTACACACATTAACTCTCAAGGGTTAATTTACTAAGATGAGAGTTCTATTTAAGATGGGATGTTGCTAATGGCAAACAGATTCTATTATCTTTTAGAAGGTGATAAATAAATAAGTAGATTCTGATTGGTTGCTGTGGGTAACATCCTACAATATCTTTAATAAAACTCCCAGTAAATAAGCCCCTCAGTAGTTATACAGATTTCATACACGTAAAACACTGTAGTGTATACAGCTCATAATGCTGCACCACCCTTAATACGTCCACATGGTTGGGTAAGTAGTTAAGGTTCCCTGCTGTTATGGCGGGTGGTTATCTTTAGGGAACTCATTTCCTAGCCCCATCAGCACCACAAATAATGCTAGAAAATTAATGCGGTTTGATGAGTAGGGTCCGGGCATTTTATCATTTTAGAAGGTGTTCCCTATGATGCGAACAGAAAGAGAGTCCTGGATAATTGCATGTAAGACTGGAATAAGGTCTCACTTGTAAGAAACTGCTGAAAAATCCACACTGACATGGAACTGAAATAAATTGCTATAATAGCTACTAATAGATCCAGCTAGCACTTGTGTTATTGGATTTATAATTGCTGAAAAACAGTGCAGATTTCTGGAAGCTCGATCGACTCGTTAAGGTCTTTACGGATAACAAAAAGATTAAGCGCAAGAATAGTAACATGCATGGAAGTAACTGCAAATATAGGAATCAGCAGAAAACCCCACCAGCTGAAAAGGGGTTACTGTGATAGCTATTTACGTCCTGTGTTTTTTAATGATTAGATGGCTCTTCATTTTACTTCATGGACAGCACCTAGACTAGAATGGATTACAAGTGCAATGAAGCCTACTTAAAGTAGCACAGAACAAGATGTACACTTGGCCTACACCACATATTTCCATGCATTCTATACGGCAATATATCATTTTAGTCATAAGGGTATTAATCTATGGAAGCAGTTCTCAAACCGTCTCAGCATGGGGTCATGACTCCATGTTGCTGACCAACCAGGTAATAACTTCTCCGATCTCTCAGTCAGTGATTCAAGGAGTCTGAAAAATCGGTTTAATTGGCTGTTACCTCAGAGACTCGCTTCATGTTGTGCCTCCACAATGTTGCCATTCATGTGCGGCTTCAGACTACATGTTTTGCGACCATTCTGCAGTAACTTGCTGGGGTCCTGTAATCATTTTTATTATCTGATGGGGTCCCAGGGCAAAATAGTTTGAAGATCCCAATCTATGATAACACTGTTACATTTCAGACTTGATGTTGTAAATGATTAATTGACAGTACAGTGTTTATTGTAGCGTAATTAATGCTGAAAAAAGTAACACACATAATTGCATTATATATTTTATTTATTAATATACTATTTATATTGAATAATTGCTAGATATATATCTCATAGGAGTATGTATCACACTGTTAAAGATATACATCCTTTTAAACCTCTCCCCTTTCCCTTATAATTCTTTGTTAACTTTTTCACAAATCTTATTAAATTATTTACTAGGTCCATCTGACTGCCTAAATATAAGATCATCTATATTCATTATTATCTAATATTTTTTCATTATTACTTTATATGTTATATATTTGTCATTTCCGGAAATCAGGAAATAAACTTCTTTTGATGCGTGGCATGGGCCAGAAATCCCGTTTTGATGCGTGTCAGTAGCCGGATATGAGTTTCTCTGCTCTCTCTCAGAGGGAACACATATGCCGACTGAGTTCTGTATAGAAGCCACCAGCTGGAAGCATAGGACTGGAAGCCGGAAGTCCATATACTTGCGGTGCCCACTGGATGCCGCATACTCTGTGCTTGCATGGCTTTCTCCCACCACGCCTCCCTCACTCTCAGGGTCCAATTAGCCCTCTCCTAACTATGCCCGCATAATAATGATGTAAAATAAAGTGATAATTACGCTCACCTTTTGGTCTAAATTTTGCGTTACACGGACCGGAAGTTGGACATGGTATGCGTGCCAAAAACCGGAAGTGGTGTGGAACTGCACCAATTTTCAAATGGATATATTTGCTTAAGTTTTTATTTTGTTTTTATAATGGACATACAATTCAGGTCTGCCTCCATTTTGGATTTTTATTATTGAGCAAATATTCTGATATTATTACTATAGAATTATGTAAGATCAATTGGGTAAGGATGCAAATGATGTAGGATGTACTTCCTGTCTTATGGTATATAAACCCTGATTCCATACAGAGGGGGGTATTCAATCTTCGGGTCACGGCAGACGAGCTTGCTCGCCTGCCGTGACCCAGTCCCGTTCTCGGTCAGCTCAACCGAGAACATGCAGGCGGGATTCAATGTCCCGCCTGCAGCGGACGAGAAGGGGGCGTGGCCGCGAGTTGCGGCCGGGAAGTGACGAGCTGCAGCCGGCAGCTCGTCACTTCCCGGCAGAACGAGCCAGACAGCTAAAGATGTCGGGCTCGTTCTGCCAGGAAACCCTGTTCAATGCTGTTGGGGAAGACAGCATTGAATAGGGCCCGTCGAGCATCTCCCCCACGGGAGATGCTCGACGGCGATTGAATATCCCCCAGAGTGTCACACCTTTGAAAAAGTTGTCAAGAGACAATGAAACACGTTAGCAGCACTCTTGTTGATAGATATTTGGGAACACTTGCATCCCACCCGCCTTGGACCAGCTTCCACCCCTACTTTTCATCCCCAGTCCACCGATTTGTCTGGATACAAGACATGGGAAACCACCACCTGCTGAATTCTGGGACTCCAACAAAAGGAAGAGAGCTTTTCTCCAACTGTGGATGTTACAATACAAGCCACTCCACCCAGTCAGGTTTATGGACACCCTACATTTCCAGCACCTATAAATTTGGACATTATCGCTCAAGGAAGCACTCTAGGAACAAGCGGGACTGCTATAAGTATACTTATATTCTACTTTCCATATATCCCGTATCTCTCAAATATTCCAAAGATGTTTTTTCTGTGATTTTATAATATTATTGCATCGCCTTGGCATTAAGTATATATGTGTCTTTTTAATATGACTGTATTTGCTGGCGTATAAGACTACTTTTTTCCCCTGAAAAACATGCCTCCAAGTGGGAGGGTCGTCTTATACATCAGGTGCACTTATATAACAAACTATATTTTGAGTGGAAAAGTTGAGGGGTCGTCTTATACGCCCAATCATCCTATACGCCGGCAAATACGGTACTTAATTTTTTTATTTTAATAATCAATAATTTCATACTAATTTGATACCGAATTGATCTATTTAATTTTTTAAGCGCTCGACTTAACTTTTGTCTATCTACACACACATAGCATATTTAGGTCTATAAGAGTTTAAGATGCATTCGAGACTGCATCAGCTGCAGATGTGTCTGCTTTAAGTGATAGATACACTAAAATTCCATATAAACCCATTTATTTTATGTGCAATAAACACATTTGCTATAAATTAAAATAACATAACTCTCTAATTGAGCAGAAATAACTCAACCAGCATATATCAAAAATAAAATTAAGAGCCAATTGTAAAATGCTGGTATCACTCACATTAGTTATATAAATTCAAATAAATTTTTTTTTGTGTTAAAAGAGATTACAGTATATTACCTATATAAGTTTAACATTGTAGGTCAACATGATGAATAAAATGATTGCTTGACGATTTTTACACCTATTTTGACAAATTCACTTGGCACTCAGAGTTAAATATATACACTACTCTTCAAACCTTTGGCTCACTTAGAAATTTCCTTATTTTTAAAAGAAAAACACTTTTTTTCCAATGAAGATAACATTAATTAATCAGAAATACACTTTATACATTGTTAATGTGGTAATTGACTATACTAGCTGCAAAAATATGGTTCTTAAAGTAATATCTTCATAGGTGTATTGTATAGAGGCCCATTTTCAGCAATCTTCACTCCAGTGTTTTAATGGTACATTGTGTTTGCTAATTGTGTTAGAAGAATGAATGGCTGAGAAACTCTTGTGCGATTATGTTAGCTTAGCTGAAAATAGGCTTGCTAGTTAGAGAAGTTAACTGGCCTTCCTTTGAGCTAGTTGATTATCTGGAGCATCGCATTTGTGGGTTCGATTATACTCTCAAAATAGCCAGAAAAAGGACTTTCATGTGAAACTCGACAGTCTATTCTTGTTCTTTGAAATGAAGGCTATTCCTTGCGAGAAAGTTGCCAAGAAACTGAACATTTCCTACAACGGTGTATACTACTCCATTCAGAGAACAGCCCAAACAGGCCCTAACCATAGCAGAAAGAGAAGTGTGAGGCCCGGGTGCACACATTAAGGCAGGTATTCAATGCTTTCTATGGGGAGCTGCAGCTGGAGCACAGGATGTGTAGGATTCGCTGCACTTTCTCCCCAATTCTCCATGTAGGGAGATTCGCCGGGCAGCCGCCCGTTCTCCCTATTCAATGCCTCTGGGGCTCTCTGCTCCTGGTGGCGAATTTTAACCCCCCCCCGGCGAATGCCGCCGGGGAGCTGGGGGACGGCTGCAGGCAGGGAGATGGAAGCCTCCCTGCCTGCGCCGGACACTGCGGGGGTGAAGGAGGGCTGTGGGGGACAGAGGGAGAGCCCCCAGTGCTGGCAGGGGGCTGCGTTAAGGAGCCGCTACACACTGGTCCCGATCGTGCATGTGTAATGATCGGGACGAGTGTGCAGTGAATATATGAATATTAATGAGCGGCTCCCGGCTCGGCCCCCTGCTGGTGAATGTGTAAAAAAACAAAAAACAAATATTGTTTTAAAAAAAAATTAAAATAAAATGAAAATATATTCATGTGCTGCAAGCACATGAATAAAAATAGCATGCCCCTTCACAGAAAAAAAAAATCAGATTTTTTGACACCAAAATAAAAAACTCTTTATTTTCAAAGATCACATTCCAGTTCTCCAGAAAAAGATGACGAATGTAAAATGGAGAATCCGGGGAAAATCACTGGAGAAAGCAGTTCTCCACTTCAGCATTGAATACACTCTCGACGAATTCCACTAAAAACCCCATTGAAAACCACTGGCGAATCGCGGAGAATCAAACAGAGAATCGCCAGACATTCGCTCTTCATTTGCAGAGAATTGTGTCCATTGAATAGGGCAAATTGTTTTTCCAGTGAGAAAATTCCCTGTAAACCCGGGGAATTGACTGATTCCCCAGAAAATATGGAGAATCAGAGGCATTGAATACTGGCCATTAACAATGTATAGAGTGTATTTCTGACTAATTTAATGTTGTTTTTATTATTCTCCCGGCCTGCATGTACATATCCTTGCCATATTTGACCTAACGTAGAATGCTCCTGCCACACACAGGCAGGCATAAGTGCAGAAGTAACCACTGTTTTGCACAATGCGATTCACACAAGGTAAAATAAGTAAAGATAACTGGGGTACTAGTAAAAGGCCCCCATACACCAGAACAACTTTGGGTCATGAAGGGCAGCCCTCAAATCAGATGTGTTGCACATATGATCCATCAGCTCTCATTACACTCATAAGCAGATCCTACACATTAGGTGGCAGAGGGCGGGCCGGCAGACAGGGACACTCGCGCATCCCATTGCTGAGAATAGGGCCCAGACGCACCCCAATCTGGCGCATAATGCGAGGCATGACAATAGTCGCAACAAGAGCGGCTCCATCTGTATGTGCTTTTTAGGCACATACGATCGATCATTCAACCACTCCACGACCTGCATACGATCAGGTCATCCTGATGTATGGCCAGCTTCACTCTGTATTAGCAATGCTTTTAATATACAAATGGACAAACTGAAAATTAGAGATAACCTTTTAGAGTTTGAGGCAAGTATATTTATGTTAAATGCATAGTATAATACTTTTTGTGTGTGTGTGTATAAAATCATGCCCTTAATAGAATACAGAAATAAACATGGATTGTGGTATAGGCTGTTGCTTAACTCTTTTAGTGCCAAGTAGACAAAATAGGTGTGAAAATTGCCAAGCAAACATTTTTATTTATCATAATGACCTGTAATTTTTACCTTTATATAGGAAATAAAAGTTGTGTACATTTTTTATTTTTGAATTTATATAACAAATGTGAGTGATTGGCATTTTTAGCAGAAACTTTGCATATCTCTCACAGATGTTAAAGGATTACATTACATTACATTAAGGCAGGTATTCAATGTCATTTCTTGCTATGTGCAGCAAATCCGGTTTAGGATTCGCTGCACATTCGCAGGGTTCCCTGAGGGCTGGAGCATTCGCTGCCAGCCCTCCCTCTCACCCTATTCAACATAGCGATTTTTAACCCCTGCGTGTCAGGGGACGGCGGCAGGCAGGGAGATGGAAACCTCCCTGCCTGTCCCAGAATGTGTGGGGGAGAAGGGCTCCCTCCCGGTGACACAGGCAGCACAGTGCTGCCCCCTGGAGCGGGAGCATATGTAATGAGCGGGGCCAGTGTGCAGTGAATATCTAATGAGCAGCTCCCTGCCCCAAATATGTAAAAAAATAAATAAAAATTAAGCAGAAAACAAATGAAAATAGCATGCCCCTTCACAAAATAAAATTACTGCTTTTTTTTACGCCCCCCCCCCCCCAAAAAAAAAACAAACCTTTATTTTAAAGGAACACATTCCAGTTCACTTTAAAAAGATGTTGAATGCAAAACAGGGAATCATGGCGAAAATCATGCAGTTAGAATCCCGGCGTTCAAAATCCCAACACTTTCTCCCTCTATGGGTGTCCACGACACCCATAGAGGGAGAATAAATTAGTGTGCGGAGCGTAGCGAGGCACCGGGCCCACTGCGTGGCCGGGATTTAGTACCACTCTTGGCAAATCCCAGTGAAATCCCCATTAACATACACCAGAGACTTGCAGCGAGCATAAAACCGAGAAAGGGCCGGCATTCACTGTTCGCTTTCGGCGAACAGTAGTAGTAGTAGTACGTTTATTTATAAACAGTGAACATTAAATAGGGTAAATCAGATTTTCAGTGAAAAAGATTCACCGCAGGGAGGGGAAACAGCCTGATTCGTCTAAAATAAACAAAAAACAGTGAATCTGGAGCATTGAATACTGCCCTAAATATGATCTGACCAACAGGCCTTTTATTAGAATACTGTAGAATGATCACTGTACATGATTGCATTTGTACTACCTTGGTTGCATTTGGTCTCAATACAATAACATAACCAGAAAACCATTGTTGTAATCATAAGCATCACATTTACCAATTAGCTTTAAAAGTAGGGACTACATTAGACTATGGAAAGTCATTACCAGCTCACATTACTATAATCATATTATGATAAAAGCCCCACTACGCGGTAAATAATAGAAAATGTAATTAAATCGCCTACTGGGAGATGGAAACAAAAGTGGTTTTATTAAAAAGGTGTATGTTACACGAACCTCCATACCAAATAAAAAGTAAAAGGTTACGGTTAAGATTTATTTGTTAAACCTGATCCCTATTTGAGCCCATTAAAATAAAATAACCAGGTTAAAATATAAACAATTGCATGGTCAGCACTTTAGGTTTTGTTGATGAGATCTTATCATTTGAATACTAAACAGCACTTAATGTGTAAAGCCATGTACACAGGGGGCAATTCTTCTAAGTGATTTTGACGTTACCTGAATCACCCCATGTCACACAGCATGGGCAATAACAATGTGGGGCCCAGCATAGTCGTTATCGCCCCAAACAGACACTGTAGGCAAGAATATTTTGACTAGACGCTGTAGCGTCTATTTGGCTGTACACACGGGATGCTGATGGGAATGGCCACCGGGTTAACTCCAGGAGCAGCAACATCCCGATTTTGATTAGTCAAAATCACCCAGCCTCCAGCGCATGAGTAAACCACAAACCCCTAAACAGAGACCTCAAATATCTGCCCTTTATAAAAGATAAACTCTGGCATCAGTTTTTAGATTTCCAAACACAAAAAGACCCATCTAGAAAACGATTGTGTATCAATATTGATCTGTCAAAGATGAAGCTTAAAGTTTTCCTTAGGAGACAAATGTATCAGGGGGCACCATTTTCAGTTCGTAGCGCATTAAAACAACATCTTCAGTATTCCGCTACGCCAGTGAATGTGAGATATTTTTAGTTCTTTAGTATTCAGTGACTTTAATTAGAATTTTTATTAACAAAGAGTAGTAACATTATTTTCCTATCTCCATGAAGAGTGTTTGATCTAACAACTATAAATCATACAGTATTTATAAAGTTGAAGGTCTTGATGCAAGCAGAACGGACAGGGAGTTCTCCAAAACTAGCTCATAAAGCGATGACGCACTGGCTTCATGCTTATGTATTCTCATATCCCCTTTACGACAAAAAAAGATGCCCTTTTGTCTCAACTGCACAGCATGCCTAGGTGCAGTGCCTTTTTTGGGAATATATATGTAACACTTCTCATTTCTATTTATCCACATTTTGTCTTCGGAACGTTGTTACTATAGCAACGGAGTTGCAGGGTTTCCCCTACCATCCCAGGTTCCCTAGAAGGAATAAAGACAGCTCAGCTTGGGCATTTTTCTTGATGGTAAAGTATTCCTGTGGGATATATCAACTCACATGAGCCTGGCCAAGACAAACACTCTTTATGTGTATATATATTTGTGCTTATATTGCTTTTTCCAAGTTCTTTTTTATTGCCATTTTCCCCATGCCTTTGTTCATCTTGCATTTATTGTTTCGTTCTGTAAATATCAGCCTATGTGTTTCAGGATATAGCAAAGCTTCAGTCTCTGAATGACCATGGCTGACCTTAATATGGCTCCTACTAATGTTAAACGTTGGGAGCTACCCAAACGCATACCTTCTATTAAACTCAATACTGAAATCAATGCTGGATTATTGATCTTGCAAAACATTTTAAAGAGGTTCATGCTCCTCAATTAACTGAAGGTTATCTTACGTTTTCAAAGTTCTTAAAAATAAATTGCCAGTGTTACCTGCAAGCCCAATTTAATTGATTATTTGAAGATGGAACTTACATTGAACATTTACATTAAACCTAATGCTGGCAACAAGTCACCTAAATAAAGATTACAAATTTACAGCTGTGGATCCCATTATAGTAGGTACTAAGACAAATCACATTCTAAAAGAAATTAGTGATCAATAAGCAACAGTCCTTCAAAGAAGACCATAATTCCATCCTGAATATAATGTGACATAATTAATACTGATCACTATTTTCTTTTTGCAACATGGCTTTGTTCTATTTTCGAATGGTTATTTAGCTTTGCTTTCTAACAATATGGGGTGAATGTAAAAGACTGCGAGAATAAGGCATTGGCGGGTTCCTAACTCCTGCTTGAGGGGCAATCATATAAAATGCAAAACCAGGTTGGTTTTACCTTTTCAAATTACATCCATTTGTAATCATCAATGAAACTATGCCTGCATCTCATATGCTACTACTAGAATGTCCATGAAACACGCTTTAAGCAATACTATTTGCCACTTTTTTTTTTAACCCTATGAGTGCCACATCTGTGGGCGATGTGCAAAATATCTGCAAAAAGTTCCAGCGTCGCTCGCATTTGTTTTATAAATTCAAAAATGCTGTGTAAAAAAAAAATATAAGGCAAATATTACAGGTCATTATGTAGAATACAAAAGTTTATTTGGCAACTTTCACGCCCATTTTGACAAATGGGTTAAACACCCAAGGAAAACCAGTTTGGAATTTTTCTGCTCTGAATTCTTTCTTTTAACAAAATAAACTTGTTTTTCAATCAAATTATTAATTATTTAGTACAGCAAGAGTCGACCAAAGACGTGCAGACATGAAACAAAAGTTAGTGATGGCTGAGCTTGTGAGAGCATACACTCACTCAGCAGAGAACAATACTGATGCAATAGGAGCTAGGGGGACTCAGAGGACCAGTGCCAGGATACCGAATGCCATCCTTCCGATTGTAAGTATGCTGGGGAGGGTTTTAGTTAGGCACTAGAACCTTGACACTCCAGCATGCTCTGCATCAGATTTAGCATGGCAAATATCAAAACTGAAGCAGAGCATGCTGGGATGTGTAGTTCAACAATAGCTGGAGTGTCAAGGTTAGCCATCATTAGTCTTCAAACTGTGGCCCTCCAGATGTTGTGAAACTACAAATCCCAGCATACCTTGCCACCGTTTTAACAGTCCCTTATAGCAAAACTGTGGCAAGGCATGCTGCGATTTGTAGTTTCACAACATCTGGAGGGCCGCAGTTTGAAGACCCATGCACTAGAAGAAGGGTTAGGATTAGGCTGTGGAGTGGGACGGTTAGGCACTAAGAAAGCACAGTTAGGGACTAAGGCCCTTATTCTGTTTCACTCAGATCCCCCATGCATTTGCAGATACATTTCTGCGGATGTGCTGACATAGCGTGCATGCAGCCACGGTGAACAGGGTGGGCGGCATGGGCAGATAGTCGCGCCCATGGGAACAACCCGCATTTCATGGTCATCGACCCGTGAAGTGGGTGCGGGCAGCTGACATCACAGGATGTTAGCTGACCGCCCACTTCCTGGCGAATATGTACGCATATATAAGGTAACCTTAGATATGCATGCACCTTCCACTTCACACAATGGTTAGCGATCATCAAATGATTTGGTTGTCCCCCACAGCCTGCGAATGGATGTTTATGTTAAACATCCATTCGCAGCCCGTGCAAATGTACGTAGTGTACGAGAGGGGAGGGGGGCTTACCGGCATTTGATATCTGGGGGACTCAGAAGGTTGCGAATTCACAGCCTTGCTAATCAATCTGAATAACCCCCTAAGGGGGGAGGGATAAGATTAGGCTGCAGGTAGGGAGTGTTAGTATACTTTCCTATTAGGTGTTGGGATCTGGAACATCGGGATGCCGCAGTCTTCCTACTGCATGGCCTCCCGATTGCAGCCCATCTGATGGGAATGTTCAAATACATTGCAGTGGAATATACGTGCGCTATATAAATAAATCTGGAGATCAAGCATGTTGACACAAAAAAACAAAACAAAGTTGTGAAACATTTCAAATGCATTTTATTTTAGGGTGGGGAGGGAATCCTTTCTATCCTTATGATCACAAAACATCTTCACATTTGATGCAAACATGAGAGATTAGTTACAAAAGTCAGTGTTGTGAGTGGCACAGCTGTAATCTTATTACTACTAGAGGGAACATAGACGCATTGCTTTGCAAGGGGCCTTTCGTCCACCATGTAGGAAAGGAAGTAAACATAAAATAAAACAAAGTTAAGATTTTATAGAATAATTCTGTAAAGCTCTAACTGCACTGCAGTTGTGAAAACACAAATTATGTTGTGCCACAAAAAGAAAAAAAAAAAAAAAAACAGCCAAGCTGATCACAAGCTTAGAACGCATTGCATATTTTAGCATCTTACTTTGCAATTGCTCAGATACTGCCGAGCTATAAACATAATTCCTTACAAAGTCTTCTATTTTCTCTAAACTAATAAATATTAAGCTTTATGCTTGTATGGGGTTCTAGCATGTTGATATTCAGCCATCATTTTCATATCATATTTTACAAGGAAAACAAGCTATTGGTTTTTGTTAGGATGTTGCTTTTATCGGGTCCCTGCTGCATTGTGGATTGATGGCGGGCTGTCATGCTCTGACAGGAAGGAAGTGGCTGCAGAGGCTTCTGGAAGAAGAGATGTGAGGACATGACGGCAGACAGGACATGTTCCAGACTGCAAAAAAAAAAAAAAATCAAATACAATATAAACTTTTAAAGGTGATGCCTATTTTACGCATAGGTCTTCATCACTTCTGTTTGTCTTGTAACCTGGTCTTGTTTTAGAAATGGGTTTTGTCCTCAATAGCAAAGCACATTGCAGTACGTGAATGCTATATAAATGTTAATATGTTTTTTAGCCTTTGCAAAAATGTAATCTCCAATTCTACTATGCAGGATTGTAATAATGCACATGACCAATCATTTACTAGTGTAATATAAATGTAATGAGTTACAAGTTTAAAAAAAACCCACTCAAAATAAAAAAAGTTAAATATGCATAATAAGCAATGATAGTTTGAGATTAAATTGCAGGCGATCTGCACTCTGTAACAGTTAGGGAATGCACAATGTGACCATGATTTCCTTTGCCACCCACCTAGAAATGCACTGGAAATTCAGCAATGATTTCATACAGTATTCCAAGAGAACATGTACAGTGTCTAATAGCACATAAATCGAGAACTGAACTGTCCCCATACAGTGTCAGTAATCATTGATAGGTAGCAAGCATTGCAGGGAATACTTTGTATTAAATAAAAAATAAACTATTTTAGTGCAGGTGTAGAAAGCAATATTACACATAACTGGAGAGTTGATTCTGGTCTAGCAAGACTGAGGGGGTTATTCTGATTCACTTGGAAAGGCACAATCACTCTCTAATGGACAAAACCACATGCACTGTAGGTGGGGCAGATGTAACATGTGCACAAAGGGTTATTTATGACACTTACTTTTTGTAACCAAAGTGTTACACATGGCTTATGGAAGAGGTGGTGACATGGGAGCTCTGTAAGTATTTCATCCTTGATGTACTCACTACAGCATATGGCACAGCACTGTTCCTGACCTACAACTTAAACAATATGTATATTAATGACTGTTAAAAAAGGGACATCATACAAAAATGAGCAGTTGTTGTAAAATATTCCTATATAATAAAAGGCTAAAGCTGCGCCTCATCTCTGTGTGGGATTTTGAGTGAGTGTTTTGTATGCTGGTGGCCACTAGATGGCGCCCAACAGAGCAATTCAAGGGTTGAGCAGGCTGCCGGCGCTGAAAGAAACGGATTATAGTTACGATAATTCCTTTTCTTCTGAATACTTCATGGCAGTTATACAATTGGTTCATCCCTCTCTCCCTCATATAGTAGACAGGTAGTTGGGGGGGGGGTACCAAAATCTAGGCTGCCATGAAGTATTCCAAAGAAAAGGAAATATCGTAAGTATAGTCCGTTGCTTTCTTCTTCTTAATTCAGGGCAGCCATACAATGGGAAATACCAAAGCAGTAGGGAGGGCAGTACTTGTTTCCTAGCACGGCGCCCATCGCATACCATACTTAGTGGTGTGTGATTGCGATTTTTAATTGTACAAGCCTTGTACAAGGTACGGAGGACGCGTACCGTCTCCCCTCGCACGCTCGCCACGCTTCGGGTTGGCGTTGATAGTGGGGGTGGTGTTGCCAATGGGGGGTGCATTTAACATTGAAAGCACCCATCAGGGTGCTTGTACAATTAAAAATTGAATCGCATCACATGCCGCTATATTGAATGCGATGCGATTGTATAAGATGTACTACAATCAAAAGATTGGGTGCCGTGCTAGGAAACAAGTACCAGGAGGGCTACAATACCTTAAAACAATGCTTGTCGTAAGACCTTGCTCCCAAACTGTTCCTCCGACACATGTCATGCACCGACGACTATGATGCTGCTGGGCATATGTCCTGGATTGACACATTAGCCTCTCTCGCCCAGGAAACCGCCATTGCTGTAGCCGAGTGTGCCTTTATACCTTCCGTGACTTGGCAACCCACTTTCTTGTAGCTCGCCCACTCTCCTGGCCGAAGTGATGGCCACAAGAAAGATACTTTTCCACGTTAGAAATTTCAATTTGGCCCTATCCAATGGCTCAAATGGGGCAGCCATAAGGCCATATAAAACCAAATTCAGATCCCACGGGGGAACCACTGACCTGATCCTTGGACGAATTCTCTTTACTGCTTGGCAAAATCTTATTAAACTATTCTCTGTAACAGAGTTGCTTTCAGGGTGGCAAACCCTAACATTTATTTAGCACTATTTATTTTCACTATTATACTTTCTAGCACTACACTTTTTAACCCCTAGCTCCTGCTTCTTTCTTATTAACACACTTTTATAGCTTAGTTTTTCACTTGTGTGCTGCCCTAGGGTGACTGGCTTATGCTGGCCTTTTTGGGGTTCCGCGCCCCAGATTCAAACTTAGTATTAGGGACCCACCAGAAATGAGGTCACCGTGAAGCTGGTTGGTGGGCAAATATTTCTTGGAAAATGAATATACCAAGAACCTCTATTATTGATTGATTTGATTAATAATATGGAGTGTGCATCTGCACCATGTGTTTTTCTTTGCAGAAATACAAGTCCCAGCATGATAGCACCTCATGTAAATCTGGTGTGCATTCTAAGATCCTTCTCCCCCCAAAACTATTCTCTAGTAAAGCGCTCAACGCAGAAATCTGCACCTTCAAAGTTGAAACCACCAGGACTTTGTTAAATCTTTCACAAAGGAACTGTAAGACATGCTTGTCATCAGCTTTTGGAAATTCAAATTTTCCTTTAGCCCATTCAGCGAAGATCCTCCAGATCCTATGATAGATGTCAGAATAGACCTTTTTTCTCGCTTGCAGAAGAATATCAATGACTACTGTAGATAGGCCTTTATCCTTCAGTTGCTGCCTCTCAATCTCCAGGCCGCTAACTGTAGTTTTTGTGGGTATTGACACAATACTGGCCCCTGTCTCAACAGGTCGGGAGACACTGGGAGAGACCATGGTTCTGCCACCGCCATGGTCTCTACCATGGGAAACCAAGCCCTCCTGGGCCAGTATAGAAAGATGACTGTTCCTGGTACTTGCTCTGATCTTCCACAGTACCCTGTGAATGACTGAAAATACGTACACTAGAGGAAACTGCCAACTCCGGGACAAAGCATCCACTCCGCAGGACCCCATGGCTGGAAATTTGGAGAAGAACTGACGAGTCTTCTTGTTGGTTGCTGTTGCCATGAGGTCTATTTGTGGCTGGCCAAACCGTTGTACGATTAGTTGAAACACAGACTCCTCCAGCTCCCATTCTCCCAGGAGAATGCAATTTCGGCTCAGAAAATCTGCCAGCTGGTTGTCCTCCCCTGGCACATGGGGTGCAGAGATGGACAAAAGATGTTCTTCGACCCATAGCATAAATTCCTAGAACCTCTTCTAAGAGAGACTGACTTTATATCCCTCCTTGCCTGTTGATATAAGAGACTGTAGTGGCGTTGTCTGAGAATACTCGAATATGCGACCCCACGATGTCTGAACTGAAGAGGTCTATTGCCATACGGACTGCCTTCAATTCCCTGTGATTCGAAGACATTTTTTTCCTCTAGAGGGGACCAGACGCCATGACTGGTTCTGCCGAGAAAATGTGCTCCCCAGCCTGAGGCACTAGCGTCCGTTGTCAACACCACGTACAATGTGATTTGATAGTCCAATGGCACTTGGTCCCTTGGTATATCTGAGGAGATTTCACTGTAGAGCCCTCATGTTCCACCTGGCCCAGGGAATTACTTCCGCTGTCTATGCCATCATCCCTAGCAGACTCACTGCCAACCTCAGTGTCACTTTTGTATCTTCTTGTGCTATGTGAACCAGTTGCTGAATTTTCTCGCATCTATGATCGAACAGTGAAATCTCGAACTTTACTGTATCGATGAGTATACCTAGGAATTGGAGCCTCTGTGTTGGGACCAAATGCCTTTTCTCCCAATTCACCAACCAACCATGGTCCTGGCGAAAGTGAATGATGGTATTCGCGGCTAAGATAGCTTCTTGCTCTGATCTTGCAGAGGATTAACAAATCGTCCAGATAGGCCCATATTGAAATCTTTCTTTTTTCTGAGACATTCGATAAGACCAGGATATTTGTAAACACTCTCGGTGAGGACGTGAGACCAAATGGAAGGCATGTAAACGGCTTTCTCCCACGCAGAAACTTAAATATTTCCTGTCTCGCACCCCAATAGGGACATGGAAATAAGAGTCTCTGAGGTCTATTGTAACGAGGTAATCGTTTTCTCTGAGACCCATCAGTATGGATTTGGCCGTCTCCATGTGAAATTTTCTTTTCCACATACTGTCGTTTACGTTTAAGTCTAATATTGTTCTTAGACCTCCTGAACTTTTCTTTATCACGAACAGGCGTGAGTAAAAGCATAGACCTTTTTCTGCTTCTGGGACCACTTTGACTGCTCCTGAGTCTATTACATCCTTTACACTTGACACTAAAGCTTCCCTCTCTGCACCTGGGCAGGGGAGCCTTGAAATTATAAATCTTTCCCTTCTGGGTTTTGAAAGAAACTTTAGCCGATATCCCGTGGAGATCACTTCTAGCACCCATTTGTCCCGAACAGTTTGCTTCCATTTCTGAGCAAACTTTAGCAGTCTCCCTGCTACTGGGACCTTTCCCACGGGTCACGATCCGTCACTGTTTCTAGGTGCCTCTTAAATGTCTGATGCATATCTGTCCCAAAATGGCCTACCAGGCCTATATATGACCTAGCCTGTCTGAGGCTTTGTCTTGGGAAATAATTCACCAAATCTTTCTCTTTTATCTTGAGGCAATCTGACGGATTTGCCACCAGACATATGTTGTATCATTTGGTCCAATTTACTCCCAAAAAGAAAGTCACCTTCAAATGGGAGGGACGCCAACTTGTTCTTAGAGTGGGAGTCTGCACCCCAGGACTTAAGCCACTGGGATCTTCTTGCCACCACACCCCTGAGGTGAAGCCTCGCAGATATAGTCCACCGCCAACTGGATCTGGGCCAACTTTTTGCTAATTTGCTCCCTGGCCACCTTCTCCTGTAGATCCTCTTGAAGAGAGGCAACACCAGATTCTTAGAGCTCTAGCATAGGAGGCTATGGCTACTCCTGATCTTATGGATACGGAACCAGGGATATGCAATCTTTTTTAGTGAACTCTCCAATTTCTCCTCCATGGCTTCTTTTAAAGAGGCACCATCCTCTAAGGGAATGGTTGTCCTCGTGGTGACTTCGACTGCAGCATCAATTTTGGGAATACCACACCATTTCAAAAATTGGATACATACGTTCAACATGCTTAACTGAGCCAATACGTTTATCCGCATTAGCCAACTCCTTTGTAAGTATATCCTTCACCACTTTATGTACTGGGAAACATCTCCCTTTTTTCGACCTATCTTCAAATAGGGCATCATATTCAGACTTAACTAGCTGTCTATAATTGAAAGTCTTATATAGATCCTTAAGGACAACTTCAACCAGCTCCAAATTAAACACACGCTCCTCCTCCACAAGTTTGACAGATTCTGCACTAGAAGCAAGGGAACCTTCTCCCTCAGACCCTGTATCCTTAGAATCAAAGTCCAAGTCATACTTAGGCTCGTCTGTGACCTAGATCTCTTATTGCTGTGAAACGCCTCTTTAGTCACAAAATTCTTTTTCATCCATGACATAAGTTCATTCAATTGAGATGATGTACAAGCACCAGCTGTAGAACTTTTAGCACAATCCTGACATAAGGACTACAAAAGGGTATATCAAAAGATGGACATGTCCTAGCACATTGCTTTTTCTTGGATGCCTTTTTCTTAGTAGCAGAAGGCACACTAAAATGACAAGAGAAAGAACTAACTAACCTACAGTATCTTCAAAAAAGAAAAAAACAGAAAGAAAAACAGTCCTCATATATGAGGACTTACCTGGGCAGCGATACTCTGGCTTTTTGGGAGGCTTCCTCCATAGTTCCTTGCTCAATTCTTGCACAAAGCAGCCTGAGCGCCTGTAACACCGGCCAGGCGCTATATACTGAGGCACTTCCGCCTCTTGGAACGCATACGTCCCGTCGCGTCAGTCGGAAAGGACACGGCGCTACTACCAGCACTCAGATTTCCGGCTTTGCCGGTCCCTGCTTCTGCCACCGCACAGGAGACCTTGAGGACGCCTGCCTTAAGCCGCAGCATCCCGCAACAATATGCTGGAGCCCGCGCCTCATGTTCTTTATGCAGGAGGGGGGATAGTCCATGCCGCCGGCCCAGCCCTGCCGCCACTGGGGTGAAGCGCCGCCAACCCCATGCTGCCCAGCCCAGCAGCATACAAGCCTATTGGAGGTAAGAGAATAAAAATAACACCTGCACTAAGAAGAGGGGCGTGTAGTAGGGAAAAACTACCTGTCTACTATATAAGGGAGAGAGGGATGAACCCATTGTATGGCTGCCATGAAGTAAGAAGAAAAAATTACTGTTATTTTGTTCCGTCACTTTGATGGACTGTAATTAAGAACAGTAAAACACCAAAATCCTTTCATTTCCAACTACTTTACTACCACAATGGTATTGCAATAAATGTGTAGGCTGGATACAGTACAGTAGAGGAACAGGAGAGGAAGACAAAAAGGCTTACGTTCTAGCCAAATGCACTTTTTACAATTCTTTATAATTTGGATTAAATCAGGATTAGGATTATAGCAACACTGTACATGCCAAGCTAGCACACACACACACACACACACACACACACATTACTCCATACTTAGTATCTTACTATTGGGGTCATCTGTGATAATGATCTGAGGAAGACACTCAATGCTTTCCTTTGTAGCTGGAGGGTGAGCCTGCTCCACATCTACTGCCAGGGACTCCAAATGTGCCAAAGCAGTCTGCAATCAGATACATCAGATATCGTATGACAGCGTTTTAAATGTAATTTGCATCATTTTGGAATTTATAAATCACATTCAGTAATACTAAGAAGACAAAAGTTTATTTTTGTTTAACGAACCGATGTCAAATTATGAGCAATAATCTAAAGACACAATATATTGCATTATGCTATTCTTAAGGTGGCCATACACGTTACAATTATTGTATACAATATTGTATACAATATCGCATCTCATCCGATCTCGGTTTTGCGATGACATCAGATGAGATGAGATCTAGTACAAAAAGTATGTGCAGCACGTACTTTTTGTACTAGATCTCATCTAATCTGATGTCATCGCAAAACCGAGATCGGATGAGATGCGATATTGTATACAATATTGTATACAATAATTGTAACGTGTATGGCCACCTTTAGAAAAGAATAGCAAAATGCAATATACAAAACTGCCAGTTACATATCATGTGCCCAGTAGTGCTGTTACAGATGTCCTCAGTAGCGCTTTTAGCAAGAATTTTTTTTTCACTTTCTGGAATTTATGGTTTTTAGAATAATTTTGATAAGGGATACTCAAACTCTAATAAATCCCATTAACATTAGCCCCCAACTTTTTAGTAGTAAAAGAAAGCCTGTTGTAAAACACCTTTATGATACACAAACTAAAAACTTAATAAATACCTCCATGGCCTGTGCAAGACGCTCTTCAAGAGCCATATATGTAAGAAACTGAGGATCCATATAGGACATGGCTTGGGCCACACCAATACCATCACCAAAGTCATCAAGTAATCTGAGAAGAAAATTAGAAAAAAAAAGGAAAAATTAGTTATAACATTTCATACAATAAACAGGAAGATCCTATACCATGGTGAGTCAACAGAGACACAACCCCGACCCAACTAGCAAACGTGCAAGTTTTAGATGTTTCAGGGCCTGTGAGATTTTATGCCAATGTCTATAAGCAATACAGCAGGCATTCCCAACCACGGTCCTCAAGGCACACCAACAGTGCAGGTTTTAGTGATATCCAGGCTTTAGCACAGGTGACTTAATTAGTACCTGAGTGATTCTGATTAAACCATCTGTGCTGAAGCCTGAATATCACTAAAACCTGCACTGTTGGTGTGCCTTGAGGACCGTGGTTGGGAAAGCCTGCCATACAGTGTGAGACACTCGGCATAACTGAACCGATCATAGAAGTGTAGAGTACCATAGTTTTGTTCACATTTCTTGTGCTAGGCGCATTGCCTAACAATGTCCAAAGTATGCACGCTCCTGCATCATTGTTTCCAGCAGATGAGCAGCTTTGTGGACAGCTTTCCATAGCACTGCATTATGGAAAGCCGTCTGCCCCCCGCTGACAGCGCTTGGCAGGGGTAAAGCCGCTCAGTGTGTATGCACTGAGCGGCTTTCCCTCCCATCGATGACAACGACATCGCTGTCCATACACTCTGGGCAAAATCGCCCAGTGTGTTTAGACCTCTATACTTCAAATTGAGCATTATAATCTAGCAGAGTTTGGGGTCACTTCCATTTGTTTTATTTATGTGAATAAGACAGGACCTCGGACACCAACAAGGGCCGTTTGGCGTGACTGAAGCCAGTGTAGGGCTTATCTGTACGTTGTACACTCATTAAAGATATGCAATTCTTCATCTCCATTCCCATGTGCATGGAATCGCGCATCGGACCCGATGGGATGTCAATCACATCCGATCCATCGGAAAAGGGTTAAATTGTCCCTAATCGGACCGTATGAGGACCTTTAGAAACAAGTCTCTCCATCCTTCCACATGCAAAGTAGCAACAAGATGAGTGTGCACGTGTAAGTCTTGTGTTTGCGGTTCTTCCGTTATTCAGTGCTCAAATACACAGCAATGTTTTACAAGGATGATTAAAAAAAAAAAATTCTACAGTTTAGGTTCTGGAGGACCACGAAATGCAATGGACTTGACAATCATACAGTACCTGCTAATAGCTGTGTAACTGCTCTGGTAATTGGAAAAGGACCTCCTGGGATCGGTGTCTTTGAAATTAAAGTAGTTTAGCTTAAAAGCATAATGATCATTAAAAGGTCAGTATGTTTTTTTTTTCTTTCATTTAAATCCCAAATGGATTATCAGTTAATTCTTCCCTCCCAAACTCTGCATGATCTTGCTCAAAATGGCTGCAGTAGGTGAGGAGTCATGGACCTGTGACAAAATGTATGGCACTGCTACTACTACCGGTGATACTGCACTGGAAAGTGCAAAATAAAAAAAAGGTGCAAAAGTGCTCACTACTCTGGGAATGGATATAGGACTAAAAGTCTAATGGTGTGTACACACCTGAGATGTGCCGTGCGATACGGAAGCGTGCATAGGGATCACAAGGGTTAAAACCCTTGTGATCTGCATGTGATACCGATGCGATTCTGACTATATAGTCAGAATCGCAGGGTGATTGTAACAAGTGTGTACACACCATTAATATACCAAGATCTGATTAAAGCAAACATACCACCATTTTATTACGTAATTCTAATTTTCATAAACATAAATAAGAAACATATAAAAACGTACATATAATGCCATAATAAGTACCAAATGCTTACCTCCATTCAACTTCTAAGTCCTCACTCATACTTGAATCATCTTCCAAATTATTATTGCCATCCAAAATGAAAAAACCTGGAGGTAAGTAGTGAGTGCCAATTTCATTTTCCTCATCTGTGCTGCTTTCAATGTCCTCATGATACTGTAGCCAAGGGATTTCCCCATCTTCTAAAGAGTTTTGTTCCCTAAAGAATACAGTACACTTGTAAAAAAGCAGGGCTCTGTAAGATGTGATTAAAAAGAAAAAAAAATGAATGTGGCTACTGGACTAGGGGCCAGATTCTCTAAGCTTCAAAAGTGATAAAATGGAGAGTGATAAACAGCCAGCCAATCAGCTCCTACCTGCCATGTCACAGACTGTTTGAAAAATGTCAGGCAGGAGCTTATTGACTGGCTGTTTATTACTCTCCATTTTATCACTTTTGAAGCTTAGAGAATCTGGCCCTAGGTGCTGGAACAGTGGTCATGTATGTACAGTGATCAAGCAAAAATCTAAGTTTTGTTCCAGCACCTAGTCCAGTAGCCACATTCAGAATAGAAAATAAGATAAAGTCAGCTGCTTAACAGCTGTGTGGAAATAATTACGCTACATACTGAGTCACATAAGCAGATTAAAAAGCCATTAAACAAAAAAATAGATGTAAGCCGGAGAGCAATATTCATTGCATTTCTATTGAAAATAGGCTTAAACACCTTTACGTAAATATATATATTGATTATACCAAAATATACCAATGCTACAGAATCATTTTCTTGTTCTGTATGCTGCAAGCACTTTCTCAAACTAAAGGCAGTATTGAATTAGTTAGCAGTAATATATCCCCAGGGATATTCGATTGTCCCTGATGCTGGCAATAATCAGGGATTTTGTTTTTTTTGCCTAAGGCATGAAAAGCAGAATCCCCAATAACCAGCTCGATCAGCTCAGTTTTTCTTTGCAAAAAACACATAGATCTGGAAACTTATCCAAGATCCTACAGTATGTGTTTTATACACACACACAAAAATGGAATTGAAAAGCTTGAAGCAAATCAATCAGTCAAAACATCGGAACAATGACATTTTTTGTGGGCAAAAAAAAGAATTGAACAATTGAATACCCCAATAAATGTGTTTCAGGGCATTTTTATTTAACTTTAACAACTCCAATAAAAGCTAATCAAGTCAGCACTGACTGGAATTTAATGTCAATATGAAATGTGTTTGAGAACACTTGCCTAATTCAAACAGTCAGCTGCTCTGTCAATACCATTCTCTGAAATCTCCATTTGCATAATGTATACTACTGTAGATAGTAATATACAAATAAATTAATAAGTAATGACTGGTAAAACAGTGCATAAATAGAGTGCTGAAGAGTGCACTCCAACTCAAGTAAATTTTATCTAATACTGAACTTGAGCCATTATTAAAAATGTTACTTTCAATGCAGGTTTTCTATTTTTTTTTTTACCATTTTTAAATCTGTATGCAAATGATAATTATTTTGTTTTCAGATAAATCAGGCCACAGGAAATACTGCACCTTGATCCCATCAGTAGCACTTGAGCTATCTAATTTGGTATCAGAAATTCAGGTCACCATACTAAACTACATCAGGAGTAAGAGCAGGAAGGGAAAATGTACAAATTCACTTACAGGGCCAGTTGCAGACAGGCAATAAAAAATTCTGTAAAATTAGCTCTGATTAAAATATTCAGAGTTTTGTGGATTGCAATTCCAAAATACTGCAATCAATCAAATACTAGTAGAAGGATTAGAAAAAACACTGTTAAGAATGTTTTTCATAAGATATGCATTTAGTTTGTAATATAACAATTTTCAATAGTGCTAATGGGTAATCAGCCACAACAGGAAACAAGATCAGAATCAATTATGTTATACTAATGCATTTTCTTCTGCAATTAAAAGACAAAGAACACAAAAAAAATCATTAGAGATGTGGTTCCCAAACTGTGTGCCTAGGAACACAGTGGTGCAGTGAGACTCTTGCAGAGGGGGCCTCAGATTGGTGAACATTGACCAAATCAAATTATTGAAGGGCATTTTCAAAATGTATCAATTAAAAAAAAACAACAAAAAAAAAACCACCAAAACAATTTGATCATAGATGTGCCGCAAAAAAATGCTGATACTCTGGTACCCCTTTCACACCACACAAATAACCCGGGTCTCTGTGTGGTGTGAAAGCACCATATTGAAAAAAACCTGGGTCCAGTAACCCGGAAATCCGACCCGGGTTAAAAGAAGGGTTTTACCCGGATTGGAGCCGGGTTGCTGGGCAGTCTGAACAGGTAACACAGATCAGTGCTGCCTCCTCCCCTGCACCCACATGTTGCACGCTATTACACCCCACCCCCTTAGATGAAGTCAGCGACCTGTCAATAAGCCGGGTCGCCGACAGCCACAGCTAGCGGAAATGCCGGGTCACCACCGGGCACCACCAGTGCCCAAATCCCGGGTGCGACCGGGCATTTGCGATCTGAAAGGGGTATATGTTGCTGTGATTCATTGGGAAACAGAGTGTTCTTTTAACTACAGAGCAATCTGTCCCCAACAACTAAATAACCAATTAGATTGAACATAAACCAAACAGGTCACAGCTATATTTTAATGGTGGACAACTGGTCACTGTAGCAAGGTTTTAGAATGCAGCAACAGAAGAATGAACTTAAATTGTAACTGCAGTAACCCATTGTGACTATATTTAAGTTTGAATGTGCAGACCAAGCGTTTTAACACACCATGAACGATCCTTCTCTACAGTTTGATATCCACATAAAACACAAGAGTTAATGTCACAATGTACCGTTCATCGGAAATATCAGCAGAGATTTGTATAGGTATAAACATGGTGGATTGTCAGGCAATTTAAAGCCAGAGCTTTGCAGAACCTGAATGAAGTGAGGCCTGTATGCTATATTAGCACTGTAACACATGAGATGCACTCAGAAAAACAAGAATTGCATGTGAAACCCCTCGTCAAAGATATATAGATCTATTAATTGTATATCTATATTTTTATTTCAATATCATCTCATAACCATCTTAGTAACTAGTATTTCTCTGGTTAACTAAATTCCAGATGATCGGAGATTATGAAAAACAGGATATGCTATGTAATGTTGCATAATCATCAGTTCCTTCTAGAATAATCTTTGCACACGTTTTCAAATCACAAGACAGGTTTACCGTCCACCAGAACTAAAGGTTTTGTGCTAAAGTTAAATGTAGTTAGAAAACACTATATATGGACAGAAGGTATGTCCAATATAATGGGTCAGCAAGCCATAGTAGGAGTGTCTACAGAATATATAATTGGCTGTAACAACCACACCCAGGCCAGAGTGGGGCAGTATGGACGGTGGGTACTTGTTTCCTAGCACGGTGCCCAATTTTTTTTTAATCTTATGCCATTGCATCGCATGCCATATAGCTGCATACGATGCGATAAGATTTTTTATTGTATAAGCACCCACTATGAACATGAACCTGAAGTGTGGCGGGCGCAGCAGTACGCGTCCTCCGACCTTTTTTATACCCCCACTATCCACGTTGGCGTGGAGTTGATTTTAGATAGTGTAGCGAGCGCAGCGAGCCCCGCGAAGGGACGCGTATTACTTTACATGTATTCCGCAGATGCGGAATACATGTAAATTAATACGCGTCCGCTCGCCACGCTTCGGGCTCGGTGGCTCGCCACACTATCTAAAATCAACTCCACGCCGACGTGGATAGTGGGGGTATGAAAAGGTCGGAGGACGCGTACCGTCGCCCCTCGCGGTCTCGCTGCGCTTCGGGTTGGCGTTGATAGTGGGGGGCATTTGACATTGTAAGGACCCATCTGGGTGGTTGTACAATAAATAAATCGTATACCATCGCATTGTATGGCATAAAATGGCATACAATTTTTTATTGTATCGCATACCATATTTAGTCTTATGGTATACAATGTGATGGGCACCGTGCTAGGAAACAAGTACCAGACGGTGTAATGGTTAGCATTACTGCCTCACAGCACTGAGGTCACGGGTTCTATTCCCTCCATGGGCCTAACTGTGCGGAGTTTGTATATTCTCCCCATACTTGTGTGGGTTTCCTCTGGGTACTCCAGTTTAGTCCCAGTCTCTGTAAAGCGCTGCAAAATATGTGTGCGCTATATAAGAAATGGTTAATAAATACATTTATATTTTGCCATCCAACAATTAGGAGCTGTGTGACCTAACGAGGTCTCAGGATGTGGTATTGTATTAAATAAATAATGATTTTAAGAATTGTACTATAGCTTAATTTCTTTCTTCAGCATCACACTGGCAGCATGGAAATAAATGTCAACACTTTAACACCTCCTTTAAAACAAAGAATGTTTATTTACAGTGTGAGTGGGAGGAATACGTTTACCAACTGTCTGTAATGCCATTACATTTGTTGGTGTCCATATTCTACAGTTCTCTTTGTTCAAATAGGACTAGGTAGAAATAAAGCCATGGTAACTTGCGTATACAAAAAGGAGTTGTAAGGCCATGGTGAGTCCTTCCACTTAGCAAGAAATCTAAATTTCAAGTGCAAAGTCACTGATGACTTTGCATTAGCCATATTTAACCACTGACCTGTGAGTACAATTTATTGTGGGGTTGCGGGGAACAAATAGATTCTGCCTAATGGACCTGATACAGTATAGATTGCATATGATAAGCTGCTGCATACCACCTAATGTCTGCACTTCTAATGCTGAAAACTGCAATGCGATCATAGTTTTAGACAACTGATTCACTGTGCGACTGCAGCCTAACTTTACTCGGGCTGTCCGTTGCACGTTGCTTGTGGGGCTATAGAAACTGCGCCCCGCAACGCAATCTTTAGTCTAGCCATCTATGGGTGACAAGCTACCATTGTTTGGGAAAAAACGGCTACCCCTGTCCCTTCCTCCGAACTACCCTATTAATCATGCAGAAACTATCGCAGAACCTTGAACTTGGCCCAAAATGCTTAATACAGTCAGTTTCCCAAGCATGCATTTTAACTCACAATGGTCTTCACAGCTCCTGAACCTGCAAGGAAAGGGGCATCCTCAGCGCTGAACGCGATGGGGATGTAGGACCTAATAAACTTTTTACAATTTTTGTTATTGAAGATAAATGTTCGACATTATAAGAGTGCTGGAGTCTAGAAATGATTCTCCTGATCTGTTAACATACATTCAAATGAGCAGGAAGAGTTTATAATACACTTTTTTGATCAACAAATTAGACCAATGAAAGCAAAGCCTGAATGTATAATGGAGTTCCTGCATGGTCAATTTTAAATTTGCAGGACAGTAATCCCAAAATCACCAACAGGTTGAGAAGACCAGACTCCACTGGAAACTAGCAAAGAACATTTGCAGCCAAGGAGTCTTCACATGCAGATGGAGCAGAAGGTCATGCATTGTTTAGGGCACCATGCCTAAGGCTGAAGAGGAGAATTATGCTATTCCACGTCTAACCACGGATTCATTTAGCTGGGAAGAGCCTTGCATATTGGAGGTAAATGCAAAAACAGTGTGGTTCACTGCAATAAACTACTCTATCGAAATCTAATAGAAGCTAACCCTGCTAAGGGAGAAACAGCAACATGTGTTCTTGCATTAGTTCACTTTATGGTTAGAGTGAAAGAACTGAACAGGGAATCTTTCAAAAAAATGAAATATCTCTGGATGTAATGCTAATCAGCAAGGCTAGCAGGAAATCTATTAACTTCTGTGAAGGGAGTAGATACTCACTCGACTTGGAAACAAAACTCAGAGTTCTCCTCTTCTAGACTGCTGCTGTTGCTCTGAACCTCATGCTCTTCTTTTCCCGGTAGAGTCTCCCAGCTCTCTTCACCAGACGAAATATCTTTGTCACCAGAAAAATATGAAGGTAAACATGTAGACCATTCCCCATCGCTGCAATCAGAGCTGTAAGATTGTGGACAAAGCAAAAAGGAACATCAGCTTGTTTTATTTCTAAATGACTCCCGCTAAGGGCAGAACTATGCAGTTCTGCAGTAGAGATTTGTAGATCAGGAAATCAGACTTAGGTACTGTATGTCCACCATCTAGGTTGAGCAGCATGCAAGACATTTTGCTGTGATCATCTATGACACATGTATAAAGTTGTGAGAGGAGAGATTAAGACTAAAGGTGCCCATACACTAGGGAGATGTATATGGGTATCGGTTACTTTTTGTGTGACTGCGGAAATAAATAGCATAAAAAGCAACCAAATAGCATGTATTTGACATCAGGCCCCATGCGATGTGAGGTATATGTTGCATCGCAGCCAAGCAGGCTTGGCTGGGAATGCATACAATACACATTGTATGCAAATAGGGCTGTATACTGTGTATTTTATGCAGTTCTGCCTCCTGGAAAGTTTCCAGGGCAGTTTAAGGGGGGGAACTTAGGTGACTTTTTTCCTCTGACATGTTGCCCTAATGTATCGCCAGCTTTAAAGGGAGGTATATTAAGCCTTAAAGAGAGATAAAGTACCAACAAATGAGAAACTATATCGACGACCCCAGAATCAACACATGTGTACCCACCATAAGGTTACATTATCATCTACAATATTGGTTATAAAATCTCTACACCAAGGGTAGCCAAACAATCAGAGGCAATGAGCCCAAAAAAATATGTTATGGCAACACAAAGAACCGATGCCATGCATAAAATGGGCGTGGCCTAGCTCCCACAAGGCCATACCCATTTTTAAATGGATTGTGGCCTAGCTGGAACAAGGCCATGCCCCATTTTTGTGTCTTTGGAATGATGTTTGTAGGAGCATGACCTGGTGTCAAACCTCAGTTTTTAGTTAGGCTGGGGATGAAAAAAAAGCACAATTTACGTAATCTTCCTAATACAAGTAATAATAATAATGAAAAACTATTCCCTTTCCACTTTGCCGTAATTTTGTTTATTAGTGGGACATTGACTATGCTTGTTTTCAATATTTATTTTAAAAATTCTGGCTCATATGCGGTTGAAGCTACTCTCAGTAATTCTCTCACATGCTTCTAAAGGCCCATACACACTGGGCGACTGAGCTGAAAGCAGCTCAGTTTACTCGTCTGAGCTGCATTAAATTCAAAAGCCGCCCAGTGTGTACGGGGCAGCGATGAGCGGTGATCACTGATGCACACTCCCCCATCATCGCTGGCCCAGGCGTCTCCTGGGGAATAAAAAAAAAAATTATATAAGGTCCCCCCCTGCTAAAAAAGCTCAGTGTGTATGCACGGTGTATTTTTCAGCCCAGCAATCTTCTCCATCATAGTTATCCATACATGCTGGGCAAAAATGTCCAGTGTGTATGGACCTTTAGAACACATCAATGTTTTGAATTAACTTGTTTCAGTGTTGGGGGGGAAAAATTCAGCAGCACACCTGCTCTGCTGTTCGGCCGCTGCGCCTCGCCTGTCACCCCTCACGGTCTTGGTTCCCGCTTTCCAATACTGGGTACAGCATTCCACTCCCGAGACATGGTGTCATGACATCACATCAAGCACACAGAAAAGTAGTGCATAGTCAGAGGAGATGTGCAGCAGTGCCGCTGGTCAGGAGCCAGATCACATTAAAGAAAAGAGCCACAAGTTGGCCACCCCTGCTCTACACAAACTTCAGTTGACACAAATAAACGGCTATAAATCCATTTTGTAGATTGTAGAACAAGAAATGGTGGTTTGCTTATGTGATGGACAAGAATTAAGATGAAGAAGAATTAGGAGTGACATTCCTTCATGCAGCTGGATCGTCATCATAATTTTTCTATCCAAGGAAGCCTGACGTGCTATGTATACCTCCAATACAGGCATGTGCAAACTATGGCCTTCTAGCTGATGTGAAACTACACATCCCAGGATGCCTTGCCATAGTTGTAGCATTCCCCAATAGCAAAATTGTGGCAAGGCATGCTGGGACTTGTAGTTTCACAACAACTGGAGGGTCATAGTTTGGACATGCCTGCTCTAATAGAAGGTCTTGTGCAAAGTTGACCCTATAACTCCAGCTGGAAGAATTGAAATCGGATTTCCTGAACACTTTAAAGACCACTAAGGCATTGTCAAACTACCTTCAGCTAACATTGCCTGACTGATATGTCGTCAAGTATTTGTATTAATTTTGATCTACATAATAATAATAATAATAATAATAATAATAAAATAAAAAAAAAAATTAAGCCTTATAATCTATTATTACCTATAACTACTTGTACTACACACAACTTTTCTAAATTATCCATCTTGCTTTAAAATAAATTTTAAACTATGAAACCAATAATCCTTCCACTTTTTAAATGCGACAAACATTAATATAAACATTTCCTGATTTTTTTTTTTTTACTTTGTCAACGCACTTTGAGATGAGAAGATCAAAAACTTCATTTTGAATTTGTAAAAAGATTTTCCTCACAAAGCCTAGGTTATATAAATAATGGAAAGGGCATAGAAAACATAGTACAATTACACCACTCACCTTTATCTTAAATCGCTATGGCGATTTTAAAATATGCTAGTTGTGTATTTTTAATAGATTAAAATAAATAAATGAATTTACATAGCCATAATTTAGAAACGGCATGATATATTAAACAAAATTTGTTTTTGTTTTTTTAGGTTACATATATATTCTCCATATACCAAATGTGAACAAAATCTTAGCTGGCAAGTTAAAATTTTAGCAAAAAGTGTGTCTACTGTATTTGACATAAATGCCCCACGACTAAAATAGCTTTAAAAAAAGGAAGAGGTCATAATCAAGGGAGACTATGTTGTTGAAAGTGCAAAAGACCCCTCCTAATTTACAAGTGTAAAATTTCTAAATTATTTAAAGGGATTCCTCAAGCAATTTGTAAAGGAGTCCACTAGTAAAGATGCAAGATTTAATACTCACAAATGGAGACACTATATCAGACAATAACGGGCCGCGGATGCGTCATGAATGGGACGACGCTCGCATTGCCCCCATTCAAAATTTATTAGCCGCCAGGGGGTGGCAAGCTGAAATCCACAAAGTCACCACTTACAGCACTCAAAGTGGACTTTTTGTGGCATGCCCATTAGTTTGCATAGTGTCTAAACCAGACCTTAACCGCTTCAGTGGTTTTTTTTCTTTTTTAGGGAGCGCTCCCCACTGGGCGAGTATTTTCTGGGGAGCGTTCCCTACAAAAATATTTTTAAAAAAGCCACCGCTGTGTTCCCGGGTCCGGGCAGCACCGATGAGAAGTCAATCAGCCGCTGCCCGGCCCTGCACCCCATCCCTACATGCGGCAACCTGGCTTGTCATAATGCAACAGCCAGGGGGGGGGGGGTGAGCCGGGGGCGCGGCGGTGGAGAGGGATCAGGGCAGCGCTGAAGCCAGCTGAGTTCAGAAATTAACTCAGCAGCGCTGCCCAGCGCTAATCACTGGCAATACCGAGAATTTTCTGGGCTTGCCAGCCTGGGCATTAAGGCATAGCCCGGAAAATTCTCGCGATTACCATTGAAGGGGTTAAAAAGAGCACAGTCACCATGAAAACAAAGATCAAGTGCGTATCGCCCTGTGATCTGTATTGCTTTAGATAGGAGATCTGGTGCGATATGACATTTTTCACTATAGAAGCAGAGGTTAGGCAGCAAGTACAGTCATGAAAAAGTTACATGAAAGCATTTAAGAGTAGAAAGTCCTAAAATAATTCACAAAAAAAGTTCATAAATCAATGGGACCAGATACAGATGAGATACATTCAAGAATATTAAAAGAGCTAAAAGATGTGCTGGTAAAACCATTAATACAATTATTAAGTCACTAGCCACATTACATTAGAGAGAACTGGACAGGAGCAAATGCTTTACCACTGTACAGAAGTGAAAGCAAGGAAGAAACAATTATCTACAGATCAGTAAGCCTTAAATCCGTAGTAGCAAAAGTAAGGCAAACCAGAGTTAAGGGCCCCTTACACTTGTGAGACCCCCATACACGGTCTGTTAATCGGATCCGTTGTGTGCTTAAACAGCACACATCGGATCGAATCCCATCCCTAGTGCATGCACTGCGATCCGATCGGATGTATAGCTAGTACAAAAAGTATGTGCAGCACATACTTTTTGTACCGTACTATTTGATGCGCGGGAGCACGCATCGCATAGTACAGAACGGAGCCATACACAACGGACCGTGTATGGGCTCCTTAAGATTTGATCCAATTTGAGTCAATTTATCTGACAAGATCTGATGTGCCTGTCTGACAAAATGTTATGTGCCTGATGTGTAGGACACAATCCCTTGCCATTGGGTATAACCAAGAGATCGGATGAGATTGAACCTCCTGCACATAGGATAAATCACGAGTCAATCAGGTTCAATTTGTTGAACAATAAGTTGAACAAGTGTAAGGGGGCCTTTAGAGTTACAGAATATTTGAAATGAAGCAATTTACACAAGTAGTGTATCTACAGATTGGCAAGGCATTGGATACAGTCCCAGGCTGCTAAATAAATTCTAAAGTGCTGTTTAATACCTTTGTGATGATATTGCAAATGGTATTAAAGGCAAAGACACTCCGGAGATTTAAACAAATGATTATCTAAGTAGACTTGAGCAATAGTCAAAAAGGTGGCAATTACAGCTTAAGGTACTTCTGTAGTACCCGGGAGCGCCCAATTTACATACGTACGCTTGCGCAAGGAAATCGCATCGCACGTCCCGTTTTAGTGCCGCGTGCGATGCGTTCTCAGTAGTTAATATGGATGGACGTTTGTTAGTTAACATAGCTATGCTTTCAGAATAAGCTTAAGCTACGGAAATAGCGTAGTCAGTCAGAACTTGTGTAAGTGTTCCCGTTCCCTGTCAGAATCATTCTGAGGTGATTAGCTGACAGTGATGGCTGCTTCTCTGAGTTCTCAAATGTGACAGAGGTGACAGGTGTGGCAGGTGAACAACTGTGCTGTTTTTTTCAACGACACGAGTTGCGTGAATGGCCATCCAATGCATCTGTCCATGAAGGAAAGCATGTGGCGCTGCCACATTAAGTCATGCAGGAAAAAGGTCAGTCTGCGAGCGGCCCACTGGTTCCCGGACTGTATTCAAATGTTTTAGCGCCAGCAGCCACTAGAGGGTGCCCAATGGAGCTATTCAAATGCATCTCCGTTCGGGAGTGTCTGGCGCCAGTATTTCAGCTTGCATGCCCTGGGGTTGACGAGCTGCAATTCTGAGATGTCACACATTTGAGCATTCAAACTTGACTTTTCATGGCGTACCCATTAATGAGCACAATTAAAATCAGAAAAAAAAAGGAACAATTGCATATAACCCAGGGCGCGACAAACTCCAGGGGCCAGGTCGCCACGGCGACCAGATTTTCTTGGGGAGGAAGCAGAATCTGGTCATGGCCGGGCGCACTTGTGACCATTAATCAACCCAGCAGTATGAGAGCTCCAATGTTAATCAGATTCCCTAAAGAGCAGGTCCGCCACGGCATTAGGAGCCAATCACAGTTTGCGGTTCTGCAGCCAATGAGGAGCGGCAGCAGCAGCTCCTGATTGTCAAACCGCTGTGAGCTCCTATCATGTTTGAAATTGCCACAGCGGCAGTGGTTTAACTGTAATGCAGCAGCTGCTCGTGCCTGACCTGGCAGCTCTGCGGCAAATAGGAGGACATACACAAACTGGAGGGAGGTAGGTTCAGGGGAAATGTAAGAACAACAATTACTTTATAGAAAGGGTAGTTGAATAGACACTTATCAGAGGTGGTAGAGGCCAAGATGTAGAGCAGGATGGATGTGCAAATGGAGGCTGCTCTCATCCTTGCTGCCAGATTGCCATCCGCAGGTTTCTGTCGGGGAGGAAATCGGGCAGATGGGGACTGGTTGTGGACAAACGAGCATCTCACATGCTAGCACGTCTGTTGCAGAGAATGGGGCGCATAGCCACGATGGGAGCCGCTCAGAAGCAATTATAGAGTACTGGAAAAAAAGCAAATGTTTTACCACTGCACAAAAGTGGAAGCAAGGAAGAAACAAGTAACTACAGGCAGAATGCCTTAAATCAGTAGGTCTAAGACGCCCACATTGAGAGTCAAAAGATGCTGAAAACCCGCTGGAATAGCTGTATACCCAACCATTGACATTTTCACCATCCCCACGCCAGGTGCAAATTCCCTGCTAGAGTATGGTCTACATAATGAACGATGTGTATGAGATCGCAACCAGTTATGTGACACACATCCAATACTCTCCATAACACAGTATCTCTGAAAAGCTAGCTCCAAGTCATCACTGAGGAATGCCCAATACATCTTCAATACATTTCAATTGCTACTGCACCTATGCATGTATAAACCATGGGCTGCATGTGACAATGTGTTCGTTTCTAGAAACTTCTACAATTATGTTGAAAAAATACCTAAAATACTCCCAGCTGAATACAATACAATCCAGTCCTCCGGTCAATTTAGAATATTTAATCCATTGCTATGTTGAAATTTCATGCGTTGTAGAACATTGAGGCACACATAAACACAGGTATAGGTTTGATAATGGAACATTCTGAAGAATACACTTTAATGTTGTAAGGGTTAATGTAAATTGCAATTTGTGTGTAGAAGCATTAAATTGATTGTAATTGAAAGTAATAGAGACCATAGAGTTTAGCTAATTGTTTAATGGGTTAGAAGCACGAGTTCTGTGCGGAATTGTGCTTTGCTCTGAAAAAAAAACAACAGAGGGCGTTTGGTCGCCTGCGGCTGCTCGGATGCTGGAAGACCATGCAAGCTTGTTGCTTTCCATCCATACACGTTAGTGTGGATGCAGACCGACGCCACTCCCTCATGGGAATCGGTACATCTGTCAGACCAGACTTAGGTCTACAGTCATTAGGTCGACTGGCCCCAAGGTCGACATGGGCCAAGGTCGACAGTCATTAGGTCGACATGAGGTTTTCACTGTTTTTTTACCCGAATGTCGACACAGTCGACATGGACACAGTTTGAGTTGAACCGCAGCCCCTCGCATTGCTCGCTATGCTTCGGGCACGGTGCCTCGCTACGCTCAGAACACTATTTTATTCTCCCACCACGCCCTAGTGGATGGTAGAGCATGAAATACCGCCTGTTGGCACATGTCGGCTCAAAAAACTGTGAAAAACTCATGTCGACCTAATGACTGTCGACCTTGGCTCATGTCGACTTAAGTCATGTCGACCTTTAACCCTGTCGACCTTGGGCCAGTCGACCTTCCGGGGTGTTGTCCGTCTGACAGATGACAGTTCCCCCCCTCATGTGGTAGTCCGTCTCAACCGGACACGGTAGACATGTAGGCATGTGTGCGCTCGCAGTAACGGTCCTATCCGAACGAACACAGATCCGAACGAGTGAACCAGAATAAGGCCCATACTTCTCCAACCCATGTAGGCTCATTCCCTCTGGTTTCTTGATAAAAGGACACCAACGTTTGGTTGTCTGACTGGGCTAAAACATTGAGGCCTACATTTTAATGCCTACAAAAACAATAAAAAGGCCTGGTTAGTTGCTTTATCTTCCAGTGTTATTTAAATGAATCAGAAGTGACGGTTTGATTCTCTGTATCTGTGTTCCAGCTTGCTGAAAAGCAGAACTGTAGGTTTCTTTTGGCCCATAGGATGACTTCTATAGTGGGGCTTTCAAGTAGTCCATCACTCTGACATCGCAGATGTTGCCAAGCTGCCTTTCTGACAATCACATCTAGTATTAACATCATTTTCAAGTGTTGAAAACACTTTACCTATATGGGGGCAATCGTGGGGAGATATGCAATTCATATTTTTACTTACACTAATTGCACTCATTAAGCTTGGGTTTAGCTGTGCACAGCAACTTAACCAGACCAAACTAATGGGCGTACATCAAAAGAACTGTGTGAGCACTCAAACAGGTGACTTTTCGCAGATGCCGGAGTCAAACGTGCATAAATGGAGCTACATTTGAATCGCTCCATTGCCCGCCCCCCCCCCCCCCTTCAGTGGCTGCCGGCGTTAAAAGATTTGAATACGGCCCTCTGAAAGTCGTTCACTGGGGTCAGATGTAGCAACTCTACTGACAGCAAATATTACATCTCTATACAGTAGTTCAATTTTATTTTAGGAATTCAGAAAATCTGTAAAGAACTCTGTCCAGAATGTTATTAGGCTCTAAATAATAATCTCCCTAGCCTGTAGAGACCTGCAACCCCTATGTGAGCTACAACCCCCCTTATGCACCTCTAGAACCCTGTTCTCATACATCTATCCTGAGGCAGCCACTTGATATGCAACCAGAGAGTTTAGAACTGAAAATGTCCAGCTTCTGACCCAACACACACATTGCCCTTCAAACTGCTACAGAGTGTGCCATAATGTTGTAAGACAGTCTGGTTGCCACCCAAAAGCAATCAAAAGCAATGTACGTATCTTGCACATTTCTGAGAAAAGCTCACTCCTTTTTCTTGTAAACTGACCTAAATACTCTTCATTGTCCCTGTGGTAAGCAGGACAACAACAAAACTCCAGGTAGTCTATTTATTGCAGTATCCCTTATTTGTGGCATGTCCCAGGCCATAGTCTCATTAGAGAACCAGTACATACAAGTTAGCCTGTTCTGCATTTTGCCTAGTTGCTCAGAGAAAGCGGTGTTAATGAGAAACTACATGCTCCATTTGTTTGACCCATGAAACTGTGCTTTTTCAATGCGCTATACTTTACAGATTCGCTATACTTTTCCTAGATCAACTTTAATTAGATTATAGATGGCTTTCAAAAATACTATTAAAATCAACATTAAAAATTGGATTCTTGTGAAACCTAAATCAAAGAATTCAGATTCATCAGAATACATTTGCAGCACACCTGACTCTTGTTGTTCCTCCTAAAGGTCATCACTTATGAATTTTAACTGGTTTGAATCTCTGCTACATAAGCGTAGTATCTGCAAATGCTATCATCTACTCTTAACCCATTAAGTGCCACCATCTGTGAGCGATGTGCAAAATATCTAAAAATTTCAGCGCTGCTCACATTTGTTATATAAATTCAAACAAAAAATGTGTAAAAACGCATGTTTCCTATATAAAAAAAGGTAAATATTACAGGTCATTATGATGAATAAAAAAATGTTTGCTTGCCAATTTTCACACTACCTTTGACAAATTCTCTTGGCACTCAGAGGGTTAAGGGGGGTATTCAATCCCCTGCCGCTATTCCCGAAGGGGAAAATAGCGGCAGGGCCCTACTCAATGCTGACTTCCCTGACAGCATTGAACAGGGATCTCGACAGAACGGGCCCGACTTAAAAAGCAGTCGGGCCCGTTCTGCCAAGAACGGCCGGGAATTGTTGAGCTACGGACCACAGCTCAACGATTTACGGCCATATCTCGCGGTCACGTCCCCTTTTCGGCGCTCCGCAGGTAGGACATTGAATCCCATCTGCCGAGCTGCAGTCTAGCCGGCCAAGAACGGGACCAGGTGACGGCTGTCGGGGCAGCCCGACAATGGTGACCTGGGATTGAATATCCCCCTAAAGGGGTGGCAGTTTTTTTTGCTCAGTGAAACGTACAATCATGGAAAAATCCTTAGTCAACTTCTGGTTGCAAACGGTACATACTGTATCAGGGTATTTAACTTCATAATGTATTTTTCAACTATACCTGTAGAATCTCTATTCGGGTTGAAGGGAATCTTTCAATTGCTTGTTAGCTCCTTGGGTAAAAACAGCTGAGCTGTATGGCTGCATAATGGTTAAACTAGACATAGGAGGTATTCACAACACCTAAATGGGGGCTATTGTAACCACTTACACACTCCCCTTGACATAACCATGCCACATTGCGCATGCACGCTAATAAGGAGAGCCGTTAATGCTGGGCATAACGACTCTCCCCTATTTATGCTGTATTTTATCAACACACCCTGTACGTTACCTTGCAATTTGTTTTTGTTTGCTATGTACGGCGCTGCGGACACTTTGTGGCGCCTTATAAATAAACGTACTACTACTACTTCTCTCCTTATCGTCACTGGGGGGGGGGTTCATACATTCAGCTGCTACAGGAGCCCGCTTCTCCACATTATGCAGGGAGTAGCAAGACCCGTTATTTTAAAAACATTAGGGGCAGATTAATACATCTGCAATAGAGATGCCATGTACATAGTCTCACTGCAATGGTATGAATTGCAACATAACCTAATTTAGAGTGCCGTGTATATTAAGAGTGCCGTGTATATTAAAGACTATTTTCCCTAGGGTCTGTGACAACTTGCCATGTATGTATGTATGATAGAGATATATATATATATATATATATATATCTCTATCTTAAAGGAACACAGCGGCGGCACTCAGAGACTTGTGCAAAAAACAACTTTATAAATCCATCAGATACGTGCAAACAGAGACCGACGTTTCGGGGTGAAGCCCCGTTTTCAAGGTCACTTCTGCACCTTGAAAACGGGGCTTCACCCCGAAACGTCGGTCTCTGTTTGCACGTATCTGATGGATTTATAAAGTTGTTTTTTGCACAAGTCTCTGAGTGCCGCCGCTGTGTTCCTTTAAGTTACCTTTTGTATTGGAAGGCACCGGAGCAGCATATACGCTTGGGACTGAGTGCCGGTCCGCCCCACCTCGCTATATATATATATATATATACATACACACACACTAGTAGATGACCAGAACTCCAAGAAAGATTAATTTATGTAGCCAATTGTGCAGACTCCAATAACAATTACAGACATAGCGGCATTCCCTGTACTTGAAAGAAACAGACATCATTGTCATCTACATACAAACATAAGCAGAAAACCATGTGGAAAAACAGGTGGCACTCCACAAATGGTATAAAAACATATATTAAAGTCATCAATAGGTGCCAAAAAATACAGTACTTAGCTGGTTCCATTGTCTCAAGGTTTCAAGGCATACTGCCTTTTCTTCGCTAAATAAATATATACTGCTGAGATGTATAGATGCAGATCTCACTGGAGCCTGAAAAAACCCTGCAGGAATAACCAGGAATAACATTGTAGGCATAACTTGCCGTACCCAGCAACCCGGTCGCTGTCATCATCAGGAGGAGAGCGGGGCTGAGCAGTGGTGCATCAGACAGGGGCGGAGGCAGCACTGAGTTGATGCTGCTGCCTCATTCATAGAAGTGAATGGGACCTGGGTCACTCCACCCAGGTTACCTGTTCACACTGCCCAGCAATAGTACTTCTATCCAGGGTCGGATTGTCTGGACTCAGGATAGACTGCATGGTCTTTTCACACGGCAACCCAGCAACAACCCAAGATAGACCTGTGTTATTTGAGCGGTGTCAAAGGGGATACACATTGCCTACTTCAGGAGTCAAACTATTTTGCTCTGGGAACCCATCAGAAAAAAATAATTACAGGACATGTAATTACATCACATGTGTGGTCAGCAGACAGCACATGCATGGCAGCATTGTGGATGCACAAAATGAAGCTGGCCATACATATTCAGATCGATTGTCAGATTGGGCTGGTTGGAACAAAAACCTGGTAATGGATGAGTAAATGACAGTTGACCATTTGCTTTGAAATGCTGGAAAACTGCCACTCATCCATTACCAGGTTTTTGTTCCAACCAGTCCAATCTGACAATCGATCTGTAGATGTATGGCCACCTTTATGTGAGGAGTCTGAAAAATTGGTTGAATTGTCTGTTATTTTAGACTCTTTTTAAGTCTGTGAATTGCCAACTGGTTATTCCTGCAGTGGGAGAGGTGGAGGGATAAATATTTGGAAGTTCTTAAAAAGGTTAAAAAAAATTTCAAGTTTAAACATACTTGGGGAAATTTACTAAGATGTGTATTCTACTTCACATGTGAGGTTGCTATGGGCAACCAGTCAGAATCAACTTATTTAGCACCCTCTGGAAGATAGTAGACAGGATCTGATGGTTGCTCATAGCAACATCACATGTCAAGTAGAATACACATCTTAGTAAATTTCCCCCACTGTATTTTGTGTTGGTATTGTGTACATATCCTACCTGTCTTCGTCTTTCGTAGAATCCGTTAATTTCATACCATAGACTTCAAAATCATCCCAAAAAGTATCATCCACTAAAGGCTTATCTTCTTGCAGCGTTGCATTTTCCTTATTAGCCCTTTTTATCTTTTTTCGGGCCCCTTCAACGGTGGTCACGTCTTTAACATTGTGGTTCTTTTCATCCATCTTTTCCACACTAAATATGGTTTCCCTGTTTCCTTTTCTAGAACTTCTGTTTTCCTTCCCAATTTCCTCCATTGTAAGTTGGTCTTTTCCAGTAGAAATTGAAGGAACCGATTTTCTAATCTTAGGCCTGACAACAGGTTCATTTTCATGTTCCATCTTGGCACTACCTGTATTTATTTCGTTGCAAAATCCTATATTGCTTTTTTGCACTAGTTCATGTTTAGGTTTCCATTGTAGAGATTCACAAAGATCCATATTGGCAACACCTGTGGCTTCGTCCTCTGACACAGAGCTTGCAGACAAACTCCACGGTGTCGTGCATAGGTCTATGTTATACTGTTTGGCTAAGGATACAGGCCTCACCTGAGATAAACTGTCTTTGGAAAAAGTGTGATTCAAGCTGGAAAATTCTGCAAGTATTTCAGTGGGAGATTCTTTTTTAAAGTCAGAGAGCATGTGGTTTATAGTTTGATTTTGGTTTTCAATCTCATGGTTTAAAGAAATATCATCGTGATGGCTAGCAGTCTCTTCCCCTTCACTGCTGTCTGGCTCAAAAGAGTCAATATTCACAAAAGAAATGCTGTTTTGAAGGGAGTGGCGTTGGTGCTCCATTGAAGCATGCCTGATGAAGGTTTTTGTGCTTTTCACGCAGTCAGTGCTATTATTCAATGTCTGACATCTTCTTACATGTTCTGACATTGAAAAGGGGGACACGATATTTTGCTCGGCTTCAGTAAAAACAGACAAACTATCATTAGCATGAAATGTTCTGCTTTCTTCCTGAAAATCTGCAGTTAAAACATTGCCAATGGTGAAGAGCGTTGAATCAGGACTTTCAGCCAAAACTAAAAAAGAAAATATGTGTCAAGAATTAGGCAAACTATCATTCATAGTCGATTTGTTTAGAAACACAACATTGCTTTATAAGACACGGGGTGTGGGGAGGGGATAATCTACTATTTATTTAGCACCTTCTTTACAATAGGTAGTATCCGATTGGTTGCCCGTAGCAACATCCTATGTGAAATAAAACTCCTATCTTAGTAAATTTCCCCCATTGTGCTTAAATCAGACAATGCTACAGTATCTAGGACTTTGCTCATAATTCAAACCACCTAATAAAATATTTAAAGTGGCAACATCAACACGTAGAAGCAAAACATTCTTTCATATACACTGGGAAAAACGCCTCCTAGAACTCTGATTGGCTAGAAAAACTACTGCAATGCCACCGCACCCAACATGATTAATATGGCCTTTTCATTTGAAAGCTACAGCTATTAGGTGAGGCAGCAAAGGTCAGCCATTTAAATGGGGTGGTATTCAATTATTGCTGATATTTCCCCCTAGGTGAAAAATTTGCACTATTCTCTTTATAAAGAAAAAAAACTAAAAAAAAAACACCTGTATTGGCAAAATACCCACCAATCCATGTGTTTGACACTTTCCGGGCGAAATTGCAGCTGTGCCGCTTTTGGGCCAATACCTTTATGCCCTCTCCCCCCAAAAAGCCAAACAAATGCCTTCAATAGCAATGAATCGGAAGCAATTGAATAGTTGGGGGAGTGAGACTTGTTCAGTTTTCCCCCCTATGCAAATAAACTGCACTAATTGAATACCCCCTAGGTCTGAACATTCAGAGTTCTATTACTGTAAGAATCTCTCAGCATAAGACCACAACTGAATAATCATACATCAATATGTATTAAATCCCATTTGGTATACATCAGATAATAGCTTCCTTGTGAATAAATAGAAAGAATGCAAAGGTTCTACACACAATACCCCATAATGATAACGTGAAAAAAGAATGAGCGATTTTTGCCAATTTATAAAAAAAAAAAAAAAAAAAAAATCACACGCATATAAAAATATTCACCTTTGCTCAATACTTTGTTGATGCACCTTTGGCAGCAACTACAGCCTCAAGTATTTTTGAATAGGATGCAACAAGCTTGGCACACCTATCTTTGGACAGTTTTGCCCATTCATCTTTGCTACACCTCTGAAGTTCTATCCGTCAGTGAACAGCCATTTTCAGATCTCCCTAGAGCTGTTCAATTGGATTCACGTACGGGCAGCTCAATGATATTCACAGTGTTGTCCTGAAGCCACTCTTGATATATTGGGTGTGTGCTTAGGGTTGTTGCCCTGTTTAAAGAGGAACCGTTGCACCAGACTAAAGGCCCCCATACACTATGCGATTTTCGGCCGATTTCATCCCGATAAATCGGGTGAAATCAGACCAAAATCGCATGTGTTTGACATCTGATCTGATGCGCGGTCCCGCACGCATCGGATCACGGCGTCGGACATGCAGAACATAAGATATATCGGAATCTGAGCCATCATGGGTGCTTTTTAGCACCCACGATGTTCAGATCCGATCGATCTTTATATACAGCCCCCCTGTCTTTACTAGCAGCGCCCCCCCCCCCCCCACATTGACGGCTCCCGGTGGAGGTAGTGCAGGCGGGCACCACAGGCGTCGCAGAGCAGAGACCGTCGGCGCGGCGGGAGAATAGGAAGAAATCCTATTCAAAAGACCGGGCGGCCGCTGATTGGCTGAGCTCAGTGGCCGCCCGGTCTTTTGAATACGATTTCTTTCTATTCTCCCGCCGCGCCGACAGTCTCTGCTCTGCGACGCCTGCGGTCCCCGCCTGCACTACCTCCGCAGGGAGCCGTCAATGCGGGGGGGGCGCTGCTAGTAAGACAGGGGGGCGCTGCGGGGGACACAGAGTTGGCAGTACAAGAGCCGGGCAGGAAAAGCTGTTAGCGCTGGAAAAAAAAAAGCCCCAGCGCTGGAAAAAAAAAGCCCCTACAATGAATGGGCAGCCTGTGATTGGCTGAGCGCTCTCTCAGCCAGTCAGCAATTGGCTGAGAGAGCGCTCAGCCAATTACAGGCTGCCCATTTATTGTATGGGCTTTTTTTTCCAGCACTGACAGCTCCCGCCTCCCCCTGCCCGGCTCTGTTACGGTCCCCCGCAGCGTCCCCTGCACGCTGCTTTAGCAGCGCCCCCCCCACCAGCAGCCCTGTTCTGCAGCCCCCCCCTGCTCCCCGGGTTTACATGTGATACATCGAGACGATGTATCACATGTAAAAAATGGCACATCAAGTGCCAATCTTATCAAGCTCCCCCGGGGAGCTGCCGGGGAAGCTCAGGGGGAAGTCGGGGGCGACTTTTCCTCAGGACAAGTCGCCCTAGTGTATGGGGGCCTTAAGGTCAAAAGCATGTTTCAACCAGGATGTCTCTGTATATTGCTGCATTCATCTTGCTCTCTATCCCGATTTGTCTCCCAGGTGCTGAAAAACATCCCCGCAGCATCATGCTTCACTGTAGTGATGATATTGGCCTGATTTCCTCCAAACATGAGAGTCCTTCAGGTGCATTTTGGCAAACTCCAGGCAAAGGTCCACCCGGGTTGTTACATCTGAGCCCCCCATATGCTCCATAACCGGCCTTTGGTGAAAGGCCAGATACGGTACCAGGCTTTGTTTATTTTATATATACTGTGTGTTTTTACATAAATAAAGTGTTTGGTTGATTACGCTATGAGTGTTTCCCTTATGTATCTCTGAGGAAATTAGGAAAGGATTGGATCATTGGAAACATTCCTGATTTATTAAGTGACCCCAGGTCTACGCCTAAATTCTTGGCCTAGAGGAGAGGCCTGTATACGGTACGAGTACCCTTATTCCCCCCCCCCCCCCCTTTTTATGACATATGTGTATTGAACATCTAAGGAAAATCTGCACCATAAGATTTTCTCTATCTTCTTTTTGAGGTGAAATAAATTGAAGAACCCTATACGAGGAAAAAAATAACTGTTTATCATAGAAGGAGATTACGAAAAGAAAACTACCATCTTTGCGTTATTCTATCTACCCCAATAGGTAGCGCAGGGTTCCTATTTTTCTTTTTTCTGGCATATACATGTACCTGCCTCACTCGCCATGCTTCGGGCAAGGTGCCTCCCTGTGCTCGGTACACTTTACCATCCACGTGGACGCCTAATGGGAATGGTAAAGTATAACGAGTAAAAAAAAAAATCTACCATGCGCCTATGTTGACCATGGTGTCCGCCTATAGACTGTCGGCTTAGATTAAGTCGTCCTATGGACGGATACCTACAACTGTCATGTTACACTACTGTACACAAACAGGAACAAAGAATGGCATATCACACACTTAATTCCTTCTCCTTTTGCACATTGTCTAACTCCAGCCCTTCACTTTCTCTTCCATGCTGAGCTGAAGTTCTGTTTGGACTCTCAAGTGATGGTCGAAAGCTGATATAGGCATGCCTTCTCCCGTACCTTCGCCCTGTGATTGTTTGATAGCCTCCTGAGGGTTTAGGCCAGGCAGCTTTACAAGCTTCCTGACCCATACCTGAAAAGCAATAATAAAACTAATTAAAAAGAAGAAGAGATTTTTAGTTAAAAAATAATAATAATAAATATACATATAAACACACACACACACACACACACACACACACACACACACGAGATTATATAAAAAGGTGTGTACACGTATCGATTTGATTTTACTCAATTCTGCCACATTTTGATTTGGCCTTTGCTTTCACATTCAATCTGCACTTTCGATATGGAATTTGATTTACATTCAAGGTACAGTATACACATTTGATTTACTGGTACAATTTCGACATTTCCTTGCACAGTGTATTTTTCTTTTCGAGAGAAAACGGGAGCGTGCATCAAATCGAAAGGGTCTTAAAAACCATTCGATTTGGATTCGATTTTGCTTCTATAAGCGAAATCGAAAAAAAATGTCAAAATCGAAGCGTGTATACACCCCTTTAAAAACTGTCCTTGCTGGGAGATAGCACATTAAAATGGTAGTGTTTCTGTCTCCGCCATTGCCCTGGTACTGCCATGATGAATGGCAAATTATCATCATTATGTAGAGGATATCAAATGGTTTCCACAACTAAATGACAATACTATTGTAAATGTCAAAAATTATTTTAAACTTTAGACCTGATATTTCACTGCTGTTAACCTGTTTGACCACATGCATCGATAATGGCACAAGGTAAAACTCAGAAAAGGATTAATCAGCTGAACTGTTTAAAAAAAAAAAAAAAAAACCTTATTACGTGTGTGCAATAGTAAAACAAATATAAAATGGCCTAACAAGAGATTAGCAACTTTTCTTTTATTGCACATAATTGAGGTGCGGCTGGGAGGAGCACTGAAAGCAGCAGCGATGAAGAGATATGGTAAGGAGGCATCTGGTATAAGTAGCAAGCGCGATTCACTGTTGCAGCCTAGGACGCAACATCGGATCACTTGCTACACTATTTGTTGGTGCAGCCGCTGCAGTCCCATCCCAATGGCTAAACGGGGGTGCACATAAGCATCGCATGTGGCTGAACACTGCGATTCAGAATAACATTTTTATTCGATTTTTACTATATAGTCAAAATAGACAGCCAGAATTGCACCTGGTGTCCACAGCTTTACCCTTTGCTATTCAGGTTTGAGCGGCAGCAATGTTTCAATTTAAAGGCACACAGTTGCCTAACCAAAAAAAACCTAACAAGCAATTTGTTGCATGAAAGCATTTATTTACTTTTTGGGGGCACATAATGTATAAACTTCCTTAAGTACGAATTTGTGATGTAAGCCAACTTTTTCTGAGATTTTCCAAACAGTAAAATATAATATCATGTTTAGTGTAGAAGTATTACATTTTTTTATTCCTTCACTGCTCGAGTGTGTGTGTGTTCATATGCTATATATGTAACCCATTTGCAATGTTCTAAATTTATACAAAAAGGAGGAAATTATGAAAAAGGTAAAATCCGAACTAGATATTGCATCCCGAGACGCTCTTACCTAAGTATCTTATGTTATTTGTGGAAAGTGAAATGGGAGCGATACTGCTGAAGCGGCTATATGAAGGGAGCTCATTTACATGACAAAGACATACAAATATTTAACAAGCAAAACAAGCCTGGTTAAGCTGGCCACACAGAAACAAGACAATTCTTCCTCTAGGCGTACACGTCTGGCATGTTAATGCGATTGCAAAACAACACTCAAAAGTCAATAGCATTACATTGAAAGAGATAGATAGAGATAGAGATATAGATAGAGATATAGATAGAGATATAGATAGAGAGATAGATAGAGAGATAGATAGAGAGATAGATAGAGAGATAGATAGAGAGATAGATAGAGAGATAGATAGAGAGATAGATAGAGAGATAGATAGAGAGATAGATATATTTCTGTGCTCTGCAGGTGTTAATCAGGCCATACACGCAGCCATAAAGTCTGGATTACCAAGTGAGATTTGCACAGGTAGTGGTAGTAACACAAAAAAAAAAAAAAAAAACAGTAACACTGGGTACACACTTGAAAGATTTGCCAAACAATGATAGAGAGCTTAAAAAGGTTCCCAAGATCATCAGATTTCTATCACACCCACTACACAATTATGAACCAGAGAGGAGTCATTGCTGATGGACACACACTGATGCCCACAAGGAAGACCTTTTATTATTTAATTTTGTCTGCGGATGCAGCTATGTACCCTGTACTTGTATACTGTCCTGAACTGTTGTAAGTCACGGTGTTCTTGTTTTGCTTATTTATGTATTCCGTAACTGGGTGCCGCAGATCCCTTGTGGTGCTATATAAATACAAAGGATGAGGATATCAACAACTATGGACCAGAAGCTGACCCCGATAATTGAAACTCCATACACATCACATTTTCAGCCGGACAATGTACAACGGTGTGTGATATTAAGAACCCCTCATTAGAGACCACTGAATTGTCCTGGTCGATCACCACACCAGATACTCGTGCCGAGCGGTTGGATATTAGCAATTCTGACAACAATAAGCCAGGTATATTTACTGTATATTCTTAGCAGCTTTATGGGTTAGATTTACAAGTGCGGAGTAACCTAATCCATGCAAACTCATGCTTCTTGCCCTATTAAATCGCTCAAAGCTGCAAATAGTCAATGTTGAAAAGCAAGCTGTAGTATATACCCCATTATTGCACGGATATTATTTCACAGTGTTGACACTGTTGAAATGTAGACATAGAACATGTTGACTTATTGCAGGGAGCGGAGGGTTAGGTTTATGCTGTGGTCAGGCTTGTATTATTGCTTTTTGGTTTCAGTCTGGTAATAAGCTTGTTTGTTTATGCATATAAATCACTGTGTGTAGACCAGAACGGCCTGGTCAGATAATTAAGAGCAGTCACTCATCTGCCCATGCCACACATGCAGGAGCTTCTAAGCAGGGCTGCTGAGCGGGCGATGCGGCACGCCCAACCCAAGGAATACGTGGGACCCCTACTCACTTTGTCCTCCGTATTTTGGGAAACAGGTCTGCTCCAAGTGCCCGGGGCTGGTCATACTCGTGGGGGGACCACCACGCCATTTTTTTTTACATTATTTATTTTTCTATTATAGACAAAGAAGATGACACTCCCCCCAGGCTCTACTCCTACCCATTACTTTTTTTATTCCCCTGAAGTCAACTATGTGAGAGATTTGAATACTGAATCTCTCATTATTAAACTCTGGCACAAATATCTCTGTGTGTGGGCCTATTATCTAAGAGATTAAGTTTAAAGGGAAATCTCTCATGCTGAATCTCCCATTATGAATCTCTGGCACAAGTCTCTCCATGTGTAGGGCCCTTTGTCATGGCCGTATGCACACGCGCAGAATTGCGGCTGTTCATACACCAAACATGCGAACTGACCAGAATAAGGTCCCACATCTCAATGTGGTAGGGCATGATGGAAGGTTTAGTTATACAGCATCAGGAATACCAGAGGTTGCCTTTCAATGTTCTAGGACAGTGGTTCTCAACCTTGGTCCTCAAGTACCCTCCATTCTCCACACAGAATCACAAGTGAAATAATTAGCTCCACCTGTGATCTTTTAAAACGAGTCAGTGAATAATGAGTGCACCTGCCGGGTGACCTGGAAAAACACGTTGGGGGTACTTGAGGACCACTGGTCTAGGATATAGGTTCTCAAACTCGGTGCTTGGGACCCCACAGAGTGCATGTTTTCCAGGTCTCCTCAGAATCACAAGTGAAATAATTAGCTCCATCTGTGGATCTTTTAAAATGTGTCAATGAGTAATGAATTCACCTGTGTACCCGCCGGGTAACCTAGGAAATGTGAACTGTGGAACAGAGGACCGAGTTTGAAAACTCCTGGTCTAGGATATGGCTTAACACAAGTTTAGGTCAACCATATTATTCGGATTATGCAAAACAAAGAAACAAATAAAAATCATATTGTTTAAGCCTGATTTTGCATATGTAAATATTGGGAAGCATGCTGTTTGCAGTACATAGGAGGAATGTAGCTTCCAATGAGCTCTCATTTATAGAGGTAAACACTAAATACATTTTTTTGTCCAACTTTTACACTCAATTAAGAAATTGTACAACATCAGAATAAATACGCATAATATACTTAATATAAATAAAAAATGCAATCTGAACACTCATAACTTGAGCAGGAATGGATCGCTTGACAAAAAGCAACAAGGTCGACACAACTGATGGTTGACAGGGTAATTTCACTTTTTCCCCCGAATGTCGACACAGTTGATATGGACACTAAAAAGTGCACCGTGTGCGCTCGCCATGATTCGGGCACGGTGCCTTGCTACGTTTGGCACACTATTTCATTCTCCCACCACGCCCCTAGTGGATTGTAGGGCATGAAATACCACCTGTCAGCACAAAAGTAAAAAAGTCAAAAACTACCTTTTGACTGTCGACCTATTGACCCTTATACCGAATAACCTGGCAATAACCCAAGTTGAGAGTGCGGTCTGAAAGGGGTATACGAAACATCTAAGGGCTGCGACTGCAGTACGAAATAGAGGAACCACAGGAGTTATTGGAGATATAATTGCAGTCCCTTCATGGTAAATTTGAAGGATACTTAATATTGGAGGGTAATCCCAAAAAAATGCTGTTTTGGAGGAAATATCCCACAAATATTATTTGATAAATAGACTGCATATTTTAACAGTGCTTCTTTTCTTACAGATGGGTAAAAATTGTTCTCCAGATAAAGATCCTACAACCTGTATGTCAAGGTTTGTAGGAAGCAGAGATAATTATACTTAGTGGTATATTTTATCAGTATTTTAGCAGATGGGTTAGTGGCCCAGATTAACCGGTGTATGTGGTTTTGATACAGTTGACAATTAGAGAGGATCAGCTTTCAGAAACACTAATGGTTCCTACACACGTAACAATGTACCGGCATTTTCTAAGCAATTTGACTTAATTTGTCTAGATCGTTTAGAAAATGTCCCAACATTGCTATGTTTGTAGGGGAGATAGTGATGCCCGGCATCAGGCGATTAACAACCAGAGTGCTGGTTATTAATCGTCATTGCCAGTGTTCTCTCAATGGAGAACAATGGTGCTGACAGATCACTCAGCACACATCTCCCCATGTGTGGGCCCCATAACCCAAGACAATTATACCCCTTTCACACCAGAAAATGTGTGAGACTTACCCAGGAATACAGTCCAGGAACAACCAGGTTTGGTCCCTGCATTTTTTGGTGTGAGAGCCTATGTGCAGCGGTTGGCGGACAGCAGGGTCCAGACTGCGGGGATCCGTGCAGCGGCGGCTGGGCGATTGTAGTGCTATTTGATGGGCAGCTGGGCGGGATGTGCTGCTGAATTTGAATACATTTTGAAAAGACTGGCCAGACGCTGATTGGCTGAGAGAGTACGGCCATTCTTTTCAATATTCAAGGGTTTTCAGACCTTCACAGGTTAAACACTAACTAGCAGCCTATATGTGCACTATTTGATTCTTCTGTTTTCCTTTTCAATTCTTCTCAAATCAAGCAGCAATTCCCGCCCGCTGCCGAACAAATAACACTACAAGCGCCCACTACAGGATCCCGCTGCCCACCACCCAGATGCTTTCACACCAGCCAGTAACCCAGGCTGGTTGCAGCTAGCAGGGTTGAAATCACAACAAATTTTCCCAGGAATTTGGCCCGTGAACCTTGCACACCAACGCTAGTCGCAGGTTGTTCCCGAGGCCAACCCAGGAATTTGGGCTGTTGTGAATGGGGTTTTAGAATCAAGTTATATTTTCATGCACTGTTTTACAAGGTCTTCTAAGGCCCATACACATTGGGCTTTTTTGAGCTGAAAGCTAGTGTGTACGGCCCAGCTAGGAGCACTCATGAAATTATATTATTTTGGTGAATAACTTATAATCATTGTGCCATATTAGCAGGTGTTAATCCTTTTTTTCGTAAATTTAAATAAAAGCAAATCTGCCCAAATATATGGGTTATCTGTGGGTCTTTGCACTGTCAGTGAGGAACGAATGCACCACATCTTTTAAAAGCCGTCAGTCATATCACTTCCGCATCACAAACTCCTAGCCCGACCATGGATTTTGAACCTGGGATAGCACCCCTTCACACTGCACCTCGACCTGCTAATTTTGGCGATGGGTATTAGACTTGTAGTTCCCAAACTGGATGCTGTGGTGGACTTGCAAGGTACCAACAGTTGGTAGTCCAGGACCTCATCAAAAGTTTGGCAACCACTGAACTAGTGCACTGGATGCAACCACATAAAGGGAATTCCTCCACCCCAAGTGCGACTCCCTTCTCTGTTTCTCCTAGGGTGGGAGCCATTTGCACATATGCATGTCAATATCAGAACATGCTATTCTCAAATATTATACAGATATATACACCTGTGCACAAGTCTAGCATATGTGGACTGTAAGTAGCCCTTAAGGGTTGAGCTTGGCCACCATTGAAACTAAGTAACATACTGGACTTCTCTGCTCTAGAGACAAACATACAAAGCCCCAGCATGCTGCGACCTGTAGTGCCCCTCTAGCTGGAAAACCAAGTTGGCACAGCCCGTCACCTGACCATAACACTGGCGCGCTGCCTAGTACATAATAATGCCGCAAGAAGATCGCAGCATGTGTATAATGTTTGCGTGTACTATATGGTGTTGTTATGCCAGTGACGCTGCGGTCCCGCCCCCTCTCACTGCAGGCCTCAGCAAAGACCCCGGATCATACACACACACAATTATTTCAGCGCCAGAAAAGCACCGAAACCGCATGCATTGTGTACCTTCCTCCGGTAGCTCCCCGTTACCTGCCTCTCGATAACGCTGAAGACCCCGGGGCCTCCAGCACCACCGACTGCACGGTCTTCGTCACACACCGAGCGTCACCGTGCAGCAAGCGTCACCGCCTCAGCCAATCACCGAACTGAGCCTCTCCTCAGCCAGCCAATCAACGATTGAGAGAAGGCGGGGAAAAGGCGCGCAGCAGCCAATCATCATCTTCATCAGCAGAAGCTGCACATATATCACTTTCACAGGTATATGCAGCAGCTGCCTTATACAACCTATGTGCTGTAGCTGTCACTACATTCTCTCTCTTTCTCTCTCTCTCTCTCTCTCTCTCTCTCTCTCTCTCTCTCTCATATAAACAAGAGTTGTTTTGGTACTTCCTCATCTTTGCAGCCACCGCTTACGCCAGTTACATTAGGCGCTACGTGGATCGCAATTTTTCGCTCGCCACGCTTCATGCTCGGTGGCTCGCTCTGCTTTACTCACCACGCTTCGGGCTCAGTGGCTCACTCCACTTCACCCGCCACAACTTTACCGAAGGTGCCGTGGATCCCGAAAATAACCCTTGCGGCTTGCCGTGCGCTATGTATATTCGGTAGCATAAGCGGTGGCCGCAAAGATGCGGAAGTACAGTTATTTTTAATGCTAATCTATTGTATTTGTTATATTCATGTGAAGGGCCTGATTCAGAATTGATCGTTGTGCAAATTCGCAATCCTATCAATTATCGACTGACTGCGCATGTCTGCAGATTGCAGGACGCATGCGTGCGTATAAATAATAGAAACATTTTCTAATCTCAATCCCCTCACAATTTGACTGACAGGAAGTCGTCGTTGGCAACTGGCCATTTTTTGGGAGTGTCCAAAATGTCTATCTGTCTATCTATATTGGGCATTACAGTGTGTGGTATAATGTGTACTGGGCAATTCAGTGTGTTGTATAATGTGTAATGGACTTTACATTTGAAGAAAACAAAACAAAAAGGCACTGCGGTTTTTTTGTGTGCTGGGGGGGCCCGAACCATATTTTTGCACCTGGGCCCACAACTTGCTTGTTCCGCCTCTGCGTTGTAGCCAGGGTTTGCGCATTCACAGTGAAGCTGTGGCACTGGTCCCAGTGCCTGTCACCTTCAATATGTAGGTGCCAGGACCCGGCCAGCAGTGGCAGGGGCTTTCCTCCACCAAGCCATGCAGCGACAGTCCCCCTACTCAAAAGGTAAGAGCCACTGCTGATTCTTTATAGGAAGAGAAGTATTAGAACAGGAGGACATGCACTGAAACTGAAGGGAAAATATGAGGAAAAATAACTTAACATAAATTTAAGTGAATAAGTAGAATAGCCTCACATCAGAGGTAATAGAGTCTAAGGCAGTGATTTTCAACCTTTTTACCTTGCTGCACACTAAATACAATTTTAAAATTGTCAAGGCACACCATGAGATCCCCAAAGGGCAAAACACATTGGCCCCCACAGGAAAAAACCTATTGGCCCCCATATAAAATAAATCACACTGGTCCCCACAGGTAACAAAAATAAAATACATTGGCTCTTTACATGAAAAGAAAAGACCGTTAAATAACAGTTGAACTGGTGATGGCTGTAAACTGGTTTAGGCATCTCTAGATCTGGGGGCACACTTGAGAACAGCTCAAGGCACACTAGTGTGCCAAGGCACAGTGGGCCAGATGTATCAAGCTTCAAAAGTGATAAAATGGAGAGTGATAAACAATCAGCCAATCAGCTCCTACCTGTCATTTTTCAAACCCAGCCTGTGACATGGCAGGTAGGAGCTGATTGGCTGGTTGTTTATCACTAGAGACAGGATTATATGCATTTGCATATTTGCATATGCATTTGCATATTTTGCCCATTCTCACTGGTTATTGCATATTTTACCTAAAATCTAGTGATGGTGCATATTTTAGGCCCAACCCTCTTCCCACCCGCGAGTCACAGCACTGCTTTGCCCTGCTGCTGCTGGCCAGGTAGTGGTAGTGTGCAGGCTGGGGCAATATGTGCACAGTGTGGGGAACCTGGATGTACCCTATGTCTGACACTGCTCTAGGCTGCCAATCCATGTTGATAAAAGTCAGTCGGGCGGATGCCATTATGAAGCTCCTGAACCTTTGCCTGCCCTTGGCCTGGGACTTTACACCAAGAGACAAACTTCTGCAGCAGAGGAGGCGGGCGGAAGGGTTGTGATATCACGCGGCACAGAGGAAATGCTGTGTCACAGTGAGTATGCGGCGTAGGGAGGAAGCCTTCCACTGCGCCGCCCTCACACGCTATGCTGACATTTGAGCCATCGGGGCTGGAGATGAGGGTCCGTGTAGTTGATGCAAGAAGAGCTTTGGACGCTGCAGTCTGCTGTAGCAGCCAGGAAGAAAAAAAATCATGTGTACAGCACTAGACATCTGCAGATGCTGTGGGCCTATTTTTGAGGTTTATTTGCTACTAATTGTATGCCGATTTTTAAATAAATAAGTTAAAAATTACTGTTTTTTATTATTTAATGTAGCATATTTTAACACTTTTCATGCATATTTTAGGTATTTTTCATGCATATTTGCATGCATATTTCAAGCTTTTTATGTTGCATATAATCCTGTCTCTATTTATCACTCTCCATTTTATCACTTTTGAAGCTTGATACATCTGGCCCAGTGGTTGAAAAACACTGGTCTAAGGGATAAATTTACCTGTGTCTCTGCTGAGATGCCATTCGGCTGCTTATGAATGCATAGAGGTCTATTTTGAAAATAATTCCCAGTTATTCACTAAGCTCCTGTGTTTGCAGGATTAGTGTTTTCCGATGGTGAAGCCAAGCATAAAGAATGCACAGAATAGTCAGATTTGTGCAGTGCTTCTGTGTGTAAAGGTGCCCATACATGGTACTGTGTGATGCAATGCCCGCTATCACACTATGTATGGGCACCTTAAGAAAGAGCTAACAATGGCCCTTATTCTGATTGGTGCGGTAATATCCGCGTGCGTTCGTGCCGCCGATGTTTTGTGTCTGCGCATGTGCAGAGGCGTCTCTGCGCATGTGCGAGCAGGACGCACGGCCAGGGCCGGCGCTACCCGCTCAGCGGGTCCTGCAAAGCAGGGAGGCGCCGTGCTGAAAAGGCGCACTCCCTTGCTCTGCGAAAGTTGCCTGTGCCGCAGCACAGGTCCGTGCTGCAAAAAAAAAAAAAGCGGCACCTGTTTTCCCCAGATCGCGATCAATGACAGGCACTTAGGAGCCGGGCGCCCTCAGTGTCAGCGTGGACTCTCGGCGGCAGCGTCGTGGAGATCAAAGCAGTGGCGTGAGGAGGAGGACGGGAGTGACAGGGAGCTACAGTACTGCTAGCAGGAAGCAGCTCGGAGGAGAGGCTGGGGGAGGAGCACGAGTGTTCCCAGGTTAGTGCTTGTATTTCTGGCTGCCTCAGCACTGCTGCTCCTATCTGGTACTGTGTGTAGGCAGCAATGTGATGTAGTGGTTTTTTTGTGCATACAGTATGTAACGTGGCACTATCTCTAATGTATGTTTTTAGGTGACCCATGGGTGTATCTATTAGACCTGCCTCTGCCCCCTGTTTTTGTGTATGTGTGTGTGTGTGTGTGTGTGTGTGTGTGTGTGTGTGTGTGTAAGCTGGTAGTCACCCCTGTGTGTGTGTGTGTGTGTGTGTGTGTGTGTGTGTAGGCTGGTAGTCACCCCTGTGTGTGTGTGTGTGTGTGTGTGTGTAGGCTGGTAGTGACCCCTGTGTGTGTGTGTGTAGGCTGGTAGTGACCCCTGTGTGTATGTATGTGTGTGTAAGCTGGTAGTGACCCCTGTGTGTGTGTGTGTATGTAGGCTGGTAGTGACACCTGCGTGTGTGTGTAGGCTGGTAGTGACCCCTGTGTGTGTGTGTGTGTGTGTGTGTGTAGGCTGGTAGTGACCCCTGTGTGTGTGTGTGTGTGTGTGTATATATGTGTGTGTGTAGGCTGGTTGTGACCCCTGGGTGTGTTTGTAGGCTGGTAGTGACCCGTGTGTATGTGTAGGCTTGTAGTGACCCCTGTGTGTGTGTGTGTGTGTCTAGGCTGGTAGTGACCCCTGTGTGTGTGTGTGTGTGTGTGTGTGTGTAGGCTGGTAGTGACCCCTGTGTGTGTGTGTGTGTATATATATGTGTGTGTAGGCTGGTTGTGACCCCTGGGTGTGTGTGTGTGTGTGTGTGTGTAGGCTGGTAGTGACCCGTGTGTGTGTGTGTATATATATGTGTGTGTAGGCTGGTTGTGACCCCTGGGTGTGTTTGTAGGCTGGTAGTGACCTGTGTGTATGTGTAGGCTTGTAGTGACCCCTGTGTGTGTGTAGGCTGGTAGTGACCCCTGTGTGTGTGTAGGCTGGTAGTGACCCCTACTGTGGGCATATGAAGGAGTACTCAGGGCATTACATTTAGCATAATGTGTGTCAAGGGGCATCATGATGTATGGTATAATGTGGTATGGGCATTAGTGTGTAGCATAATGTGTAATGGGCATTACAGTGTGCTGCATATTGTGTTAGGGGCGTCAAGATGTCTTACATAATGTATAATGGGCATTACTGTGTGTGGTATAATGTGCTATGAGCAGTATGATGTTATTGGTACTTTTATGTGGCCACACCCCTTCCACATGAAGCCACACTCCTACATTTTTGCTGCGCGTCTTCGGCGCGCACTCTCGCTGTATTGACTGGTGGGCCAGTCAACAATTCCCTTTCTGGCACAGGGCACCAAAATGGCCAGATATGGCACTGGTGCTGTATAATATGAATAAGATTGTGCTACTGTGTGGTGTAATTTGGAATGGGAGTACTACTGTATGGCCATGCTCCTTCCTTGTGAGTCCACACGTCTTTCTTTCAGTGTGCGCTGTCCCTATGTAAAGTATAGAAGGGCGCAAATTTATAGTTTGCAGGAGGGCGCCAAACACCCTAGCACCGGCCCTGCGCACGGCCACATTCCGCATGAAATGTGTACACTACGAACAGGGGGTGGAGAGGGGTGTGAAGGGCTGTTTGGGCTCATTACCATATGTTTACACCCCGCGTTTCATGGGCGTTCCCATGCAAACGCTGGGCGTACGTATGGTAATGCGGCCGTGACGCACGTGTGGGGGGCGGACATATGACATTGCCGGATGTCAGCTGCCCGCCCAGATCCCTGCTTTTGCACGGAGAAATGCCCGTGTGGTCTGAGGTTGCGGAAGCTGCCTGGCCATTCGGTCCTGCATTCGATGGTCTGCGACCATCGAATGATGGGGGAGGTTCCCTGAGATGGAGGAGGTGTATTCTTGAGAAATACACGTGCGGTCCGTTCGGACAGCTTCTTACCGCGTACGGACGGAGTTGGCGATCCGTATGGAAGGTGGGGTTTAGGACGCACGGTGCTGGCCGCATATTCGGATCCAGCCGCACCGATCAGAATAAGGGCCAATATTACAATTGTGTGGGCTCCTCTCTCCCAAGATTAAACAGCCCAGGGCTCTTTGAGCCGATACTGGTTCTAAAAATACAAATGTATGCCTCCAAATTTAATGAACCAGCATTGAGCTCTGGAACCAGTCCTCAAGTATTTTCTAAACCAGCACCAGGCTCTGTTATTCAGTAAGTTAAGGCCACAGCCAGGAACCTGTTTATAGTTTTCCCTGCAAACATAGCATTATCCCCCAACTAGTTAGCCCTGGTTGGGGTCCCTGGGGAAGTGGGAGTTCATAGCATTAAGTGTAAATGTAATAATTAATAATGTAATATACCTGTGGAACTAAAGTCTCAACAAGACACCCCAGCATGCTGGTACTTGGAGAATCCACTTAGGACAAGTAGGCCTAATGTATGAGGGCCTTTAGAATCAGCCCCATAATATCACGAGGCGCACACAGGATTATACATTTAGCTAGTTAGATTATTTGTGTTCTTTATTTTTGCATAAATATTTGTAGAGGCATACCTCCCAACTTCTACAGCTGCAAATGATGGTCACGCCCCTGTTTTCGCTCTCCGTGTCACAGAATAGACGCTGTGCACATGCGCACAGCGTATATACCCTTCAGGCTGGCGGGATTCAGAACTGCACCCACCCCACCGCAGACAATGCCGGCCCCAGGCAGGGGGCAGGGCCATCCCAAAAAACGGGACGGTCCCGTAAAAAAAATGGGACAATTAGGAGGTATGGTAGAGGTGATTTCTTCATCAGTTAGCACAGCAGGAAAATAGTGTGTTTTACAGGAAAGAAGTGTACTGTGGCTTTGCTTACATTAATGATCCAGGTTGTCATTGCAAATTAGACAAAAATAAATTAAAATAGTGTAGTAGGTATAAAGCTGTTGAAACAAATTCACATACGTATATGACAAATCAATGCTTGATACTATGCTATGACTAACTGGTATTTTATTCAGGCCAAGATCTGGATGAACTAATATTATCAGCCCTATTTATGAAGCAATGTTGTATGAGAGCATGATGTCCAGGATTTAAATAGATCTGGCAGGCAACTCTTATTTCTTCACTGTTTTCTCATTTGTAATTCCAAAATTATTTAATATTAATAATAACCCATCTTGTTGGTGTAGAGTACCCAGCTGTTTGTACATTCTGCATGTTGGCACAGATTTACCATAATTCACCATTTTCCCATTTTAGGGCCAGAGAAATGTATTCAGACATTAATTGCAGACATCCTAATTTGTACACAGTCAGATGTTAAAACCATTATAAACAGTAAATCAAACTAGCCTAGCTATCAATTTCCATTCAATATCAATGAAAACGTAGTTGGGGTCTATTTTATTTTTAGTAATGTAATCCTTTGCATGCCAACAAGGCTTTCATTAGTCATAGATTTCAACCAAATATATGGACAATGGGACTCATTTAGGTTGACAGGCAGATTAACAGAAATTGCTTTCAGTCATTTTTGGTAATCTGTTCTTACGTGCATGCATGCGAGGTCCTACAACTGCAGTTGCCTTGAGAAGAAGCGACACGTGTAGTCTTGGTGCGGTCCAGACGTCGCAAAGCTATCCAGACCGTTTGCGGAGTGGACTGTGGCAGCTGTGTGACATACACAGCCGCTGCAATCCAAAACAAGGCAGGCTGGCTGCGGAGCCAGGGCGCTACCCTTAATATGTTAGTACTTTGCTATATAGCGAAGCGTTCGCATAGTAATTATGCGACTGCCTACTAGCATTGGTGGTAACTCAAGTTTAGGCCTAATACCTCGATCCAATGCTTGGTTATGTCATAATGCTGAATAATTATCACTAGTTCTGTATATACAGTACAGGCTGTGATATGACAGTTGATATTAGTAACTTGGTATTTATCAATCAAAATGAATAGGATCATTATGTTGGATGTTTGTAAATGTAGTTATATAATGTTAGCAGATGGCCCCAGTCAGCTGTGTGTGAGGTCATATACCAATCGACCAACCACATGAACCAACTTTAATGACATAAGCATGGATTGGGCTCTAGGGATTAAACAGCTGCATTGCATCCAATTTGACAACCTACTGTACCTTGGTGATGGAAATAAATATCAATCCTATCGCCCTGTACTCGCATCAAGTGACAATATCAGCCTATAAAGTATGTTTGCTCAGCGTTACAAGTAATGTAACCCTTCGCATCAAGTGACAATATCAGCCTATACAGTATGTTTGCTTAACGTTACAAGAACTAAATATATTGAGCTGTTATGTAATGTTCCTCGCAGTGCCAGAGAGCAGGTCCCAGGCTTTCTGATGTATATGTTTTTCTCGTGATTCCAGTTTGAGCCTTTGGTATGATAGCCCTTCCATCCTGCTGAATTATCCCAACTTAGGTTGCTCCACTGAAATGTTATTGGAATGCTGCTTAAACTTCATTGTGGGAATTTCAATAAGAAGAAGCAGGAATGCAGAATCATCAGTGTAATCATCATCAGATGTCGAGCAGGACAGCTGCAGTAGAGATTTGGGAGTGGTAAATTTAATGCTGAGCCATTATCTGGGGGCATGCGAGTGAGCATATAGCGCATCAGCATAGAATTGATGTGCATTGTTTTCATTCTGGCTGGATATTCTGGGTTTGTGTGAGATCTTGCTATTATAACTAGATCTTCTGTGCCGCCTCTAGCCAACTGCCGCCGCAACCAGGGGCGGAGCTGTTTCTACTATGGTGAAACAGCATCAACATGCAAATACAGATGGAGCGCCTCTCGTTCAGCTTCAGGGATCGCCAGAATGTCCCCACTGGCGATCGCCGGTGGAGAGGCACATCATCTGACTGGGATGCACAAGTGCATCCCAGTTTTTTGGCGCCAGAGGAAGGGAACCCTGCCCATCTCTGCTTCAGGGAGACGGGCAGGGTCAGTGGGGTTTCAGGGAGGTGGCAGGGAACGGCGAGGAGGCGGCGGGGCCTGCCGGGGAGCTCAGTCAGAAGGGGATGCGTGCATCTCGTGCGCGCGTGCCCCCTTCTGACGGCTGGCGGTTGACAATCCGACCGCCAGACTCCCGCTAGGTGAGCCGCACTCTGTATATACATGTGCAGACACGCTGTGCGAACACTTTAGGCGACTATCAAAATCGGCAAGGTGTTCGCACAAAGAGGGGGGGCGGGCTGGCGTATGGGGGCACCCAAAATTTCCTGGGCGTGTCCACAAAAACGGTGGGTACACCCAGAAAAATGCTGGGCGTCCCCATGCGAATACATGACACTAGCTGCCTGCCCCATCTTTGGCTAGGTCTTCATAAATAAAAGTCAGCCTAGACTGGGGATTTGAGGGGGGAGTGGGGGGCTGGCATTCATTTACCCGGTGGGCGGCGTTTACCTGCTCGCTCAGCAGCGAATGTACGCTGCTTAGCGAACCATGCTAAAGCAGGCTGTATATACAGTATTTCTATAAACTGACATCTTACTTACAGCTCACACCCTGGAAGTTTCCGTACTGGCCAAGGGTTAAGTTAGAAAATTCAATATATCTTTATTCTTTTCAGATTTCCTATCACTAAGTCAATTAGCCTTCAGTTCTATTGCCACCTTTCCACCATGTTTTCACACTTCCCCAAGCATTCGCACCTATACTGTAGCTGTCATTGTGGGCCTGAAATATAGGATGAGATTATTCATTAAAAACATGGTTGGACAATGAGGGAATCATATAAACACAATATAGAAACATAGAGATGATTTAACTGCAGACACAGAACATTTTTGAAAACCATTCATATTATACTTAAAGTTTATCAGACATATAATAAAGGAAGCTCTGACTAAATAGCTGTATCTGTATTCATTCTGACCAAATACATACAATTATAATTTATGTTGCCATCCAAAGACAGGCGCATGTACAGTAGCTAAATGGTGCTGGACTTAATCTATGGGACTAATTCAGCAAGGATCGCAAATGAATGCATGCGCAAGTAGATCATATTTATTATGCATGTTGCAAAATTGCAAAAACTAATGACAAACCCCCAATTCACAATTATACAACCAGCAAAAAAAACTGTAAAGGTCCCCCATACACAGGTCCGATTTGACATGTTTTCATCCGATTCTCTCCCCGTTCTGCAGCTCCCGAAACCCCCCAATCCTCCATTGGGCGGGCAGGAGATTTCAAAACTCCTATTCGAATGAATGTTCAGCCACTGATTGGCAGAGAGTTCTCTCTATGGGCATTTTGATAGAATGGCTGCAGGCTGTAGGGAAGGATAAATGTAATAGTATCAGTTGCAATCAAAATGACTTATAACTGAATCTGTAATAATCACACTATATTTACAAAATGGTTATTAGACCTTTATGCAGCAGCTTCCAAATAGTACTCTGATATACTATAGTAGAATAACATAAAGATTAGTACAGGGAGTGCTATAGTTAAAAGTCAATCTCTTACATATTTCCCATCTGTTATTTGTCTGTTTGACTGCCCGGGAGGCATTCGGACACTGTTGGACCGATTCGGACGAAACCAATGTGAGGTGGCTTCATTGGGTCTAGATAAGATTCTCAGCCCCATAGGGGTTCCGAGGGCCCAAAAGGGGTCTGGCCTTTACACAAAATGGGTCAGGGAAGCAAGATATAGCAAAGTTGCATAACATAGAGGGAGTAGAGGACATGGGGTGTAAGAAAAAAATGTCGTCAGATCCAAAAGCCGATCCCAGAGAGTTGTATACCGAGCATACCATAGTCATGAAGGGGATGTTAATGGCCTTCCGTTGAACAGATGTCAATGAGAACTTCAGATGACACCAGGCAGCCACCTCCTGGGTCTGTCAAGCTTGATACAAGAGAAGGATAAAATTCAAGTAATGCTAATTGCACAACCAAACCTGAGCAACGCCAGGTACCTCAGCTAGTATTTTAATAAAGTAATATTGAAAATATATACACAGTAAAAATAATATCGACAAGTAATGTACTGTATATCACATTGATTGGAATTATCACAGTTCTTATTAGTTCTGTTCAATAAAGTGCAATTATGTATGTTCTCTCCTTAGTATGTGGACATAGTTTTGGCAGTGAGCGCTATGCCTGACCTCCTTTGCTAAATGCATTGTCTCCCCACAGATTGTAGTTTAATCATAAATGCGGCTCGCTTAGTCCAGTGTTGATTACAGATGGAGCGCCTGTCAGCCACCCTGCAGGATCACCAGATCCCTTGAACTGACGCAGGCTGGCAGGTAGGAGCTCCATCTAAAGAGGATGCGCAAGCGTCTCACACATTCGCGTGTCCCCGTCAGCAAGGCTTTTCCATTGCAGTACCAAACAGCAGCTGTGTAGCTAGGTGCCACAGTGCCCGGAGCAAGGGCACAGTTCGCCCCCCTAATAACAACAACAATATGACCCTACAGGCTGCTCCCCCTGTATAATAACAGAACACCACAGTTATTTGTTTTTCCATTGCAGTGAATGGGTCCCGGGTTACCCATTTACACTGCACCGCGATTTGGGTTGAATCCAAGGGCCCCAGCTTATGACCCCTTTTACACAGGCGTCCCTACCTGGCATAATGCCGGGAGAGTGACGTCACTGGGGATGGGACCTGTGCTGGCACAATGAGATGAGAGCATCTCCCAGCACCGCCTTTTCCATTGCAGTGAATGGGTCGCGGGTTACCCGTTTACACTACACGGCGATTTGGGTTGAACTTGTGTTCAACCCGAAGCACTTACCGAGTTGATATCCTGGTTCTCACAACCTGGGTTAGACCATTTATACCACCTGCAAACCCGGATTTTTGCATGCTCTAATGCAAAACCCAGATTATTAGGGCTGGTGTAAAAGGGGTATAACAGATGTAGCAGCACCCTCCAGTGGCTGACTGGGTGTCATCTGGCCTCATACTGGCACCCACCTTGCATATGCATTCCTCCCACTTATGATATTACTATAATCGTTTGGTTTCTACAGTAATTTTGCATTAATACACTGATAGTTGTAGTGTTTGCAATTGGTCCAAAGTGTATTTACATAGTTACATAGTAGGTGAGGCTGAATAAAGACTAGTTCAACCTATGTTTATAGTAGCTAATCCCTTGTTGTATAGTATGTTCTGATATTTTACAGGCAGATTGTTACTTATTCATACCCGTGGATGTTTTTAACCAATAAATGTTTATCCAACCTTATTTTAAACGTATTTGTAGTGTCTGCCGACACCACTTCTTCAGGAAGAGAGTTCCAAAGTTTGACTGTTTTGACTGGCTGCCTGACTACTGAATTTACCCTGCTTTTTGGATATATCCATTCTATTAATTCCTTACAGATTGCGACCTCATTGGAGTGGGACACTCAAATAATAATAGATTTATCTACTTGAATATATGTTGTATTGTATTTGTTTTTAGACTAATTTGTTGTCTAAATCATATGTAAATCGTTTTTTATTGTGTGTTTTATACATAAAATTTAATACAAAAATTTCATATGTGTCTGGATATCCTTTTGTTCAGCATGGTTCACAGGTTATTTTATTAGATCCAGCAGCGCAAGTGCAAAAACCCTTCTCTGTACTTCTGTGAGACATAGCAGTCTCATTTGCATCTGCTGCAGCTGTTAATCTAAAAACAAATTACTTGTATTTTACAAGGCATATATAAAGCCACATTTATTGCTTACTAGCGCCAGGATCTGTGAACAGGGGTGGACTTCCGCTAGAACCCTCCCCCATTCATAGTTTTTTCTTCTTGTTTTGACTGTAAAGAAATTTATTTTTCTAGATGAACAAAATCTTTTTTCTTCTAATCTAAACTCGTGCCCTCTCGTCCTAGATTCCTGTCTAGCAGAAAAAAGGGAGCTTGACAGTTCCTTATATTGGCCCCTGATATATTTGTACATGTTGAGCATGTCCCCCCTTAAACGTCTCTCCTCTAGTGTAAATAGTCCCAGCTTGCTTAATCTCTCCTCGTAGCTTAAAGTCTCCATTCACCTAATAAGCTTAGTTGCTCTTCTTTGGCTTTTTTCTAATTCTATGATGTCCTTTTTATAGTGTGGGGCCCAGAATTGTACTCCGTATTCGAGGTGCGGTCTAACCAATGATTTGTACAGAGGCATAATTACTTTTGAATCCCTAGTTTCCAAGCCCCTTTTAATACATGCTAGAGTTTTATTGGCCTTTTTAGTTTTAGTTGTATTGAATACATTTCAATTTGATCTTGTAATAGCGATTGACTTTTTAAGTGATTTGAACTTAACACTGTCATTTTTGTGTTAACACCTTGTTTTAATTTATTCTCTTGATTCTCTTGATTCATTTTGCATATTCTGCCTAATGCTATATGAGTTCCTAAATTGCAGAAATGTGAACAGGCACAAGTTAAGTACCTATGAAATATTATTTCTATGGATAGTCTGAGTAGGATCCCAGAAAAAATTATGAGGTTGTTAATTGGCTTGTTCCTAATAATGAAAATGTAATGCTGCAGGTTATTCGCTTCATATAAAAACATTGTAACATAATTGCTTCCTTTGAGATATATAATTTTATGCCTAATGATCACAGCTGAAAAATATTGTGATATTAACTTTAAGGAAATACTGATTAGTAAATGCTTTATTAAAATGGTGACATCATCTTGAGGGTTCCGTCCATCTAGTCCTGTAATCACAGAAATCTGGAATTTTTTTGTATTGCTATACAATTGCATCTGATACAGGCTAGGAGGACTTTATTCTTAACTTTAGAATTTCATACCGACCTTGATCCAGAAGCTGATACCAACTCTAGAGATTATTTTTTTTAAATGTTAAAGAAATTTCTCCCAGGAAATGCATTTTACAGTTATCACACTATTACTGTATGATAAGTAACTTCTCAAACAGGCTTCTAAGGATGACAATATTTTTTATTCAGCAAAAAAATATTGGACTCAATTTCATTGCCTTTATGTAAACACAAATAAAAGTATCAAATTGGCCTGGAAGACATTTTCTAAGTATATAAAACTCAAAACATTTTGCATGGTCCTGTGACCAATTTTGTTTTATAAAAATATATTTTATTATGTCGGATGGATAATTAAAGCAAAAAACAACACAACTCACTAATTGGCTGCTTTAAACTTTTTATTTTTATAAATGTTTTTTTTTTATATTAAAACACCATTCAATACATCAAGGTATTAAAACACATTTTTTTCCTTTAAATTTCAAACAATGCATATTCAGACAATACATGAACAATAATTGTGCGAATAAACAGGATATGTAGAATCAATTAAAGATATTATATAAAGAATCCTGCTTGTGGTTGTTTATGTACAGTCAAACAGGTCTCGCAAAGTGTCCAGATCTCCAGATTTATCAGGAACCATATACAGTTCTAACTGTTCCTCCAGTCGAACCCTCATGGTTTTGAAGAGAGCCTCAGGGGCCAGAAATCAACAGAGGGATCCCATTCCACTGTAGCACCATCATGAGACAATATCAACAGGGGGATCCCCTGCAATTAATCTCATGGTATACCATTGAGTGCGTTCTAAAGTGCTTTAAACTTTTTAATGATGGATTTAGCTCATTTTAAAGGGATGACAACTTTACTGATTGTAGTAGTCTTGCAAAGTAGGATCACGGGGTACTTACTGCTGGATAGACTGGGAAATAAGTAATTTTAAAAATATTTCTGAGATTGGGGCATTCCCAATAAAGTAGGTTCATATCAAGAAGTTCAGTTAACCCTCAAAATCTGGAAACATTTCTACATCACCTGTGGAGTGAATATTATTCTTTTATTCTTTCCATTCACAGTCCAAAAGAGCAAATCCACAGCCATTTTCACAGACACACCCCCTTTTTCAGCAGGCCGGACATTCAATCTCGTCTGCCGATAAACTAGCAAGCGGACTGAAAACGGGCCCGTGTTAAGGGGGGTATTTAATCCTGGGTCCCAACTTTCAGTACGTCCAGACAGTCGGGACTCGGGATTGAAGGGTGTGGTATGATTCACCGACAGTCGGGATCCCGACAGTCATTATCCCGACGTCGGGATCCCGACTGCCTGGTCTCAGACAGCGTGGCCAGCGCAACAAAGCCCCTTGCGGGCTCGCGAGGGAAAATAGCTGACGGCCATCGGGAACCCGACCGTCAGTGTTTTAACAGTCGGGATCCCGACGTCGGGTTAATGACTGTCGGGATCCAGACTATCGGGACCCCGTCCGGCAGCCGGATTGAATACCACCCTTAATGTTTTACCAGTTCTTCAAGATGATTGCACACATTTCAGAATTTGATTATAGGTCCTCTAATTTTGAATTTCACAGATTATGGCCCTTATTCAGATCTGATCACAGTACAAATTTGTTCTCAAAATGGGCAAAACCATGTGCACTGCAGGTGGGGCCGAAGTAACATGCATAGATAGAGTTAGATTTGTGTGAGTTATTTTGTTTCTGTGTAGGGTAAATACTGGCTGCATTATTTTTACACTGCCATTTAGATTTCATTTTCAACACACCCACCCAAATTTAACTCTCTCTGCACATCTGCCCCACCTGCAGTGCACATGGTTTTGCCCATTTTAATTACAAGTTTGTACTGCGATCAGATCGAAATTGAAATTGTAAATGATAGAATCACTTGCATAAGCTTACTGAGATGTTGAAACCAACTCAGGAGCAATTTAAATAAGATGCAGACAGACATTGTAGAGCTTTACCCATCTAAAATGTTAAACAAAATCTTAACTACAGTATCTATGCTTTTCTGTAAAAATTACCAAAATGTTTTCATCCTGGAATTTATTAGTCTACAAAAAGTACTTTTGCCTTTCGAAGAATCACATCTCCTTGCTGGTTTTGCCGGTTTTGATTATGGATGCCGAGATTGGTGGATCCCGGGATTTCGGGCATTTTTGGCCGGGATTTCAATCCTGAGATTTCTGGATTAAAATGCGCATTACTTTCCTTTCTACCAGGCAATGCTGAGCACGACAGGACTGACAAAGCTTAACAATGGCTAGTGGATGATACTTGAGGTTCGTAATGATATGTGTTTTCAATCTGTAGTCATGCATGTCTTGCAGTGCTTTTATTTTTCTTCTTATTTCATCATTTGATTTATGTGGCCCCTCTTTAATCATTAGGAACAGGACTGAATATGTTTCCCAGCCCTATTACTCTTCCTGTTTTGATGGTTTGAGACAGCATCAAGCAAAGTCAATCAAAATAATTATTTTTATAGGCAGGACTATGCTTTAATACCACATGTACCCTTTATATGTCCATTAGACATGCTCCTTGCCACAGCCATGATTGATTTCTATTTGTAGTGCTCCGATTTCAACCTCAGCTTCTTTCTTATTACAGATGGGAAGTCTGAAGAGAAATGTTAATATTTTTTTATCTCTGAACACTGTAAAGTGTCTTGCGGGAATGCCATTACAAGCATTTTAGACATGCTTCCCATTAATCACTGTGATGGGAAGACAATGGTGGAGACAGCTTAACAATGTTTATTATGCAGTGGACGGAACATTTATTTTCGTGTACTGTCTTTATTAACTTGATAATAGGAAAGTACAGGTGACGTTCTCTTTTTTTTAACTCTTCTAATATCTGTGCAGTAGCAAAATAAACTACAGAAATTTTGAGAGTACATCTGTAATACTGCTATGAGAGTAATAGCATAACATTGGAATCGTATATACTGTAGGTCATTTATCACATGTTGACTATTCTTACAAAGGACATATTAAAATGGTCTCAGTACACACAAAAAAATTTAATGTTTTCATTTTTTTTTTTTTTTACTTGCTGTATTTGGGCGCATGGACACAATATACTAGATTTTTCTAAAAGTTATTTTGAAATACTTTGTTATTGAGATAATTGAGGTTTATTCATAAGTGTAAGTATAAATAAAAGAGCTCAATAACACCATTTGTAGTGTCTCTAGCCTTTCTTGACCTCCTCAACACAACACTCGCCAATGACGAAGCAATATTTTCCACATATACTTATGGCTGGCGGTGTAAGCTCTACCTGGCAGGTTTTTGTGAAGGCAGGGATTTAGTTATCTTCAAAATAGAAAATTCCCAGGCCCCTGGCACATCCTGTTATTTCCAAGGCCCCATTCATATGGGCTGTTAAGAATATTGTTATACCCTGGTTTCACTATTAATACAACAGTTGAGACACACTAGATGCAGGGGGGCATTTACCAAGAATCCGAATTGTAAAAGTCGTATTCGTAGTGCGTAGTCGTACGGCTACGAATGTTTACGACTACTCGTGTTGTGGAAAAAGGTCTGTTCCGGAGGATCATTCACAGTGGTGTTTTTGTGTGTCGTATTCGTATTTTTCGATGTCGTATTTTTTCGTAATAATATTTGTATTTCCATGCGGTCGTATATGGACACATTTGTATGTCGTACTGAACGTGGGTTTTTTCCAACTTTATTCCCCGAATCGGCGTACACAAACATACGAAAAGTCGTATTTTCAAAAAAGTGCGACACGCTGAAAATGAAAGTAGATTCGTGATTGGTGTATTTTTTTCACCTTGGGAGGGTCCTCAGAGGCATATATAAGTCGTGGTGGCGCCAAAAATCAATGTGGGTGTAGTTTGGAGTGTGGAGGATAGAGTGATGTAGTGGAGAGTGGTAAGGAGAGGTTCTGGTGTATTTCGATTGTTGAGTGTGTATTGTTGTGTAAGTTGTCTTGTGCTATTGTTTGTCTTGTCTCTTTTGAAGTTTGTCTTATTATAGTATTGTTTTTTTTATTTTTGTCCCAAAGTCGAATATAGTGAGTGTTTGTGTGTGTGTGTTTGTGTGTGTTTGAGGGAAGGAGTTGGAGTGTGTTTTGTGTTGTTTGTGTTTAATTTTTTGGTGTTGTGTTAGTATTTTGTCATGTCTGAGAGTGCTGGGAGTGTGGAGGAGATGGGTGAGATGGGTAAGGTGGGTGAGGTTGTGGAGGTGGCTGGTGTGATGAGAGATGTGGAGGATGAGGAATTTATGGGTGAGGATGTGGAGGGTGAGGCTGTTGAGGATGATGATGTTGCCACCCCTGCTGCCTCTAAGAAGGGGGGAAAAAATGCCCCAAAGCCAAGGGCAAAGAAAATGCCGATGTTTAATTATGCTGAGAGCTGTGCCCTTGTGCGGATTATTGTGAAGTATAGAGACCAGCTCTTTCTGCATCCTGTGTCGGCATCTCGCAAGTTGGCAATATGGAAGCGGGCAGTGGAAGCGGTGAATGCAGAGGGCACCCGTGTCCGGGATCTGGACAACTGCCACAAAAGGTTTTACGGCGGCTGGTGAAGGAGAAGCTGGCCAAGGCGAAACATCACAATCTGCAGAGGAGCCTGCCTACAGCAGCATTTGCGGACAATGACTCCATCAACTCCCCAACGTGAAATGCCACATAGTCCCCAACTAACATTCAGCCCACATCCGATTGAGCCTGTTGGTGGTGGTGCAGCAGATTTTTTCTCAAATTGGGCTGGCCACCAAGCTAGATGTGAGGAAGCCCTGAGGTTGCAGGGCAAACACCTGCAGGAAATCGGCAAACAAAGCTCCCGCATGGGCAAAACAATGTCAGTGCTCCAGAAAGACACACACCGAATGATAAAATGTATGTCTGAATCTAGGGTGGACCAGCTGCATTACCAAACCAGAATGGTGACCTTGATGGAATCCCTGTGCCAGCAGCAAACGGCCCAGACTCGTTGTTTGGAAGATATCTCTGTGGCCTTCCGTGAAAGAAATATAATGGCAGCAAGAGAGGCAACACCTTCCCAAAGTAGCAGTGCTACGCCTCTAAGCACGCCACTTCCTTCACCCCCACGCCAGACAAGGCTACGGAAATCCCAAACTGGTTCAAGTGTCAAACAAATTGAAAAGAAAAAAGTGGTGACAAATAATTAACTTTGGGAAAAAAATATTTATGTTGTGCTATTATTTTGTTTATTTTGATCAGTAAAAGGTTGAACAAACTACTTGTATCTGTCTTAATTTATTTGTAAAGTACAACACGGCAAAAAAAAAACACAGACCACAATCTTTGTACACCCCCCCCCCCCCCCCCCAAAATAAAAAACAGCAATTGATAAAATTCTAAATGGCCACCTATTAGCATTAGCAGCTTACTTTCCTTTTTGTAGTGAAACATTAGTCAATATAGAAGTATGTGACCAAAGTATTAAGTAAAAATTGTAGTGTCCCATCGTTGCTGCTGAAATACACATAGAAATAGACCTTAAAATCAAAGTGGGAAAATATTCGTGTTTTTAGGTACGATTCGTAGGCATTTACGACTCGTAAAGTGAAATTTCACGAATACGAGTGGATAGTAGATAATGAAAATACGCCTGGTCTATGTTAAAAATCCAAGATTTCTATCGATGGTGTACTCTGTCGTATTCATTCGTATTCGTAGATTTCAATACGACCTTACGACATCACGATTTGTACAATACACCTAGTACGATTTCACACATATTAACAATAGTAACTATTGAAAACCCGAATACGACAAGAATTTACGAGTTCACACCTAGAAATACGATTTTTTTCCATGAATATACTTTAGTAAATGTCCCCCACAATGTCAAGAAAGAGTAGACCAAGGTTCTTTGTGCCCATTCCTCTTCCTCTTGGCGTGACACCGCATCATACCCATGTGAGAAAATAATGGGCTCTACTATATGATAATAAGTTTGTGTGCAGTTTCATAGTCCTACTGGTCTTTTCAGGAAAGGAATAACTAGAACTAGAATGGGAAAGACAATAGCCAAACTTAAGTTATTTTCTCAGACAAAAAAACATGGGCATCACTGGCACGGTCTTCTCCTGGTTCACCTCACACCTCTCCGATCACTCCTCCGTCTCCACTCCAAGCTCCTCCTCTCCTGCTACCCCGCAGCCAGTCGGTGTTCCCCAAGGGTCAGTCCTTGGTCCTCTCCTCTTCTCCCTCTACACCACCTCTCTGGGAACTCTCATCAGCTCCTACGGCTTCCATTACCACCTTTATGCTGATTATACCATAATCTATCTCTCCTCCCCTGACCTATCCCCATCACTCCTGTCCAAGGTCTCCGAATGCCTCACGGCCATCTCAGCCTGGATGACCCAACGCTTCCTGAAACTAAACATGGATAAAACTGAACTTCTAATCTTTCATCCCCCGATCATCCTCTCTTCTCCATCAGCATTGGTGAAACCGAGATCACCTCCACCTCCACTGCTCCCTCTCTTGTTCCCCCCACATGGTTCTAGGTCGAAAGGTCATAAGTTCGACAGGTCGTTAGTTCGACAGGTCATTAGTTCGACAGTGTCTAGGTCGACAGTCAAAAGGTTGACATGGGGTTTTTGCACTGTTTTTTGAGCCGACATGTGCCGACAGCCGGTATTTCATGCTCTACCATCCACTAGGGAGTGGTGGGAGAATTAAATAGTGTGCCCGACGCATTGCGAGCAATGCGAGGGGATGCGGTGCACTTTAAACTGTGTCCATGTTGACTGTGTTGACATTCAGGTAAAAAAAAACAGTGAAAAACCCCATGTTGACCTTTTGCCTGTCGACCTAGACATTGTCGAACTAATGACCTGTCGAACTAATGACCTTTCCACCTATAACCATGTTGACCTTTTCCCATGTCGACCTAAACCCCTGTTGACCTTATCCCATGTTGACCTAATGGTGTCGACCTCATGACTGTCGACCATCATGCTGTAGACCAAATGATCCCAACCCATAATCCACACCAGTTCTGAGTAAAAACATGGAATTTTGCTATTGGTGTCAGAGGAACTGTGTCCGTGACATCAGCATGCTTCCAACTAAGATGTTTGTTCCCCATGATCTACATTACTAATCGGCCTTAAGTTAGCCCTGATCGATATTGTCTCTGTATTAACTGAAATATGCTGCTCAAAGTGTCCTTAATATTTCACTTGAGCTTATCGCAGAACTTTAAATGCAATGTCATAGTAGAATGTGTCCTTGTTTGTTTGTCTGTTTATGTATGCATGAATTATTCCTGAAATGTCATTACTGTATTTATTTAATGCATGGAATCTAAATCCTTCGTTTCCTCTCAGAGCTCTAAATTCGGCACTATTTGTATGCAAATAACTGTGTACATAATAAGAATTCAGTGATTGCCTGCTGGCTTGTTTTATGTATTATATATCAGACCACAGTTTAATCAGTTCTGAATTTTCTGAATTAGATTTACCAACGGGCAAACTACAGTAGCCTTAGCTAGAAAGTCTCACTCAGAATTAGATGTCTGGCTAAGTAATGTCATACTGTGGCGGTAACTCACAATTATTGCTGCATTCAGTCTTCTATTTCATTTGTTATCAGATTTTTTCAGTATAAATGTATAGCAAGTTTATGGATCAATACAATACAAAGAAACCATGTTTCATTTTTTCTACACATTCATTGATTGGAAATCCCTGCTTGTGCGTATTGATTTTATTTATTCTTATTTTGTGCTACACACAAAACCTACAAATGCTGCAATTACACAAATGCAAAGTCTAACTAAAAGCATTACATTAACTCATTACAGAAAGCACCAGTAACACCACATTGCAGATAACAATAGCTTTGAAATAGCATGACTTTAAATTAGGGATGTGCGGGTTCGGATCCTAGAGATCCGAACCCCCACAAACTTACCTGATCCGAGGCCGGATATGAGGAGTTCGATGGGTCCCCGCCATTTTCCGAGTCCAAAACGAGGCCGAACATCATCTTCCCGCTGTCGGATTCTCGTGAGACTTCCTGGCGCTCAGCGCCATTTTCAAACAGGCTTGTGATTTCAGACAGCACGGACACATCAGTCCAGGGGTGCCCGCATCTGTGCCGTATAATTCCATGGGTGCCAGCATGTGTCTCTTATCAGTCATGGGGTGCCCGCATGTGTGCTGTATAATTCCATGGGTGCCCCCATGTGTCCCGTATCAGTCCAGACGTGCCCACATGTGTGCCATATAATACCATGGGTGCCCCCATGTGTCCTGTATCATTCCAGGGGTGCCCGCATGTGTGCCGTATAATTCCATGTGTGCCCCCATGCCAGTGCCGTATAATTCCATGTGTGCCCCCATGTCTCCCGTATCAGTCCAGGGGTGTCGGCATGTGTGCCATATAATTCCATGGTTGCCCCCATGTGTCCCTTATCAGTCCAGGGATGCCCGCATCTGTGCCGTACAATTCCAGGTGTAATTTTTTTTAATCACTGCTGCCAGTGTATCAGGATAAGTCCAGGGGGGGCCACATGTGTGCTGTATCTGTCCAGGGGTGCCCACATGTGTTCCTCATCAGTCCACGGGTGCCCGCATGTGTTCCATATCAGTCCAGGGGTGCCCGCATGTGTCCCGTATCAGTCCAGGGGTGCCCACATGTGTGCCGTATAATTTCATGGGTGCCCCAATGTGTCCTGTATAAATCCAGGGGTGTCCGCTTGTGTGCTTTATAATACCATGGGTGCCCCAGTGCGTCCCGTATCAGTCCAGGGGTGCCCGTATGTGTCCCTTATCAGTCCAGGGGTGCCCCGCATCTGTGCCGTATAATTCCATGTGTGCCCCATGTGTCCCTTATCAGTCCAGGGGTGCCTGTATGTGTGCCGTATAATTCCAGGTGTGCCCCCATGTGTCCTGTATCAGTCCAGGGGTGTCTGCATGTGTCCCGTATCAGTCCAGTGGTGCCCGCATCTGTGCCGTATAATTCCATAAAGTTTTTATTTTTCTATTGCAGGAATGTCGCCATGTCTGCTGTATAATACCATGTCTGATGCCATGTGTGCCGTATCAGTCTAGAGGTACTGCAATCTGTGCCATATAATTCCATGTGTGCTGTATCAGGTAAGGGGTGCCCACATATGTGACGCATAATTCCTGGGGTGAGCCAAGTGTGTCATATAATTCATGGGTTGCTGCAAAGTCTGCTGTATAATTCATGGGGTGCTGCTAAGTGTGCCGTATCAGTCCAGGGGTGATGCTAAGTGTGCCGTATCAGTAAGTCTGCTGTATCAATCCAGGGGTGCTGCCATTTTTTTATTAAAAGAATAACTCTTTTTAGTGCAGGAGTGTCACTATGTTTGCCGTATAATTCCATGTGTGCTGTGTTGTGTCAGTTCAGGGGTTCCGCCATCTGTGCTGTATATTACCATGTGTGCCGTCATGTGTGCTGTATCTGGTCAGGGGCACCACAATCTGTGTCATATAATTCCTGGGGTAAGCCAAGTCTGCCGTAAAAATCATGGGGTGCTGTCAAGTGTTCTGTATTAGTCCAGGGGTGATGCTAAGTTTGCCATATCAGTCCAGGGGTGCTATTAAGTGTGTCGTATCAGTCTAGCAGAGGCAGAACTCTAGGAGGCAATGGAGTCATCTGCCGCCGGGCTCCTGCTCCCAAGGGGGCACCTCTCCTCCCCCTGGAAGTTTAAATCAGTTATTTAAAAGCCAACGATATTGCTTCTGTGGCTGAGTTCTGAAATATATATGTGTTATCTATCTATATCTATCTATCTGAACAGAAATATATATTTTATATAAGGTTATATAGGATTGTATGTGTGTGGGGGGGCACCAATATATATCTTGCCTCCGGGCAACTGGAACGAACTTACGCCACTGCAGTCTAGTGTTTGTGCCGCCCACTTGTGTCGCTTATCATAGTTATCCAACTACACTGGTGCAACCTTTTGGCCTAAAAACAATATTGTGAGGTGTGAGATGTTCAGAATAGACTGCAAATGAGTGGAGATGAATGCTATTGAGGTTAAAAAAAAAATCTGTGATTTTAGTGTTTTTTATGCTTTAAAAAAAAAAAACGTTGAGGGGGTGTTTTGGCAAAACCCAGTAGAACCCAAAACCTGAGGACAATCAGAAAAAACGCGAAAAAGTGGCCGGTGCACATCCCTACTTTAAATGAAAACTTTGAATGTAATGGCGAGCATACATATAGCTGTATTTAAATGATGTTTAAGCACTCCAGGCCTCCTATGGAATAGGCAGAAAGTGTAAATACATATTCTAGCTTTGCATTTAGAGTAAAATACATCACACTAAGCACATGTGCAACTTGCATCAATATGTATTTATATTGATGTGTATCTTGTATTTGCACCCCTTGTGTCTGGAGATGTAATCCATTTATTTATGGGCATATGTAGCACAGTTCAGACTTGCAATCTAAAATTAAGAATGCCCCTTAGATTAGCAACCCAGTCGGATAGTATCATTAGTTGAGTCATTTAGGACTTTTAGATGTCAAGAAACCTGGTGCAAGTTTATGTGTAGATGATGATGTCTTGTAAATCTTTGCATCAGATGTACCCAAACTGCTGGTTGGACATATGTTTATTTATGAAGTATATATTTATATATATGATTTCTAATTTACTAAGCGTCTGTATGTAATATACGGCCGCTAATTAGCGGGATACTGCCGCTAATTGCTGGTAAAATATGCCTGAAATATACACGTAATTTTCCAGGCGTATTTGGCAGAAGCCTGCACAGATCAGTCAGGTCTCAAAAATCCAAAGACTAAATATAGTATAAATGGCACTATTGTGGAAACTACTGAGGACGAGGGGGATCTAGGTGTCACTATGGGCCTTATTCTGGTCGATGCGTAAATTTCCGAATTCTTTCGGATGGCGTTTTTAGCCATCTGCGCATGCGTGGGCAACGCTATGCGCATGTGCCACGCACGGTCTCCGTACTCGTTCTCACTAATACCATACAGAAATGTGCACCGCATTCACTCGGGAAATATGGGCGTAATATGGGCGTCATTCGGAAGTACACAGGGGCGTAGTTTCAAAGTGGGCTAAACTGGGCGTAAACATGGGCGTACACGAGGGAGTGCACTAATTCTGGTAGGCGTGCATTCGGACAGAACACCGACTGCAAACGAACCAACAGGCAGGAAATATGCGGTCTTCATAAGCAAGTTTCACTTTGCGGACACCACTCGGTCATGCGCTAGGCATTCGGATCGCCCAATTAGTACGGCCGCACCTGAACCACAGTCAGCTGAACACAATACAATCCACTCCTCTACTCATTACACATTAATTACACTCTTTTCATTGCTTCAATTGGAACCATTGCAGCCTAAATGGACCATTACTAAACACATAAATATATGCTGAAAGCATGGCTGCATTTTTTACACACATTTACACTGCAAGCAATGGACAGAACTTGGTATCACTAATATAAATATACATGTCACTTTTGCATTCAGCAATAACAGCACACATTTGGTAACAATGAATGAATAGCACTTCACATGATGTAAGGGTTAATGTAAAGTGGTAGTAATGTGTTTAATGTGTTTAAGTATCTATTAGGATTTAATTGATTCCAATTACAAACAAACAATTTTTAATGAAGTAGCCTAATTGCATAAGTGTGTCATGTGACAGATTTATGAGTTCAAAGAATAGTCGTGAGTTTTGCGGAAATACACCGCGTACGTGCAGCTTCACGTCCGTTGTGACGCTGTAAGACCATGCAGAATCTTTGTGTGGCCACCGCACACGCACGGTTTGGATGTTGTCCGTAAACACACCCTCTTCTTAGAGAGCGAGTCCATCCGTATGCGGATTCTTACAATGTCCGCACAGCGTGGCGTGCGGTCCGCTCCGAAAGAATTCGGAAATTTACGCACCAACCAGAATAACCTCCTATGTCAGGTGACTTAAAGGCAGGTAGGCAATGTAACAAAGCAATGAAGAAGGCAAGTCAGATGGTTGCATAGGGAGAGGAATCAGCAGTAGAAAGAAATAAGTAATAATGCCACTGTATACAGTAGGTCATTGGTACAACCTCATCTAGAGTACTGTGTCCAGCTCTGGAGGCCATATCTCCAGAAGGATATGAATACACTGGAGACTGTACAAAGAAGGGCAACTAAAATAGTGCATGACCTACAGATGGAGCCTTCCTCAACTAGCCTTCTCTGGCTCACCATGGCTTTTTATCATCTATTGTTTACAGTTGCAATTACATACATAGAACAATACATCAGGCAATTTTCAGAGGATTAAGTCCAACAGCTCTGGCTTACTTAATCCTATTAAAGGGACAGATGAGGATGGCTCCAACTGTACATCACAAAATTTATCAGCAAAGACTAAAAGATCTTAATATTTATAGTTTAGAGCAGAGAAGGGAAAGGGGATGACATGATAGAAACTTTCAAATATATCAAAGGTTTTAACAAGGTACAGATGGGAGACATTCTTCACAGGAAGAGGAGCAACAGAACACGAGGACATGCACTGAAATTAGAGGGAGGAAAATTCAGGGGAAATTTGAGGAAGAATTACTTCACAGAGAGGGTAGTGGATAAGTGGAATAGCCTCCCATCAGAGGTGGTAGAGGAAAATACAGTAGAGCTATTTAAACATGCTTGGGATAGCTTGATAAATGTGCAATTTTCAGTCATGAAAATGTGTAATTTTCAATCATGAAAATGTGTAATTTTCAGTCATGAAAATGTGCGATTTTTAGTCATGAAAATGTGCGATTTTTAGTCATGGACCTGGTTCCAAAAATACGGGAAACAAAAAGCGTAGGGGTCCCTCGTAATTCTGAAACCAGCCCTGGACTCTTGGACCAGTTCTGGTTCCAAAAATATGGGGGCCGAAAAACTGGGAGTCCCCCATATTGTGGAACCAGCACCGGGCACCAACAGCCGCGGTGTCATGCCACAGCCGGGGGAAACCTTTTACATAAGGTTCCCCGGCCGTACCATGCTCACCGTGGCTGTCAGCCCTGGACGGGGTACCTGGGGTAGTGGGGACCCCCAATATAGCGGTCCCCCCAGGCTTCACCCATTCAGAGCTGATGCCTGGGGCTGTCCCTGGAGTCCCTGGTTGGTGGACGCCGGGCAGATGTGCGTAAAATGTTAAAAAAAAACAAAGCTTTTTACAGGTGAACTACAATTCATAGCAGGCCTCCCCGCGTGCTGAGACTTGGAGAACCACAAGTCCCAGCATACGGGCCATTAATGGGCCCCCTTGGACTTGTAGTCCACCTGTAAAAAGAATATTGAAAAAAAAAATACAGACACAGAGAACAGTAACATTTTATTATATACACACACACTAATTTTAAACCTATACTTACAAATCCAGGATCCAGCATGGTCTCTGTCATCTCCTGCAGCAGCTCACCCCGCTGTCAGAATCGCGCTGTCCATGTGCTTTAGAAGCACTCAGCCCTGATTGGCTACAGCCAATCAGGGCTGAGTGCTTCTGTAGTACTCTGACAGCGCGATTCTGACAGCAGAGGAAGCCGGTTCACCCTGCAGTCATTGCAAGGTGAGCTGCTGCAGGGGACAGACAGAGACAACGCTGGAGCCTGGATATCTATTTTACTGGTATAATGTTACTGTTCTCTGTGTATGTGTTTTTGGTACTTGTGTATTATCTGGGCGCCTGAATTTCTTCATCGCACCTAAAAATCGCGTCGCATCGCATACAATCATATTGCATGCGATGTGATGCGAAGCGATTTGAGGCGATTTTAATATGTGAAGGCACCCAGATGCCTGTTTCATATGTGAAATGGCCCCCCAGACCCCATTTTTAATTGTATACACACCCTGATGGCTAACTGCCCCCCATTGTTAACGCCACCCCACTATCAACGCCAACCCGAAGTGTGGCGAGCGGCGGTGGTACGCGTCCTCCGACCTTTTCATAACCCCACTATCTACGTCGGCGTGGAGTTGATTTTATATAGTGTGGCGAGCGAAGCGAGCCACCGAGCCCGAAGCGTGGCGAGCGCAGCGTGCCCCGCGAGGGGATGCGTATTACTTCACATGTAATTCGCGTCCCCTCGCGGGGATCGCTGCGCTCGCCACGCTTCGGGCTCGGTGGCTCGCTGCACTCGCCACACTATATAAAATCAACTCCACGCCGACATGGATAGTGGGGGTATGAAAAGGTCGGAGGACGCATACCGCCGCCCCTCGTGGGCTCGCTGCGCTCGCCACGCTTCGGGTAGGTGTTGATAGTGGGGTGGTGTTAACAATGGGGAGCATTTAGCCATCAGGGTGGGTATACAATTAAAAATGGGGTCTGGGGGGCCATTTCACATATGAAACAGGCATCTGGGTGCCTGTACATATTAAAATTGCGTCAAATCGCGTCACATCGCATCGCATGCAATACAATAGCATACAATGCGACGTGATTTTCTCTTCAAGGGAATTTCAAGGGAAATCGCGTCAATTCGTGATGCATCGCATGCTTAAGGTAGTGGCATACAATTTCAACATCGGGCACCCAGATAATACACAAGTACCGTGTTTTTTTCCAACATTCTTTTTACAGGTGGACTACTTGTGGTTCGCAAAGTTCCAGCATGCGGGGGAGGCCTACTGGGACTTGTAGTTCACCTGTAATAAGCAATGGTTTTTTTTACATTTTATGCGGGCTCTGGATGGGTGAAGCCTGGGGGGACCCCTTTATTGGGGAGGTCCCCACTCCCCCAGGTACCCCATCCAGCCACGGTGAGCATGGTACGGCCGGAGGACCTTATGTAAAAAGTGTTCCCGGCTGGGGAATGACACCGTGGGCTGTTGGAGCCCGGTGCTGGTTCCAAAATATGGAGGACCCCCATTTTTTTTGTCCCCTGTTTTGGAACCAGTATCAGTCCAAGAGTCCGGGGCTGGTTTCAGAAATAAGGGGGACCCCTATGCTTTTTGTCCCCTGTATTTTTGGAAGCAGGTCCAGCTCAATGAGCCTGGGGCTGGTTATGCTCAGGATGGGGGACCCCATGCCATTTAAAAAGAAATAATTTTAACTTTGACACATTTTTTTGAGACAGAACCATGCACAGATATTAATGATCTGTGCATGGTTCTACCAAATTTGCTTGTCACAACCTGGCCTATTTTTTTGGCTTTTTTTAGTAACATTTTCCCGAAATCACATCTCATTAAATTTGCGAGTTGTATACTTTATAATGGGAAAACATCTGGATGCGAATTGAAGTGTGAGAAAAAAATCGACAGGTCAAAATGTGCGATTTTTGTGTCAAAAAGTGCGATTTTTACAGCAATTTGTATCCTATTAAATGTGCGATTTTCGGAAAAAGTGCGAATTGGTCTGTTTTTTTGCAAAGTTATTTGCTAAGTAATAAGTCAGAAAATCGCATCTCATTAAATCTCGCCCTATGTTTCTATATGTTACCAATACAGGATCGAGCCTTGTGACAATATAAACCAGTGGTTATACAGTATTGTTTTCTTATTTTAACTTTTATGTTTTGTGGCATCTAAGGTACGTAAATGATATTACACATGGATATACAGTAGTTCAGTGTTTGAATCTAATGTTTCATATTAACTGTGCTTCTGTATCCTATTATAGACTACCACTAGTAGGAACACTGTTATTCTGTTTCAGTCAAGAAATATTTAAAAATATGATTCTTTAATATTCAGCAAACTTGTTATGTGATTAAACATTTTGGGGATGACATACTGTATGTAATTATTTTAATGCTGGGTTTGTCAATAGGTTGACCCCAAAAGGTCGACACATCGGAAAACGTCAACTAAAATGTTGATACGAAAAAGGTTGACATTAAAAGATCAGCAGGTGTTTTCACATTTTTGGGGGGATTGACACCTGCATGTGTACACCTCCAATTAGTGTAGTACTTTGCACTTAATGGTTTAGGGCAGGCGCCTTGCTCCATTACCACTGTGCTCTCCACACTTTGAGGTTCCCGATCGGAGCTCACGTGGGTGGTTAAGTGTGAAAACGTTTTTTTTTTTTTTTTTTAAAGTGTCGAATTTTCATGTGTTCATCATTGGCAAGTAGTTATATTGCTTGGGTCGACATTTTGACCATGTCAACCATATGGTGACAACCTTCACATTGTTTGTCAGCCATCCGGATTCCTCCAATGCTAGCTGGTACAAATTTCAATGTATTGCAGGATTTAGAGGAACAGGTTCTTGACAGAATATTCACTACACTGTGGCCCTTATTCTGGTTGGTGCGGATATATCCGCGTGCGTACGGCCCGCCGATGTTTTGTGTCTGCGCGTGTGCAGAGGCGTCTCTGCGCATGTGCGAGCGGGGCGTACGGCCAAATCCCGCATGATATGTGAACACTCCGAACAGGGGGTGGAGAGGGGCGTGAAGGGCTATTTGGGCTCATTACCATATGCATACGCCCCGCGTTTCATGGGCGTTCCCATGCAAACACTGGGCGTACGTATGGTAATGCGGCCGTGACGCACGTGTAGTGGGCGGACATATGACATCGCCGGATGTCAGCTGCCCGCCCAGATCCCTGCTTTTGCACGGAAAAATGTCCATGTGGTCTGAGGTTGCGGGAGCTGGTGTAGCACTCGGTCCTGCATTCGATGGTCTGCGACCATCGAATGATGGGGGAGGTTCCCTTAGATGGAGGAGGCGTATTCCGTGAAAAATACATGTGCGGTCCGTTCGGCCAGCTTCTTACCGCGTACGGACGGAGTTGGCGATCCATATGGAAGGCGGGGTTTCGCACGCACGGTCCTGGCCGCATATTCGGATCCGGCCGCACCGATCAGAATAAGGGCCTGTGTCTTTCATCATACAGACAAGATCCTGTTTTTTTCTTGAGGGAGTTTGATTGAAAAGTGTTACTGTATATCGATTTCTTTGTTCTGGGAAAAATAATAGATAAGGCAAGGTTTTATAAAATTGCATTACAAGCTCAATGATGAACAGAAGAACAATAGAAGTGTGTAAAGAATTATCAGGGCTATTTTTCAGCAGGCTCCAGCAGGAACTGTGGCCCTTATGCTAGTTCACTCTTTCTGACAAAATATTTATTAGATGGACAAAACCATGTGCACTGCAGGTCAGGCAGGTGTAAAACCCCACCCAAATCTAATTATCTCTGCACAAGTAACACCTGCCTCACCTGCAGTGCACATGGTTTTGTCCATCTAAGAAATATTTTGTCAGAAAGAGTGAACTAACATAAGGGCCACAGTTCCTGCTAGAGCCTACTGAAAAATAGCCCTGAGAATTATGTAGAATTCCAGCTATTCCAGAAATAGACTAATGAAATTGAATAGTTAATTCTCTGTATTATTTTCATTTAGAATTTTAATTATTTTACTACATATTAATTATTTAACTACTACATATTAATTCTTAAGCATAATCAGTAGTTTTATGAGTTGTTATATTAAAATGAAATTACAATCTGCCAATATGAGGGTGGAACATAAATTAAAAAAAATGTATAATATTTTGTGAGGTATGCAAATATCCTTTTATCCAGGAAAGGTGTTTTGGCATATAAAGGACTATGGTTTCAGGAATACCAGCCCCATGTTGGACAAACAACTGTTTGCAAACCCCTTCAATGCCTTTCCCACCTCTCTACTGAGCCTATATTTAAAAAAATTTTGGTGCTGTTACATTCTATAATCAATATCATTTTTTATAACTTTTTTGCTTATACAGTATATACTGAATTGAAAATAAAATCTACTCAAAAACTCCAGTTACTGTAAGTATTTTTGAAATACATTTCCAAAATACTGACCCGAAACTAATTTCAGCATTTTTTTTTATAAACACCACCAAGAAATAAACTACAAGTGGTATATGGTAGCCCAGATAAAATACCTGCATTATTCAGAGACATATGCTAAAGCCACTGCAGATACAAATGTTTACCTAGTGGCTATTCAAAAATGTTGCATATATACAGTATGCTGCCAGTTAGCAGCATAGAACTGCAAACTGGCTGCATCTCTAAACCACTCGCTTTTACATAGCGAGTGGCGGCAAAACTTAACCACATTGAATAGAGGGAGCAGGAGTGGCAGCGAGCCCTCCGGAACAGGGCGAGTGTATGGCGAGAGAAAAAATCTCTCGCCATGCACGGCGAATTTTTTTCATTGAATACTGCTCAATATATGACCCCCTGATGCACATCGGTTAAACATCAATCTTCTGATTAACCGATGGTAGCTCAATAAAACACTGATGCTAGTTTTACCAGAAAACAAGATTGCAGTTGCAAGTTATGACACGCCCTCAAAACGGTCTCAACATGTCTGCATTTAAGTAATGACTTCCCTGTTACCCCCCACAAAGAGTTCTTGACTGTCAATCACTTTGAAAATAACCCTTCTGACCCCCACCATCACAAGAGCAGTAGAAACGCAGTGCAGCTTAGATGCAGTGAAAGTGGCAAATGGATTTCTCTGCTGTGTACAAAATCAAAATTGCATATACTTTATCTATGAATCAGGCCCTTGATCGCCCCCATCATAGGGACTGTACAGGCTATTGTTATAATATGTAATGTCCAAATCCCTTGCTACAATTCTTGCTATTTTGTCCCCGCATCACAATTTCTGTTGTGCCAACATTGTACTGTACATAAGATACTACTGTGTGCTTTACTGTGGCCTGATTCAGAGCCACAATCAACCCATATGCAATTATCGGTACTTGTGAGTTATCCGGGCGTCCGATTTTAAAATCGGGTCGGATCGGGACATCGCATCGCATCGCATGCGACCATCGGATGCGATGCGATGACCCGATTTTTCCATAGGAATCAATGTTAAAATGGACTGAGTCCATTTTAACATGGAATTCAATGGGAAAAAGGGGTCCTTTTCATACCCCTACTATCCAAGTGGGCATGGAGTTGGATATAAACCTGTGGCGAGCGTAGCGAGCCACCGAGCCCGAAGCGTGGCGAGCGTAGCGAGCCCCGCGAGGGGACACGGAATACCGTCCCCTCGCGGGGCTCGCTTCGCTCGCCACGCTTCGGGCTCGGTGGCTCGCTACGCTCGCCACAGGTTTATATCCAACTCCATGCCCACTTGGATAGTAGGGGTATGAAAAGGACCCCTTTTTCCATAGGAATCATTTTAACATTGATTCCTATGGAAAAATCGGGTCATCGCATCCGATGGTCGGATGCGATGCGATGCGATGCGATGCGATATCGTATCGCATCGCATCGGATTGTATGCCTTAACTTAAGGCATACAATCAAAAAATCGGGAGCCCGGATAACTCACAAGTACCCAATTATCTGCCACTGAAGATATGAAAAATTTTGAAATCTTCTTCAGCACGTGTGTTAGCCTGAACGTACTTACAAAGGTGCTTCTGTGATCGGGTCAGGCAATATCAGGAATGGAGCACAAAAATGATGAGTGTCACTGGCTAGTTAGCATGGGGGAACGAGTCAAGCACCAATCAAAACTGGTGTGTCGCTGTTATCAACTCTCTTGTGCTTTGGGTTCCTGCGGGCCGCATGTTGCCCACCCCTAGTCTAGCTAGACATTGTCTGTGAGTCATCTTGATCCTGCTACAAATGGGATAGACAGTCCCAAATACACAACTGCACATAAACAACACTATAGCAACACTGATATAACCAATTGTGAGGAATACAAAAATATTTCCACTTAAGCACATGAAATTAAAAAGTGTTACACATGTAATAATCCATGAAATCTTTAATATAAAACAAAAAAAAATTCACCCATCTATTGCATGGAAATATTTCAGTGATAAGCAGATTTATCAATGGCCTTTTCCTATTGTGCATTTATCTACCTTACACCTGTTTATACTGTTATCAGCTCATCTGTAGGTCTAGCTTTATATTCTGGGTGTTTCGTTTTTCCTTCATATACATTTTATAGATTTGTTTTTCTTATATACAATTGTATGTGTTTTTGCTTCTATAAAATTTTCTCTTATTTTTATGTTTTAGTGTTACTTATCCTATCTAATGCATTCCATTGGCCTTTGGCTGTAATCTATATTTTATTTGAACTAGTTGGTGATTTTCAACAACTATTAAAATTCTGATTCATTTTGCCTACTGTATGGCTTTTTTCCCAATTCTCAGGTTATTAATTTCTGGTCTGCATGTACTGCAATAACCTCGCAGAAGTCAACAATGCTCAGTTGTATCGCAACACTTAAAACTGATAATTGTTTACACTTTTTAATGATATGTAGCCATTACTGTACATTGCCTATCGCAATGTCTACAGTCAAAAGGATGATACCATAATGTTCAGTATTATAATGTTAACAAGGTTAAAATGTCAACACCCAAAATGCTTATCTCCAAAATAACGACCCCTCCAAAATGTTGACACCGTGAATATTTTCAGAGCAGATATTTTATGGTTCCAGGCTACGATTAAGGTTTAGTGCCAGAGATTAGGGTTAGTCTGAAGACTGGATGTCAACATTTAAATATCCACATTTGGTCAGTGTCAACAACATTGTGGTTGTCGACATTCTGAACATAACATACAGAGACTAAGGGGAAGGGAGGATCCTGAACATGGAGAGTTTCTTGTGATGACATTGTTAAATTGACATAGAACCAGTTTGATTTTGCAGTGTAAATGATTGGCGCTTTTAAAAAACTGAAGATTTCTTACCAAATTTCTCACTTTCTTAATCTCTCATTCTATTAAATTTCACCCTTGGTGTATTCATGGAATCAGCAGTAAATATATATCTTATGTAATTGTGTTTAAAAATGATCTAATTAAGATGCAGTTGTTAGATTTTATAAATACAAGTTACATTTTTATTTATATGCAGACATAGGGCCTTATTCTGGTTAGGTCGGTGAAACGTACGTACGGTCCGTTTCACCGTACGTTTCTCATACGCGGACGGTGAGCGAGAGTCCGCCCACAGAACAGCCGCATACGGACGGTCACAAACACAGACAATGGGGAGTGGCGTACACTTGAGCGTACGCCACCGTATACGGACGGGTCTCGTCCGTTTTCACACCGACATCTTCCGTATATCTGAGCGTACGCCACAGTGCACGGACCGGTATCGCCTTTTTTCTATGGAAAACTCAGCGTGTGTCACCGATCGTGAGAGTGAGCGTACGTCCGTGCACGGTGGCATACCCTTCACATATATGGCACTGCAAAGCTTGCCTTTCAACTATAATTAAGACAATTAATTATTTATTCTAACTGTTATTCAATAATTGTTTTCTATTAACTCAATTGTCTACCTTAATAAACACCCTAATAAAACAACATTTTAACCCTCATTACATGTATATTTATTATGTTCTAATGTTGCATTTTAATCACTATCTATGTGTCCCCACATTGGTTTTACTTTTAAATAAAGTTATGTTGGTGTTACAGTGCAAAAGTTGACACATGTCGACTTCTGTGAATTGAGTGTCCTGCTTTTTAAAGTATACAAAAACACTTACTGAATGGGTGTAGATGGTTATAAAATAACTACCTTGACATATATAAGCAGGTCCTAGAATGAATCTTACCTAAAATTAAAACAACCTTTACATGTAGAGAAGTGTAGAAAGATATGCTTCCAATGTGTTTGAGGGCTGTGTGTGGCTTGCAGGTAGTGAAATCATGGTTTTCACTTAATAGGCTGCAGCATTTCTTATTACATTCAGGTGTAGTAATCAGCGATAATTAGCAGACCCCGGCGTCCGCTGTCATACGGTATCTCTAGGGGTGGTCTGGAGCTATCTTTGGCGTCCGTCTGTTTTTGGGCCAAAATGCACGGTGCGTTCGCCAATCCAGCGGTTGTAGCACTGTACATTTTTGGTGCACACCCCCGTGTACGCCCAGTTTTCCACATTATTCCAGCCGCTCCCCTAAAAACGCCCCCATGCCGCCCACAATGACCGTACTCTTGCGGACAGTTTTTTTCGCACAGAGAGACCCGTCCGTGAGCAGTGTGAGGTCGCAGCACCTGCGCATTGCAAAAGATACGCATGTGCAGATGAAAAAAACCCCGATCCGCCCGTATACGGTCCCACCATACCGAGCAGAATAAACCCCATAGTCAGCATGCCCTTATACCCGAAAGTACTTTTTCTCCTTATTCTGAACATTATGAAATGTTATCTGATTACATTTTGTAGCTGTTGACACTATGGTGTCTAGATAATGAATAACAACCTTATCAATTTTGAGAAAACGTACCAAACCCTTTTGTTTGCAAAATATGTAATGTATTCATTTTACTTTTATTTCCGAAGTGTACATTTTCAAATAACCTAGAATGGTTTAAAAATTTACTAGTGGAACAAGGGATATTGTTGCCAAGGTTGTCCTTTACACATACCTCCCAACATGACCCTCTCCGGGAGGGACACAATGCTCTTCTCCCGGACTTCCCTCTTAATTAATGATTGCCATCACCTGTGTTGAAGCACCTTTACTATCAGTTAACATGTTTAACACAGGTGATGGTAATCAGACATTAGGAGGGAAGTCCAGAAACAGAGCATATTGTTTCCCTCCTGTAGAGGGTCATGTTGGGAGGTATGCTTTACATGCTACAGTAGGTTTGACAGGGCGCTACCACTTGAGATAAAGGATTTCAATGTAGATGAGCCTTGTAGAGATGCGATACCTCAAAAAAAGAAAAAAAGAGAAATCGCAACCTTCATAGTGTAGATATTAAAAATGAACATATAATAAAATCTCTCAGGTAAAAGGATTTTTTCCGTACCGCAAATGAGCCTTCTCTTAGGCCACAAGATATCTCGTATAATGTCGTTCGATGTTCCGAAAACGATCCCCTTTCTCTTTCACTTGTATACCTCGGTTTAAATTTAAATATTGCACATAGTGTAAAACTGTAACAATTTATTTCAATACACAAAAATACACACAATGATTTGGCATAGTACCGTGTCTGGCCTTATCATCAAGGCTATTAGTGTCGCTTAGTGGACAGTCAGAGGGATAGTTCTCAGTGGGATCCCGGGCCTCCACCGAAAAAAAGTTCCCTATAACAGCATCAGATGGTATAGTGATAAGTCCAGTCCAACGGCCTCTATGTCCTTTTAAAATCTCCACCAACGCGTTTCTGCTTGATCACAAGCCTTCCTCAGGGTGTGTGTTCAATGGTGGCCTGTCTGGGTTTTTATACCTGGGTTTTTATACCCTGGGTTCCACACCCTGAGGAAGGCTTGTGATCAAGCAGAAACGCGTTGGTGGAGATTTTAAAAGGACATAGAGGCCGTTGGACTGGACTTATCACTATACCATCTGAGGCTGTTATAGGAGGACTTTTTTTCGGTGGAGGCCCGGGATCCCACTGAGAACTATCCCTCTGACTGTCCACTAAGCGACACTAATAGCCTTGATGATAAGGCCAGACACGGTACTATGCCAAATCATTGTGTGTATTTTTGTGTATTGAAATAAATTGTTACAGTTTTACACTATGTGCAATATTTAAATTTAAACCGAGGTATACAAGTGAAAGAGAAAGGGGATCGTTTTCGGAACATCGAACGACATTATACGAGATATCTTGTGGCCTAAGAGAAGGCTCATTTGCGGTACGGGAAAAATCCTTTTACCTGAGAGATTTTATTATATGTTCATTTTTAATATCTACACTATGAAGGTTGCGATTTCTCTTTTTTTCTTTTTTTGAGGTATCGCATCTCTACAAGGCTCATCTACATTGAAATCCTTTATCTCAAGTGGGAGCGCCCTGTCAAACCTACTGTTCTTTGTATCTACTATCGCTGGATAGTTTGGTGACTATCTTTTCTTTATAAGGCTGCACCCTTTGTGTAGAGCGCAGGTTCTTTATTATATTTTGTATTAATGCTTTACATGCTGTCAGGAAGAATGAAAGTCTAAAGGCCCCCATACACTATGCGATTTTGGGACGATTTCATCCGATTTCGGCACTTTGTGCCGATAATCGGGTGAAATCGGCCCAAAATCGCAGGTGTGTGATATCTGATCCGATCCGATACGCGGTCCCGTGCGCATCGGACCGGATCAGTGAGGTTGGACGGTCAGTACATACAATCACGTCCGACCTCCCTGTATGCATATGCCTGCCCACCTGACAGGCATATGCATGCAGACACCGGGGGAGCAGTGGGGCGGGCAGCGGGTTCCTGAGTGCTAAAATTTCTGTCAAATGACTAGCCGTTCTCTGATTGGCTGAGCTCTCAGCCAGCCAATCAGAGAACGGCCAGTCATTTGACAGATATTTTAAAATCTAATACCCGCCACTGTGCGTCCCGTCCCGCAGCGCTGCTGTGCTGATATCTATGATCATCACCGCCCAGCCAGGTCAGCACTCCCCGGCACCGCCAGCTTAGCACTCAGGGACCCGCTGCCCGCCCCACTGCTCCCCCTGATAAGAGCACCGCCGCCCCCTGACTCTCACTGCCTGCCCCCTGCACCCCGACATGTGATAAATCGCAAGCGATTTATCATATTTCAAATTTGGCTCATCAAGTGCCAAATTGTGTTTGAGCCTCCCAGGGAGCTCCCGGGCGGCTCACAGGAGAATTGGGTCCGACTTGTCCTAAGGACAAGTCAGCCTAATGTATGGGGGCCTTAAAGCTTTGCTTCACAATATGGAATAGACTGTCTATTTACAGCCAATCATTTACGAGGCAAACCATGACTTGTAAAACCAAAAACATCTGAGTTCGGCCAGCATCCCACGCCTATGGCGAACTCACAAGCTGTTACATCCCACAAATTAGGTGTTCTGGCGCCGCTGATGGCTGCCTAGGCGCTGTGCAGCTCGGCGGGTATATGTTCCCTGTGTGGTATTGTACTGTCCCTGCTTATATTGTTACCTACCGGCTGCTGCAACGACCAGTGGCGCCGCGGATGGCTGCCTAGGCGCTGTGCAGCTCGGCGGGCATGTGTTTCCTGCATATAATGTCTCAATTTAATGTATGTAATGTCCCCTCCCCCCCCCCCCCCCTCCCTGGTTGATCCTGCACTATAAAAATCCACAAAAAATTCCTAGTGTGCGCAAGCATACATGGCCAATAAAGTTGATTCTATTCTATTCATACCCAGAGAGATTTTAAAAATACATCCACGGTATAGCTGCATTGTTAAATTAAAGGATATAAGGATATAATATAGAAGAAAAACAACATTTAGAAATTAATTAGAACTATGCCTGTGGGTGACTTTTAGGAAGATGTTTTAGAACCTTCCTGCATCGATAAGTTAGTGAAATATGCTGTTTGCCAGAGGTAACCTCATTAAACCCCTGTTATTGCATTGGTGTTTTTCTTATTGTTGACCAATAATACATAAGAGAACGCTTTGCAAAAATAGTGAAATTTCCGGGAACTTATGTAATTCACGCATCATAAAGTACAGGTTATGTTCCCCTTATCCACAATGCTCAGGACCAGAAGCATTTTGGATAACAGATTATTACAAATTGAGGACGGGACCCATGTATGAACCCAAAATGCATTTATGTTGTATAAACACCTCAAACACTTGAAATTCACACAAATATATTTTATTTGTGCATAAAACAAGTTTGTGTACCATCTCAGGCACTGAAAATGAATGCTAAGCAATCATTTTCTTATACATATTTAATGTCAGTTACATATGAGGCCTCAATAGTGCCAGTTACAGATGACCCCAGTAGTGCCAGTTACATATCATGTCCCCAGTAGTGCCAGTAACAGATGACCCAGTAGTGGCAGTTACATATCATGTCCCCAGTAGTGCTTTTATAAAAATAAAAAGTACACTAAAATTTGGATAACAGATATTCAGATAAGGGATCAACTTGTACAAACCTGTACAAACTTTACATTGGACATTTATCTTATGACTACAGTAATATAAAGTTATCAGAAACCCCTGTCAACTAATATCAGGAAGTAGGCAGGATTTTACACATGTGTGGTTAACATACAGCCAATCAATAACCTGCAAAATCTTAAACTGATTTTGGATTTGTCAAGTTGAAAAACTGTTGCTCATAACAAAACATTACCACCAACTTGAGTTTTCACACCACGATTGATGGAGATTGCATCCAGCAATTTTAAGGTTAAAATTACCGTACTTACCTAATTTCTGGCTGCCCTCTAAGGGAGCAGATTAATAATGGATTTAATATAGTAATAAACTGGGCCACAAATATTGGCAGCAGCCATAAGGATCATAGTGCTGATTCAGGTCCTGTCCAAGGTCTCCGAATGCCTCACGGCCATCTCAGCCTGGATGACCCAACGCTTCCTGAAACTAAACATGGCTAAAACTGAACTTCTAATCTTCCATCCCCCGAACATCCCCTCTTCTCCCACTATCTCTATCAGCATTGGTAAAAACCGAGATCACCTCCACCGACCAAACGCGCTGCCTCGGTGTCATCATTGACTCCTCCCTCTCTTTCACCCCCCACATTTGTGCTCTCTCACAGTCTTGCCGCTTTCACCTACGCAACATCTCACGCATCAGACCATTCCTCTCCACTGACGCGACCAAAATTGTCATTCACTCTCTTGTCATCTCCCGCCTTGACTACTGCAACATCTTTCTCTCTGGGCTACCTCTCACCCGCCTCGCACCTCTCCAAACCATTCTTAACGCTGCTGCTAGGCTCATCTTCCTCTCCCGCCGCTCTACCTCCGCCTCCCCCCTCTGTCTATCTCTTCACTGGCACCCCATTCCTTTCCAAGTTCTCTTTAAACTCCTCACCACCACCTACAAGGCTCTCTCCTCCTCCACCGCTCCTTACCTCTCTTCACTGATCTCTATCCACACTCCCTCCCGTCCTCTTCGCTCCATCGCTGACCACCGACTGACCTCTCACCTAATCACCTCCTCCCACTCCCATGTCCAAGACTTCTCTCGCGCTGCCCCCCTGCACTGGAACAACCTCCCGCCACCCATCAGGCTTTCTGATTCCCTTACCTCCTTCAAGCGCTTCCATTAAAACCCACTTCTTTCGACTAGCCTATCCCTCCTCCTAACCTCTTTTGATCCTCCTATCCTGCCTCCGTTCCCCTCCGTTCCTACTTATCCTATTGTATTTCGTTCGTCCACCCACCTATTTTTAGCATGTTAACTCTTATGAGCAGGGCCCTCCTTCCTCACGTACTCACCCTACCTCTTTACCTCACCTGTCCTCCTGTCCTGTTCTTCCCTTCCTCTACTTCATCTTCAGTCTCCTCGACAATTTTGACACCTACTTCTGAACTGATGCTGATTTTATTTCTACCAGCTATACCCCTATTTATACTGTATTTTTCAACACACCCTGTACGTTACCTTGTCATTTGTTTTTTGTTTGCTATGTACGGCGCTGCGGACACTTTGCGGCGCCTTATAAATAAACGTACTACTACTAGGTCCTGACGTACTTTCTGGCCAAGTACAGATGTTCGGTATTTGTGCATGTGTAGAACCTGCATCGCGCATGTGCAGTACAGGTCCTTCCTTGTCAAAAGCAGAATGTCTGCATTGACAATCTACAGCTGTTTGGAGGCCATGGTCTATGTCTTCCAATGGAGGCTTCCTTGGCTCTTTGTAGGAGCTGCCGTGGCAGGGTTGCATGACCCCATGGGTCACACAGTCACAGAATGGATTTGCAGGTTACTGTATATGATGCAGCACTGGATCACAAATGGATGCAGGTGGCAAATACTTATACCAGACGCCTCCTGCTGCATTACTGTATCTGTGCATCGCTGCTGCTTCCAAGTAACCATCAGTGATGTTCCCTCTAAACACATCTAAATTAAGGCCCCCTGCTCCAAGAAATTTGCATCACTAAGGAAAGCTTTGCCATGTCTGAATTAAAGAAATGTCATATTTGAATCAGATTGTGTTTTGAACAGCTGGTTTGATGGGAAATAAAATCATATGGAATCAGTCTAAAGTGGTGGATGTTAAGGTGAGTTTTCTAAAAATACCTTTACACATACAGTAGATACAAATCAATGCTCGACTAACAGATGGTTAATGAAGACCAGCTAGAAAACTTCCATAATTCACAATAATGAGTATGGTAATGAACCTGCTTCTGAAACCGAATCTCAGAACGATGCACGGTATGTGCTTCAGAGAGCAGTGAGATTATTACATAAAAAAAGATAATAATTTGCTTTGCAAGAAAGCAGCATGTTTGATTACCATACATTCCAATGAGTTAGAACAGAAAAGGCTTGTGATGGTTTCAAAATGGAGGCAGAACTGAACATCAGGTTCTTGAATTTAAGTATTTATAAAGTGTGTGTGTGTGTGTATATATATATATATATATATATATATATATATATATATATATACTGTATATCTACTATATACAATATAACATGCACAACAGCATTTCAGAGTAAATATTGATTACGTATTATAGTCTATATTAAAGCTCTAACACTGCAAATCTACAGTGGCATACGTTTGTAGTATGTTAAATAGGAAAGTAAAAGCTCACTCAAAGGGGCTCATTTATAGTCATGCATTTGCACAATAAGTACAGTACAGTATATGTAGCAAATAACACACACATACACACACAAAAGTGTAAGCCTTCTTATCCTTCGCACATAATTGAATGAAGTGAACCCTCTTCCTCATCCCTCCTTTCTTCTCCACATTGAGGACATGATGCACCTTTGTAGAAAAAGAAAAAAAAACACAAATGGGCAGATCCATGTTGTCATGCAGGTGGGGCAGATGTAACATGTGAAGAGGGATTTAGAATTGGGTGTGGTGTGTTCAAACTGATATCTAAATTGCAGTGTAAAAATAAGGTTGCCTAACAATGGCCCTTATTCTGGTTGGTGCGGTAATATCCGCGTGCGTTCGGCCCGCCGATGCTTTGTGTCTGCGCATGTGCAGAGGCGTCTCTGCGCATGTGCGAGCGGGGCGTACGGCCAAATCCTGCATGAAATGTGAACACTCCGAACAGGGGGTGGAGAGGGGCGTGAAGGGCTATTTGGGCTCATTACCATATGCATACGCCCCGCGTTTCATGGGCGTTCCCATGCAAACGCTGGGCGTACGTATGGTAATGCGGCCGTGACGCACGTGTAGGGGGCGGACATATGACATCGCCGGATGTCAGCTGCCCGCCCAGATCCCTGCTTTTGCATGGAAAAATGTCCTTGTGGTCTGAGGTTGCGGGAGCTGGTGGACCACTCGGTCCTGCATTCGATGGTCTGCGACCATCGAATGATGGGGGAGGTTCCCTGAGATGGAGGAGGCGTATTCCATGAAAAATACACGTGCGGTCCGTTCGGCCAGCTTCTTACCGCGTACGGACGGAGTTGGCGATCCGTATGGAAGGGGGGGTTTCACACACACGGTCCTGGCCGCATATTCGGATCCGGCCGCACCGATCAGAATAAGGGCCAATGTATGGGTTCCAAAAAAAAAAAAGCAGTCAATATTTACCCTGCAGAGAAACAATATATTTGCTCCCTTGCATAGAAACATGTTTTTTTCCAGACACTTGTTATTTTTGCTTCATTGGATCTTGCCCTAAAACCCCCAAATATGGCATAATGGGCCTTATTCTATTTCACTCTTTCTGACAAAATCCTTCTTAGATGGACAAAACCATGCGCACTGCAGGGGTGCAGATGTAACATATGCAAAGAGAATTTGATTTGGGTAAGTTATTTTGTTTCTGTGCAGGGTAAATACTGTCTACTTTATTTTCACACTGCAATATAGATCTCACTTTGAAGTAAAACCCCACCCAAATCTAATTCTCTCTGCACAAGTAACATCTGCCCTACCTGCAGTGCACATGGTTTTGTCCATCTAAGAAGGATTTTGTCAGAAAGAGTGAACTAGAATAAGGCCCAATGTGACTGGAACATGTCACATATTACCTACATGACAGAAGTGATATGTTTGCTCAGGCTGGGTTTCTTGGCAATCACTTGAGGGCACCCTTCCACCCTTGTTCCCAGCACCTGATCCCCATATGTGTCATGTGACAGAACTGCTCTCCACCATGCTAGTCTTCTCTTCAGTTTTAGTCCACTTTTCCTTTCATCCTTTTTCCATCACAAGTGACGCTCTCCTTATAGCATCTCTTTTGTAATGTGAGAGTTTGTTAATCATGTTCTTATTTTCCCTGGAGCGTCCCCGCCCCATTTCCTTGTAATTGAGTAGGTCTACTCAATTATTATCAATGTTTTATTCACTTCCTGTAATTTTTCCAGCTGTACAATAGATCACATATTTTGCTTCCATTTTCCTGCTACAGTATGTAATTGTTTCTCATTCTTGTGAGCATTCAAGATAAGGAATTACAATTACAACATTGAAAACAGTAAAGTGGGTACTACAGTGTACACATAAAGCTTGACAGAGTTAGTAATAAACGTTAAAGATGAATTACCCTAGTTGTACACAGGGGCGGGCTGGGCCGGGGGGCAGGGTGCCATGTGCCCCCCGGGCTGCTCTATTGAGTACTGCTGCGGGCCGCCGGGTGGTCCAGCTTATTGTTTACCTCCTCCTCCTGTGTAGGCGGCACCGGCCGCGGCTTTCAGTGTACGGCTGCGACTACAAAAAAATGGCTGCCATCCTCCTGCATGAGGACATGTCCAGGGACCAGGTAAATATGAGAGACTGGCATCAGTCAGGCCCTCTCATATTTACCTGGTCCCTGGACATGTCCTCATGCAGGAGGATGGCAGCCATTTTTTTGTAGTCGCAGCCGTACACTGAAAGCCGCGGCCGGTGCCGCCTACACAGGAGGAGGAGGTAAACATTAAGCTAGCTGTTGCTTATCATGCGGCATCGCATGAAGTGGCATGGTGAAGAGCCGGCGGGCGGAGGATGGAGGAAGCCTCTGTTATTTGACTTCCGACCCCTCTGCCGACTCCTGAAGTAGTGCTGCTGCCTGCCAGTATTACAAGCTCAGTGTAGTAGAGAGGGGGAAGCACCGCAGGGCGTGCTGTGCGCCGGAGCCTCCACCCACCTGACTGCGTGCTGCTGAAAAAGAGCAGCCGCGAGAAGAGCACCGCAGGCACCGAACTGTCATCAATTCTGCATGCTGTAAGTAGTTGTTCAGAGTAGTGGGTGGGTGGAGGCTCCGGCGCACAGCACGCTCTGCGGTGTTTTACCCTCTCTACACTAAGCTTGTGCTGGCAGCGGGTTGCGTGCAGAGGCAGCACTGCCCGAGTTACATAACAGCGGCACTGCAGCCAGTAAGTGTATAACGTTGGCGTAAAATATAGGGGGGCAGAAATCATATAGTGAGGGGCGGCTGATCTAAGTGTATAAGTGGTGAAGTGTGAGTGGCCTAATATATAAATGGAGTGAGGAGGGTGTTGGTGGGCACAAATGTAGGGGGTGGTAATCTAAATGCATAAAGGTTGGGGGTGTTAAAATATAAAAGGGGTCTACACAAAATACTAACAAATGTATAATAGAAGGGGTGTAAGGGGCACAAAATGAATATTAAATTATTTTAAGGGTACTTGTTTCCTAGCACGGCTCCCACGATATTCAGTCGCATGGCATTTTTTTTCATCGCATCGCATGCCACAAGCCCATATGCGATGCAATGCGATTTTAAATTGTATAAGCCCCCTAATGGGTTTATTCAATGTTAAATGTCCCCCAAATACGATTTTCAATTGTATAAGCACCCTAATGGGTGCTTACAATGTTAAATGCACCCCCACGCCACCCCCACTATGAACGTCAGCCTTAAGCGTGGCGAGCTGCGACGGTATGCGTCCTCTGACCTTTTCATACCCCCACTATCCACGTCGGCGTGGAGTTGATTTTATATAGTGTGGCGAGCCACCGAGCCCGAAGTGTGGCGAGCGGACGTGTATTACTTTACATGTATTCCGCGTCCCCTCATGGACGCACCGAGCTTGTGGGGGTATGAAAAGGTCAGAGGACGCGTAACGCCGCCCCTCGCAGGCTCGCCACGCTTCGGGTTGACGTTCATAGTGGGGGTGCATTTAACATTGAAAGCACCTATTAGGGTGCTTATACAATTTAAAATCGCATCGCATTGTATGGCATTGTATGCCATATACATTTTTAAATTGTATACCATCGGGTGCCCATTGTATGGCTTATGGTATGCAATGCAATGGGCGCCGTGCTAGGAAACAAGTATCATTTTAAGTATATATACACATGAGTGATAAATACAGTATCCCAGCGGTCAGTTTGCCGGCAGTCAAAAGACAGATCCGGTATCCTATTATAGATATTCCTGACAGGGGCCCTGTAAGGGATCTTACCTTTTCCCACTACCCCCCAACCCTCTCCTCTAATGCCTAACCCTAACTCCCTGGCAGCTACAGAAGCTCTGCAGGTCCAAAATAGCTACAAAGCAAAGTGATACGGCCATGCTGCCATGCATAGGCGGCTGTATCATAGTCAGTGAAACTTGCTTGAGCGAGTGACAGCTGAGCTCAATCAAGTATCTATGGTATTATCAACTCCAGGCCTAATATTTTTTTAATTAATACATATTTATTAAACAAACAAAAACCTTCATTTAATGATGCGCTGTTACTTATGGGCCATTGCTCTGGACTTGCCCCCCAGGCTAAAAGTTGCCAGCCAGCCCCTGGTTGTACACAACATAATAATGTAATAAAGTTTCATATATGCAGGAAATGTCCTGAAAGTTACAGTTGCCATATAAACTATTGTTACATTCAAAATGGGCATCTTCTTTTCTGCAACAGTAGTCCAAGCGGAAATGACAAATAATGCAAATATATGGACACAACATGGAACTGTATAATATGTCAGAATCGCAGTCAGCTGGAGATAAATACACAAATTCGCCATTCATAAGCTAGATAGTACTCCTTATAGTTAAACATATCTTTACGTATCTGTTTACAAATGCTCCAGTACCTAAAATAATACGATTTTCTTAGAGTGAGGTTACAAATGTGATTTTAGCATTGTATAGTCAACATAGGCGTGCGCACGGGGGGTGCCAGGGGTGCACAGGCACCTCATAATGACAGGAACCCCTGCACGTATGCTGCAAGGTCTGACATCACAGAAAACCTTTTTTTTTCCGGGAGCTGGCTGCAGTGTGACGTGTGAGGACCCTGGCTGCCTGTAGGGGGAGCTGAAGTGCACAGAGCAGACAGCTCCTCTCAGGCATTACATACTGAGCAGCGCTGGCAGAGTGGCCGGGTGAGGAGAAGTGAGGACTTCCTGGTGACTGGTATTTGAAATGTGTTTGAAATGTTCTGCAGGTGAGCAGAAACAGGGGGGTGTGTATGTTATACAGTATGAGCAGGCTATGACTTTGTCTAGAGGGGGAGGGGGATGGTACAAAACGTTGTAACTATATTGGCCTAATAATGATGGCTGCTTTTTATGTCATAAAGGTGTGTGTTTATCAGCTTTTTGTAAGTATACTGTGTGTGTGTGTGTGTGTGCATAGGGGGATGTGTATATGTATACTATGTGTGTGGGAGGGGGCTCTGTGTATACTACAGTACATTGTGTGTGTGTGCATGCTGTGCCTGTATGTATACTATGTGTGTATATATGTGTGGGCTGTGTATATATGTATACTGTGTGTGTATGTATATATAGTATATATTTTGTGTGCATACTGTAGGGGGGCTATATATATATATATATATATATAGATACAGTGTGCACAGGCACTCTCTCACTATCAACTGGTTCAAAGTAAATAAACGACGCTACAACTGTAGGTACTGTCAACGTTTCGAGTACTTAGACTCTTTATCAAGACATATATATATGTTGTGGGGGACGGCGGCACTCGAAAGCAAAATAATGACACCAGGAGACTGGATAAATCACCGACGTTTCCAAGCCGTTACGGCTTCTTTATCAAGGTGCAGATAAAGAAGCCGTAACGGCTTGGAAACGTCGGTGATTTATCCAGTCTCCTGGTGTCATTATTTTGCTTTCGAGTGCCGCCGTCCCCCACAACATATCTACAACCTGTGAGAGCAGGTGATTATACGGCGGGCACCGCTTTATCGATAATATTGAGGAACGACCTGGGAGTGCCACTCCATCCAGCACATATATATATATATATATATATATATATATATGTATACTGTGTGTGTGTGTGGGGGGGCTCTGTATAGGTATACCACATCTGTATGTGTGCAGGCTGTGTGTGTATGTGGGTGCGCAAAGGGGGGCTGTGCATATGTATACTATGTGTGCGGGGGTGGCTCTATATGTGTGTGTGTGTATGCGCGCGCATGCATAGAGGGCTGTGTATATGTATACTATGTGTGGGGGAGCTCTGTATGTATGTGTGTGTGTGAGCATGCATAGAGGGCTGTGTATATGTATACTATGTGTGGGGGGCTCTGTAAGTATGTGTGTGTGCATGCATAGAGGGCTGTGTATATGTATACTATGTGTGCGGGCGGGCATTTGCCCCTGGGTACTTGGGGTACAAGTGTCCCGGGCCCCCCGCAGCCTCCTTCCCTTTTGAGCCGCTGGCCGGATGCTGCCTGCCGCTGACAAGTAAAGTAGCTTCAGTGTGCGGCGTGCAGCATCCGGCCAGCGGCTCAAAAGGGAAGGAGGCTGCGGCTCCGGTGGGAATCTTATAAGAAGAGCACCCAGCGATATCCGGAAGCACGGATTCACGGGAGCGCTGGTGTGCAGTGCGCACCCCCAGCAATGAGCATGAAACTCCCCTTGTCAATAAGCATTTAACCACCCCCTTCCCAGGGAGCATGAAACCCATGGTAAGGAACATGTGACTCCTGGCAAAGAACATTTCACACCCCTTCCCCCCCATGGCATAATCTGTAATGGCCATCACTGTCTGAGGCGTAACGTGTAAGGGGCATCACGTTGTGAGGCGTAATAGGCATCATGGTGTGAGGCGTAACGTGTAATGGGAATTACACGAACGTGTAATGGGCATTATGGAATGTGGTATACTATGTAAAGGCTGTGTGATGTATAATATGCATTACGGTGTAATTTTTTGGCGCGCGTCTTCGACGTGCACAGTCCCTATTATCCCTGTTTTACTAACATTTTTTAAGCCCTGACATAATGTCGAATGGGCATTACTGTGTGTGGCATGTGTGATGGGCATTATTTTGCGTGGCATTATGTCTAATGGGCATTAGTGTGTTACAATATATGTAATAATAGGCGATGATGGGCGCGCCCAGTAGGTAGTGATGGACATGCCCCTCCAATGGTGCACCCCCTAAGAAAACAGGCTGTGCACGCCTATGATAGTCAATACACTGCCACTATTTTCTTAAAATCTCTTAAAATGCAGAAAGCACAAATCTAAACAATATCTGACACATGAAAAATATACAATACATTGCTATGCTGAGAGTTCCGTGCTCTGTTATTAAGTACAGCTTGAAAGTATATGACTGCTATATCCCACTGCCACAGCACAGAACTATCACAGCACCAGAAGCCACATCAACTGATCTATTGGGATCTGCAGAAAATTGGATGGACTTTTCAGGACAGTATAAAAGCTCAGTATTTTGGACATATTATTAATGTAAAATATTAGCTTTGCCTGCTTATCAAACTAGTTGGCAGGATTATCTCATCCTAAGGTCTTCTGAGAAGTTGTGACCTGTTTATTTGGGAGTTAATTATGCTTGTTGCTTTATATGCTTCTACAAGAAATATTTTTTCCAAACATATGTCATAGCCATAGTCAAAGTGGTACAGTATAAAAAACATCAGAAATGTTGGAAATTATGTTCAAATAACTAAAATTGCCGTGCTGCGACTGTAGGTACATTTCTGTCCCTTAGAAATAGCTATATTTCCTTGTGATTCCTTGTCACAGTGTATGTGACAAGGAATCACATACACTGGATCAAGATGAAGTCTTGATCTTTAAGCTTGCCCGAAGAGGTGAGTTTTCAGGGAACGCTTATAGGTTTAGAGACTGGAGGAGAGTCGTATTATGCTTGGGAGGGCATTCCACAGAGTGGGTGCAGGAGTTGTGGGCTTCCCCCGGTGGCAGTGACTGCAGCACACTGCTCCTGTCACTAAGCAAGAGCCAGTATTTTCATGTCACCCCTCCATGGGTAACACCCAGGTGTGGGTCGTATCCCAGTACCCCCCTTATTATACCACTGCATATACTTGCTCCAGATAACCTGCAATATATATACTGCTGTACGTTCTTATATTTTTCCTTTGTAGTATCAGTCACGCTTTATGTTTGTGCTACTTTTCTGATCTTCACCTGCTGTATCTAAGGATAAAGCGTAGTGATAAACCGATCTTGTAATATAAGCTAGAGGAAATCAATATCATACCAGAAATAAAGAAAAATGTATGGGATTATGTCGTTTTCAGTAAAGTCTAAGTAGGTTTGTCTCATACAAAATATATGATTACTTGAAATCCTTAATCCTTTAAATGCCTTTGTGCTAAATACAAAAATGTCTCTAGGTAGCTGACGCGAGGAGATTTACACAGCAGACACAAGGTCATCTCTTTTTGACTAGAGGACAGAATATTTTAACTTCAAAAATTGAAAGAATTCTTGTATATTATGTACAATTATTATATAAATATCATTCCAGTAAAATTATGTTCTGAAGGCTTCGGAGCCAGTGTATTTTTATAGTCTTACAAAAGGAATGTAGTTTGTATAGCACTGACCCATTTAGCAGACATCATCTGGCATAAATATTGTGTTAAAAAGCAGAGCAATTTACGCGAGACACTGACATTTTAATGTTATGGGATTAAAGTGAATGTGTCTCTTTCTGGAAATATACAGCGCAATGCGTTTCGAGTTAATAATCCAAAGAAGAGCTTATCCTCAGCAGTTTACAGAGCGTACACCTCCAGTGACATACCCAGTGTAAAGTTCACGTAAGAGATTAGCACACAGAACTTAGTCATTTACATTCATGATTATGATATTTAGAAAACCTCTGGTGGTCTTTCATATTTCATGGATAAAGCGGATTCCTATGATTCACAGAAAAGTCACAGAGGAACTGTCAAATGAATGCTTAAGATGATTGCTAGCTCAGGGGGACGTTAACTTCACAAAGATAAAATGGGCTTGTTAAGTAGTTGTCTTTTCATCCAAGTAAGCTGAAATGCACACACTCCTTAGAGTTCTCATTTGTTCAATTTAACACACAAGTCTAGCCAAGCAGTGTAAGCTACTAAACTAATGTAACTTCACAGAGACTGTAAGAATATGCTTTTATAATGGAAAGTCTTTCCCAAGAACAATAGCAAATTATGTATGGAAATTAAGGGTGCAATTTTACAACTCACTAGAAAATAAAATATATTATCTGCCTGAAATACAGCGCTGTATCTATGAATAATTCCTAATAATCCTGAATATAAAATGAGCACATAGCATTCTTAATCCACTTGTCATGTCTTTTACTGCCTTGCTTTCTCTAGTTTTCTAAAATAACGCTGAAAAGAATTTAAATATAAGCAGCACAATTGTGTATATCTAATTCTATTCTTAACATGCAAAGTAATAGCGCTGAGAAGAACAAAATAGCTGTCACAAATTTACATAATAAAATAACAAAATGAACAAAATGTTTTGAGCTGTAAAGTTGTACTTTTGACAATTGAAAACTTCTGACCTCTGTATTAGTTCATAGTATATTTTCTTTTGTATATATTTATTTCTTTTCAGTTTCTTATATAGTGCAGCATATACCGATGGGCTTTACAATTGGAAACAATGGTGATAAAACAAACCAGGTAACAACTAGAGATGTGCTCTTTTCGGGTTTTGGTTTAGGATCTGGATCTCCGTTCATGTTTTCAATCTGGATTGTTTTTTCCAAAATCACCCTTTCGGGTTTTGGATTTGTATTAATTTATATAAAACATAAAAACAGCTAAGATCACAGAATTGTATTTATTTTTTTGTTCGTAGAGTAGTTTTAACCTCAATAGCATTCAATTCTTGGGCCCTCACACCCATCCTGATATTGTATAAATAGGACATGCACACTTTAACAAACCAATCATTTCAGTAACAGAGTCTGCCACACGACTGTGGCTGAAATGATTGGTTTGTCTGGGCCCCAACAAAATAAGCTGTTCTCCGGTGAGAACACTGATCCTGAAACCAGCGATAATAGATTTATCCAGCATGCTGGATATTAATTTCCAGGTGATAGTGGAGTGATGTACAGTAGGGGCATTTTCTAAGCAATCTAGTGAGATCACTTAGAAAATGCTCTCAAATCGCCATGTGTGGAGGTCCCATTATAGACCCTTTAGATAAGATACTCTTTTAAATTCTATATCCAGTCATCTGCAATCTTCTGGTAAGCTCATCTATCTGTAGTCCACATGTATTTTAGCCATTGGTAATATACTTCTTCCATCAAAGTAATGACTCAAGATGAGGATGAATTCCAGATCAATAAAATCTTGATTACAGAATCTCTCAGGGAAAACACTAGTTTCTAATTGATTTGAAGGGTTGGTTTTAGTCATGAACAATGTACTTTTATTGATGCCTCTAAAGTCTATGTTCTAGTTCATTCTGAATTGTTCCATTAGAGCTTTTTCTGGTGCCAACCTTAAAAGGGTAAGTCATGAATCGGTCCATGAGACACTTTATTTACTAAGATGAGAGTTCTATCTCACATGGGATGTTGCTATGGGCAACCAATTAGAATCTACTACTTATTCATTTAGCACCTTCTATAAGATAATAGTTAGTAACTGATTGGGATAAGGTCACTAGGTTGACAAGGGGAAGGTCAACATGCATTAGGTCGACCACTAAAGGTTGACTTGCATGAAGGCCGACGTGACGGAAGGTTGACATGGGATTATGGTGACTGGGTCATTAGGTCGACACAATCATTAGATCGACATGGGGAGGGTCGACATGGGTTTTTCACTTTTTTTTTTAGCTGGCAGGCAGTATTTCCTGCCCTACCATCAACTAGGGCGTGATGGGAGACTAAAAAAGTACCCAAAGCATGGCGAGCACAACGAGCCATGCAAGGGGACGTGGTGCACTTTTTAGTGTCTATGTTGATATGTCGACATTCAGGTAAAAAAAAAACCATGACGACTTTCGCTAATGTCGATTTAATGCTTGTGTTGATCTAATGACCCAGTCAACCTAACCACATGTCCAAAAAAATGACAGGTAATACGTGGCGCAATGCTGCCCAAAAAATCACAATCCCTGAAGATACACCCTTACTTCAACAATATAGACATTTGGAAGAAATTGGGATATACAGATGTAGCGGGATTCATCTTTGCAGGGGATGGCGATGGCGTCGCCATCGCCATCCCCTGCCCCGCCGCCATCTGTATGCCGGAAGGGGACGTGCGCGCACGAGGTGCGCGCGCGCCCCCTTCCGATGGTGCTGCCCTCGGTTGCCCGGTGCCCACACCGGGCGACCGCACCCCCCCGTAGCCTCCTCGGGTCCCCCCCCTGCCCCTCGAGCGGGAGGCGGACAGTAATGCGTCCGCCTCGCCGCCCCGTCGCCCGGATACTGTGACGCGCGTGCGTGGGGGACGCACGCGCATCACAGTCAGATAGCGGCGCCGTGTTGCTGGCGATCCGCCAGCAGCATGCTGCTGGCGGATCGCCAGCAAGGATGAGGATAGATTCATCTGTAGATAAGAAAGGCGCAAAAATGGAGATACTTGAGAGTGTAAGTTCGAGTTCCTTCCTTTTCAGGGCGGGTTTTCTCTCAAGCCGGATATTGGTTAACAGACCATGATGAGACGTGAAACATGGAAATAAAATAAACAAAATTACAATATAATCTTTGTGTGAGTTTCTCTTAACCCCTTCCCGACATTTGACGTATATATACGTCATGGCCGGGATGTACTTCCCGACACATGACGTATATATACGTCATGACTTTAAACTGTCCCCGCGTCTATAGACGCGGGGACAGAGGGACGATGTCTGCTGTCCCTGACAGCAGACATGTCCCTGCATGCCCAGGGGGGGCTGCGATGCCTCCCCCCCATCGGCGATCGCTGTGATTGGCTGTTCAGTGTGAACAGCCATTCACAGCGTTTTCCTGTGTTACCGGCGAATCAGACGCTCGGTAACACAGGTGTCAATCACCGCCGGGCGTCAGGGGGCATAAGGGGGTCATCGGTGACGACGACACCTCACCCCACCTACCCCCAAGGCTGTGATTGGTCCCTGGGACCCACGGACCAATCACAGCCAAGGCGCGTGATTTAAACTAACGGTGACTGCACTGCAGACGCCATTCCGGTCTGGAATTGCGTGCAGAGCGGTCACCGTGCCAATCTGTCGTGATACATACCTGATCCTTGCCTGAAACTTACCTGATCACCGCTGATCACCGCTGGTAGCGTGCTGCCAGCAGCTGGATACTTCCTGGATCTTGTGACTTCTGTGTGTGCTGCTGCTGCAGTGTCATAGAGTCACAGATCGGGAGAGATAGGGACAGAGAGTGATAGAGAGTGCTATATTTTGTGTCTGCTGCACCCCCTTTTGTGCTGATCACTATATCTGAGGTGATCAGCAACTTTTTGGGGGTGCAGAGTTTTTTTTTATATATATATACCTGTCAGTTGCAGCAAAGGTTGTGCTGCCTGTGCAACTGACTGCTGCCCCCCCCCCCCCTGCTGCCACCCCTTTTGTGCTGATTATGCTGATTAATTAACTGATCAGCAACTTTTTGGGGGTCCAGGGTTTTTTTTTTATATATATATACCTGTCAGTTGCACCAAAGGTTGTGCTGCGTGTGCAACTGACTGCTGCCCCCCCTGCTGCCCCCCCTCTTTTGTGCTGGTCAGTTTAAATTAATTAATCAGCAACTTTTTGGGGGTCCAGGTTTTTTTTTTATATATATACCCTGTCAGGTTGTGTGTCTGCTGCCCCTCACTGCTAATCAGTTTTGCATCACTGCATCACTGATCTGCGTTTTTTTTTTTGGAGGGTTTTGTTTTTACACCCACGTTGCTTGTGTGGGTGTCCTGTGGCCGCTGAGCGCTGATCAGTGACGTACAGTACAATCACTGAACAGCATTTTTGGCACAGGGTTGATATCATTTTTTTTTCTGCAGTTTTTTTCTGCAGTTTTTTTTTTGGAGAGTGCTGTGGAAATTTTTTTTAAATTGTTTTTACACCCACGTTGCTTTTGTGGGTGTCCTGTGGCCGCTGATCAGTGACGTACAATCACTGAACAGCATTTTTGGCACAGGTTGATATCATTTTTTTTCTGCAGTTTTTTTTAAATTGTTTTTTTTTTTGTTTTTACACCCACGTTGTTTTTGTGGGTGTCCTGTTGCCTTTGAGCGCTGTTCAGTGACGGACGTTACTGACCAACATCTGTGCTCAATTTTTGGCGCAGGACCTTTTTTTTTTTTTTTTTAACCCCTTCAATTTTTTTTTTTTTTATTGGGATCAAATTCCTGTATAAAGTATTTTTTTTTTCTGCACTACATACACACTACACACTACATACCCCCCGTGTTGAAATAAAGTTTGTACCCCCCCTACACTATACACGTGTTGAAACATTACACTTACAGAAACACAAAAATAAAAATGGCATCCAAATGTCATCCCAAATGTCATCCCAGTCATCCAGAAGAATGTATTCAGCGGAGGAGGCATATGCCATGCTTGCCTCTGACTCTGACACAGCCAGTGATGCAAGCGGGGAATTTGAAGGATTCGCCTTAAGCTCCTCTTCCTCCTCTGCTGATGAGGGACCCCCTCAAAGACGCCCCCGTAGAGCAGCTGAGACCCCCCCCCCAAATGATTGATCCAGTATGGACCCCACCACCATACAATTTTGAGCCCCAGGTTCCTGAGTTTTTGGCCATCCCAGGAATCCAATTTGATTCCACAGGTCTCAGAGAAATTGACTTTTTCAAATTATTTTTCTCTGATGATTTTATAAATTTAATGGTGGACCAAACTAATTTATATGCCCAGCAGTTTATTGCTCAAAACCCCACGTCATCATTTGCTAGGTGGACCCCTGTAGATGCAGTAGAGATGATGACGTTTTGGGGTCTGGTGTTACATATGGGCATAGTAAAAAAGCCAGAAATTAGGCAATATTGGAGTACAGATGTTCTGTACAGCACCCCACTTTACCGTATGGCCATGGCCCGGACTCGTTTTGAGATAATCCTTAAATTTTTACATTACACCGATAATACACTGTGCCCACCCAGAGACGATCCCACCTTTGACCGGCTATTCAAAGTCAGGCCGGTCATTGATCATTTCAGTGCCAAATTTGCAGAGATGTACATCCCTGAAAAATGTATTTGTATTGACGAGTCCCTTATACATTTTAAAGGAAGGGTTAAATTCCGCCAGTACCTTCCCAGTAAGAGGGCAAGGTATGGCAGAAAAATGTATAAGCTGTGTGAAAGCACCTCAGGGTACACCCACAGGTTTAGGGTATATGAAGGGAAGGATTCAAGAATTGAACCGCCAGAATGCCCCCCCTCCCTCGTAGGTGTTAGTGGAAAAATTGTCTGGGATTTAGTGCACCCCTTCCTGGATAAAGGTTATCACCTCTATGTGGATAACTTTTACACTAGCATCCCCCTGTTTAAGGCCCTTGGTTCAAGAGGTACAGCAGCTTGCGGTACTGTGCGTAAGAACCAAAGAGGCCTCCCAAAAACGCACATTGCCTAAGTAATGAGAAGGGGTGAAAGCAGGGGAATATGCACCGAAAATATGTTGTTGGTCAAATATAAGGACAAGAGGGATGTCCTTATACTGACAACAATTCATGGAGACAGTACCACCTCCATCCCTGTACGAGGTACCAGTACCCACACCTCAAAACCTAATTGTATCCTAGATTACAATAGGTACATGGGCGGAGTGGATCTTTCAGATCAGGTACTGAAGCCGTACAGTGCCCTGCGGAAAACAAAAATCTGGTACAAGAAGCTGGCCGTGTATATCATCCAGATGGCACTGTATAACGCTTACGTGCTATTCCGTTCTACCAGCCTGTTACACTTCTGTCCCGGACCCGCCGGGACAGACAGTGTAGACGAGTGCCGGGGGAGACGTTGGCGGCGTCGCGCAGCAACGCCCCTGGCTTTCGTCCCCACGGCATCGTCAGCAGGCATCGGGGCGTTGCCGGGCAACGTCCCCGAGTGTCTCCGTCGGCGTGCCGGCGCGCTGAGGTCATGCGCCCGGCAGTGCGGCGCACGTCAGCGTCAGCGGGGATTTTGAATAAAGAGCCGGCGTCTGCCCAGGACAGACGCCGGTTATAGCTTTTGCACCTCAGGGTCTCAAGTGTTCCTGGTTCCCGCTTACTCACTGCTCCTGGTTCCTGTGCCCAGTCGTCCTGTGTCCTGTCGTTCATTCCCAGCCGTGTCCTCCGTTCTGTCTCCTGTCCTCCTGGTGTCCGTGCGTTGTCCAGCTGTCTTTACCCTGGTTCCCGCTGCCGTTGTCTCCTCGGAGCACAGATAAGTGGGGTTTATCCCCAGACTGCCCTTACTCGTATCTTGATTCTTATGAAACACCTCTGTGTATTGTTACACCCGTTTGGTATAGGTTTGTGTTACATCTCTACGTATTGTTACGTTTACCCAGTTTGCTACAGAGCAAGGGTGACCTCGCCTTCTTGGGGTAGTTAGTCATCCCCTTGTTCATCCTTGACATTGGTGGCAGCGTTGTCAACTCTCAAGACCTGGTGGCATCGGGGGCGGAGCCTGACTAACGGGCTCTGTCGAACGCGGCTATTATAGGCGAAGCCTAGCACTAGCACGCAGCCATCAATCCCATTCGATGACAACGGAGTTAGGGTTGGCGAGGACTCCCGCATATCATAACATTATAACCGGCCGGACCATACTCTGAGACTGTTGTAGCCCCTACAGCTCAGAGGTTCGGTAGTCGTGGGGAAACCCAATCATGGATCCGTCACAGCAGGCTGCTGCCCACTCTCTTGCAGGACAGATGCACACACTGACACAGAAATTGCAAGAGCTCACCCTACGGGTAAACTCACACGAGCAACGGTCTCAGTCTAGCTCCTCCTCCGGTGGGAGTCTGGAGCCCAGGTTAAATCTCCCTGACCGTTTTTCTGGTGACCGGTCTTTGTTTTTTAATTTTAAACAGTCATGCAGGCTTTATTTCAAACTGCGCCCAGGATCTTCTGGTTCTGAGGCTCAACGGGTTGGAATGGTTATATCACTCCTGCAGGGAGATCCTCAGTCTTGGGCCTTCGGCCTTCCAGATGGTGCTGAGGCTCTCTCTTCAGTGGATGCATTCTTCTCAGCAATGGGGTTATTATATGATGACCCGGACCGGGCGGCCTCGGCCGAGTCAAATCTTAGGGCCCTGCGTCAGGGGCAGGACACAGCTGAGGCATACTGTACCAAGTTCAGACGTTGGGCTATTGATTCTGGCTGGAACGACCCAGCGCTTCGTAGTCAGTTTCGGATTGGGTTTTCCGAATCCCTTAAGGATGCATTAGTACAGTACCCCACTCCCAAAGACATTGATGGGATCATGCAGTTAGCCATTAAGGTGGATAGGAGATTTCGGGAGCGGCAGAGAGAGAGACGGTCTGGAGTGTTGCCTTCCTCATCTGTAGACGAGTCTACCGAGGTACCCGGAGACGAGCCTATGCAGTTGGGGGCCACTCGACTATCTTCATCCGAAAAAAACCACCAACGTCTCAAGGGCCTCTGTTTGTATTGTGGGGGTCCCGGTCATCTTGCTGTTGCTTGTCCGCTGAAGGCGGGAAAAGACAGGGCCTAAGTGATACTTGGGGGGTTCACTTGGGCCTGTCGAGCTTTTCTCCCTCAGATTCTGTATTAATTCAGGTATCAGTCTCTGTTACCGACCGTTCTTGGAACGGATCTGCCTTTGTGGATTGTGGGGCGGCCGGTAACTTTATAGATGAAGGCCTGGTGCAACAATTGGGCCTTATGCCCATACCCTTGGAAAATCCCGTTTCTGTTTGTGGGTTGGATGGCCGTCCACTGTCTAAAGGCGGTATATCTTTTAGGACTCCCTCCCTTCGGCTGTCGGTGGGGGCCCTTCACTCCGAAGATATCACCTTTCTTATTTTTCACTGTCCTCTCACTCCTATAGTCCTGGGGCTGCCCTGGTTGAAAAAACACAACCCTGAATTTAATTGGGAAACTGGTGAGATCACTCGGTGGGGAGGGTCCTGTTCGGATGTTTGTCTCACTCTCCCTCTCCGTGTGATGCACCCCGATTTTCAAGCTCTCCCTTCTCAGTACCGTGATTTTTCAGATGTTTTTTCTAAAAAGGAAGCCGACACCTTGCCTCCTCATCGCCCCTTTGATTGTGCCATTGATTTAGTGTCTAATGCCAGACTTCCTAAGGGTCGTTTATATGCGTTATCCGCACCTGAGTCCCAAGCCGTGGACCTCTACATTAAAGAAAGCCTTGAAAAGGGGTTCATTCGGCCCTCTAAATCACCGGTGGGGGCGGGGTTTTTCTTTGTTGAGAAGAAAGATGGGTCTTTACGGCCCTGTATTGATTACAGAGCCCTTAACAAAATTACGGTAAAAAATTCCTACCCATTACCCCTCATCTCCGTATTATTTGACCAGATTCGGGAGGCAGTGATTTTTTCCAAAATAGACCTCAGGGGGGCCTACAACTTAATCAGAATTAAAAGTGGTGATGAATGGAAGACCGCGTTTAATACCCACTCGGGGCATTTTGAGTATCTTGTGATGCCTTTTGGTCTAGCTAACGCCCCGGCAGTCTTCCAAGACTTTATCAATGAAGTCCTCCGACCGTTTTTAGGGGGTTTTGCCGTAGTTTACTTGGACGACATTCTCATTTTTTCCAAATCTCTTCCCGAACATCGGCAACACGTCCGCCTGGTGTTGCAGAAGCTACGGGAAAATCATCTATATGCCAAATTGGAAAAATGAGAATTCGAAGTGTCACAAGTGACTTTTTTAGGGTACATTATTTCCCCTCAAGGTTTCTCCATGGATCCATCGAAGGTTCAGGCCATTCAATCCTGGGCTCGCCCAACCACGCTCAAGGCCATTCAGCGATTTCTTGGTTTTTCTAACTACTATCGCAAATTTATCCGCTCCTTTTCGGACATCGTGGCACCCATAGTGGACTTGACTCGGAAAGGGGCTGACCCAGGACAATGGTCTCAACGGGCGATGGATTCTTTCATAAAATTAAAGAAAGCGTTTTGCTCAGCTCCAATTCTGCACCACCCAGATCCCAGGCTTCCCTTTTTAATCGAAGTCGACGCCTCTGATGTGGGTGCTGGAGCAGTCCTGTCTCAGAAGGGGCCACTGGATCTAAAGATTCATCCATGTGCTTACTTCTCCCGCAAATTCTCTCCAGCCGAGAGAAATTATGATGTAGGCAATCGTGAGTTATTGGCCATCAAATGGGCGTTTGAGGAGTGGCGTCACTGGCTTGAGGGAGCTCAGCATACCATCACCGTGATCACCGATCACAAGAATCTCTCTTATATTGAGCCTGCCAAACGCCTCAACCCACGACAGGCTCGGTGGGCACTATTCTTCACCAGATTCCGGTTTATTATCACCTTTAGGCCGGGATCTAAGAACGTGAAGGCGGATGCCCTCTCCCGCAGTTTTCAGACTGTCCAGGGGTCTGAGGCGAAAGCATCTCCCATTGTCCCTTGCTCAGTAATCATGGCGGGCCTGACCCAAGATTTAGCCACCTTAGTCATTGCTGCCCAAGCGTCGGCTCCTCAACAGACCCCACAGGACCGTTTATTTATTCCCCAGAAATTACGGCAGGCGGTTCTCAGGGACTTTCACTCGGCAAAAAGCTCCGGGCATCCAGGTATTGCCAAAACTTTTGAACAGTTAGCCAGGACTGTTTGGTGGCCCTCTATGAGGCAAGATGTCGACAAATTTGTGGCCTCATGTCTGGTCTGTGCGCGACACAAATCGTCTCGACAGTCTCCTATTGGGCCGCTGTTCCCCTTGTCCATTCCCAAGAAACCATGGTCCCATATTTCTATGGACTTTATAGTTGACCTGCCTCCGTCTAGCAAGTTCACCACCATCTGGGTTACTGTGGATAGATTTTCCAAAATGGCTCACTTTACTCCATTACATGGGCTTCCTACTGCAAAAATCCTAGCAAATTTATTCATCACCAACATCTTTAGGCTTCACGGACTCCCGGTCGATATTGTCTCGGATAGAGGTTCCCAGTTCGTGGCCAGGTTTTGGAGACAGTTTTGTGCTGCCTTAGGGATTCAGGTCAGTCTCTCCTCTGGCTATCACCCGCAGTCGAATGGACAGACCGAGAGGGTCAACCAGGCTTTGGAACAATACCTCCGCTGTTTCGTTTCAAAGTGCCAGGACAATTGGGCTGAGCTTATTCCATTAGCAGAGTTTGCATACAATAACTCTTATCATTCTGCCATCAAGAGCTCTCCTTTTTTCTGCAACTCAGGTTTGCACCCCAAATGTAGTTCATTCATGCCTCCGGTTGATCCGTCAAGATCCTCTTCCACTGTCTCGTTTTTCAGGAAAGCCTGGAAGAATGTACACATAGCCCTTAGACAATCCTCAGCCCGGTCTAAGATTTTCTTTGATAGGCACAGAAGACCGTGTCTCTTTAAAGTGGGTCAGAGAGTATGGTTATCCACACGCCATATTAGACTTCGACAGCAATGTCCCAAGTTGGGTCCCAGGTTTATCGGTCCATTTCCGATTATCGGACAAATTAACCCTGTGGCATTCAGACTTCAGCTTCCCAGGTCTCTGCGCATCAATAATGTCTTTCATTGTTCCCTGCTCAAACCTGTCATCGGAACCCTTCCATCCAGCTCTACACGTACTCAAAGACCTGTCTTGGTTCGAGGGCATAAGGAGTATGTGGTGGAACATATCTTGGATTCCAAGGTAGTCAGGGGTCAGCTCAAGTTTCTTGTCCACTGGAAGGGGTTTGGAGATGAAGAAAGATCTTGGGTCCCAGAAAAGTTTTTGCATGCGCCCCGGCTAAGAGCGGAGTTTTTTAGAAAATTTCCCTGGAAACCGGGTTCTAAGGGTTCGGTGACCCCTCCTCAAGGGGGGGGTACTGTTACACTTCTGTCCCGGACCCGCCGGGACAGACAGTGTAGACGAGTGCCGGGGGAGACGTTGGCGGCGTCGCGCAGCAACGCCCCTGGCTTTCGTCCCCACGGCATCGTCAGCAGGCATCGGGGCGTTGCCGGGCAACGTCCCCGAGCGTCTCCGTCGGCGTGCCGGCGCGCTGAGGTCATGCGCCCGGCAGTGCGGCGCACGTCAGCGTCAGCGGGGATTTTGAATAAAGAGCCGGCGTCTGCCCAGGACAGACGCCGGTTATAGCTTTTGCACCTCAGGGTCTCAAGTGTTCCTGGTTCCCGCTTACTCACTGCTCCTGGTTCCTGTGCCCAGTCGTCCTGTGTCCTGTCGTTCATTCCCAGCCGTGTCCTCCGTTCTGTCTCCTGTCCTCCTGGTGTCCGTGCGTTGTCCAGCTGTCTTTACCCTGGTTCCCGCTGCCGTTGTCTCCTCGGAGCACAGATAAGTGGGGTTTATCCCCAGACTGCCCTTACTCGTATCTTGATTCTTATGAAACACCTCTGTGTATTGTTACACCCGTTTGGTATAGGTTTGTGTTACATCTCTACGTATTGTTACGTTTACCCAGTTTGCTACAGAGCAAGGGTGACCTCGCCTTCTTGGGGTAGTTAGTCATCCCCTTGTTCATCCTTGACATTGGTGGCAGCGTTGTCAACTCTCAAGACCTGGTGGCATCGGGGGCGGAGCCTGACTAACGGGCTCTGTCGAACGCGGCTATTATAGGCGAAGCCTAGCACTAGCACGCAGCCATCAATCCCATTCGATGACAACGGAGTTAGGGTTGGCGAGGACTCCCGCATATCATAACACAGCCAGAGGGGGACATAAATGCACTTTCAAGAGGAAGTCATAAAGGGCCTAATATTTGGGAACCAGCAGGCAGAGGGCCCCAGTACTTCTAGTACTGGCCCCCGTATTGTACCAGGGCAGCATTTTCCTAACGAAATCCCCTCCACTGCAAGAAAGGGCAGGACACAAAAAAGGTGCAAAGTTTGCTATAAAAAGGGAATAAGAAAGGAAACTATTTTCCACTGTGAAACTTGCCCCAACAAACCCGGCCTATGTATAAAGGAGTGTTTTAAAATATATCACACATCTATGGATTATTAGGTTCATCATTTCACCGTGCTTCGGGGGTCTTGCTAATGCCACATAGCACCCACCATTCATTCCACCAGAATCTGAGCTGCAAAATCCAAAAATCACTCCTACCCTTCTGAGTCCTGCCATGCACCCAACTGGTATTTTTTGGTCACATATGAGGCATTGCCATACTTGGGAGAAATTGGGGCACAGATTTTGGGGTGCTTTTTCTCCTTCATACCTTCTGAAAATGAAAAATTTTGAGCCAGAACTGCATTTTTGTGTAAAAAAATGTAATTTTTCATTTTCACTGCCCAGTTGTATCAAAATTGGTGAAACCCCTGGGGCTTTGAAATGTACACTATACCCCTAGATGAATTCCCTGAGGGGTGTAGTTTGCAAAATGGGGTCACTTGTGGGGGGGTTCCACTGTATTGGTGCTTTGGGGGTCTTGCTAATGCGACATAGCACCCACCAACATTCCACCAGAATCTGTGCTGCAAAATCCAAATATCACTCCTTCCCTTCTGAGTCCTGCCACTTTTTGGTCACACATGAGGCATTGCCATACTCGGGAGAAATTGGGGCACAGATTTTGGGGTGCTTTGTCTCCTTCCTTCCTTGGGAAAATGAAAATTTTGAGCCAGAACTGCATTTTTTGTGTAAAAAATTTAATTTTTCATTTTCACTGCCCAGTTGTACCACAATTGGTGAAACCCCTGGGGGTTTGAAATGTACACTATACCCCTAGATGAATTCCCTGAGGGGTGTAGTTTGCAAAATGGGGTCACTTGTGGGGGGGGTTCCACTGTATTGGTGCTTGGGGGGTCTTGCTAATGCGACATAGCACCCACCAACATTCCACCAGAATCTGAGCTGCAAAATCCAAAAATCACTCCTTCCCTTCTGAGTCCTGCCATGCACCCAAATGGTATTTTTTGGTCACATGTGAGGCATTGCCGTACTCGGGAGAAATTGGGGCACAGATTTTGGGGTGCTTTGTCTCCTTCATTCCTTGTGAAAATGAAAAATTTTGAGCCAGAACTGCATTTGTGTAAAAAATTTAATTTTTCATTTTCACTGCCCAGTTGTACCACAATTGGTGAAACCCCTGGGGGTTTGAAATGTACACTATACCCCTAGATGAATTTCCTGAGGGGTGTAGTTTGCAAAATGGGGTCACTTGTGGGGGAGTTCCACTGTATTGGTGCTTGGGGGGTCTTGCTAATGCTACATAGCACCCACCAACATTCCACCAGAATCTGAGCTGCAAAATCCAAAAATCACTCCTTCCCTTCTGAGTCCTGCCATGCACCCAAATGGTATTATTTGGTCACATGTGAGGCATTGCCGTACTCGGGAGAAATTGGGGCACAGATTTTGGGGTGCTTTGTCTCCTTCATTCCTTGTGAAAATGAAAAATTTTGAGCCAGAACTGCATTTTTGTGTAAAAAATTTAATTTTTCATTTTCACTGCCCAGTTGTACCACAATTGGTGAAACCCCTGGGGGTTTGAAATGTACACTATACCACTAGATGAATTCCCTGAGGGGTGTAGTTTGCAAAATGGGGTCACTTGTGGGGGAAGTTCCTAAATTTTAGCATCTTATGGTGCCTAGAAACCTACATGGTGCCTAAAAAATAATCTCATAAAAAGGAGGCTCCAAAATCAAGTAGGTGCTCCTTATATTATGAAGCCTGTGGTTTGGTCAACGTGCACACTAGGGCCACATATAGGATATTTATGAAAACAAAAGAATTGGGGGAATCAATTTTTAGTCACATTTCTCTAGTAAAATCTACTGTGTTCCTTAGAAAAATGTATTAAAATTGCAAATCTGCAAAAAAAATGAAATTTTGAAATTTCACCTACACTTTGTTTTAATTCCTGTGAAACACCTAAAGGGTTAACAAACTTCCAAAATGCTGTTTTGAATACTGTGAGGGGTGCAGTTTTTGAAATGGCATCATTTATGGGGGTGTCTCACATACAAGTCCCTCAAAGTCACATCAGAACTGAACTGGTCCCTAAAAAAATCAGTGTTTGAAATTTTCTTGAAAATTTGAGAATTTGCTATTCATATTGTAAGCCTCCTAGTGTCCAAAAAAATTAAAAGGAAGTTGAAATAATGATGGAAACATAAAGTAGACATATGGTCTATGTTAGTTATTAACTATTTTGAGTGGTATGATTATTTGTCTCACAAGCAGAAAATTTAACATTTTGCAAATTGCTAAATTTTCCATTTTTTTACGACATTTTGGTATTTTTCACAAAAAAACACAGACTGTATCGACCCAAATTTACCACTAATTTGAAGTACAATGTGTCACGAGAAAACAATCTCAAAATCACTGGGATAAGTAAAAGCAAAAAAAAGTTATCCCCACTTAAGTGATACATGTCAGATTTGAAAAAAAGGGCTCTGTCAGGAAGGCAAAAACTGGCTGTGTCAGGAAGGGGTTAATATAAACCCCTTGTCGGGTGGTGTCATTAATATGCAAGACGAATTTGATTCTACGGGGCGTACCAAAACTCACGTTGGGTTATGATGGTACTCCTCTTATCAAGGTTTCTTTTGGTATAGCCTCGGGGAAATCAACTTCTGAACATCGGTGAAAATTTTCCTCATGTGGGAAAGTGACAGGATGGACTTGCACGTGTTCCAAAAAAAGAAAAAAGAACAGTGTCTGGAACTGTAATGTGACCTTATATAATAGAAAAAGTGGGTAGCTAGACAAAAACGGTGTGTTTTGACAGCATACCTCACTTACATGTGAAATAGCTGAAGAACATATATAAAGGTTTCTTTAGTGTTGAAAGAAGAGGGCGTACCCCTACTCACCATGTGAACTGTGATTTTCAAACCTATCAAGGTTTCTTTATATATGTTTTTTTCCTCCTTAAATGTGAGTGAGTGACCTCAAAGAATGTCTCGACAGATTCTGGTAACTCCAGTCCCCGGCAGACATAGAATATAGAAAATATATGTCTCAATGCAATGGTTAGGTATAGATAAGCCCAAATGCTTAAGGCCCAACCTAGGGAGGGCGTACCTTACTCACCCCTTTTAATAGGGGGCAGAAAGCCCGTAGCGTTTTCTTTTTTAGTTTCTGCTGGGTAATTTCCACCAAAGACGGCCAGGGGACCAATTTTTGATAAAATGGTATGCTACCAGAGTTTTTAATCCATACAAAAAGCTTTTACATAGATCCCATAGATAAAATAGGGACAAAAAAATTCCAAAAAAAGTCCAAAAAATTCCAAAAACAAAAGAAGACAAAATGTAAAACTTGAATAAAAACAATACATACATCCGAAGGTGTGGCTGTTCACTCTCCTCTGACAGGATCGAGTCAGAGGAGAGTGAACAGCCACACCTTCGGATGTATGTATTGTTTTTATTCAAGTTTTACATTTTGTCTTCTTTTGTTTTTGGAATTTTTTGGACTTTTTTTGTCCCTATTTTATCTATGGGATCTGTGTAAAAGCTTTTTGTATGGATTAAAAACTCTGGTAGCATACCATTTTATAAAAAATTGGTCCCCTGGCCGTCTTTGGTGGAAATTACCCAGCAGAAACTAAAAAAGAAAACGCTACGGGCTTTCTGCCCCCTATTAAAAGGGATGAGTAAGGTACGCCCTCCCTAGGTTGGGCCTTAAGCATTTGGGCTTATCTATACCTAACCATTGCATTGAGACATATATTTTCTATATTCTATGTCTGCCGGGGACTGGACTAACCACATGTCGACCTTCAGTCATGTCAAACTTCGTGCATGTCGACCTTCAGTGGTCGATCTACAGATGGAGCGGTTCTCGTTCAGTCCACCAGCTTTTGCCCTATTCCTGGCAGACAGCGGACCTGGCGCATGTCGGTAGGTCCCTGTCCAAAGAGAGTGGTTCCATTTGTAATGCTTGTAGACCTAATGCTTGTCTATCCCATGATCCATACCCAACTGATTGGTTGTCCAGAGCAACATCCCATCTCAAATATACAAAATGAATAACTCCTATCTTTGTAAATAAACCCGGAGTGTTTTGCTATTAAAAGCATTGGCTTTTTACATTTCAGGCTAAAACTCACCAGAAGCTATTATTATAACGCATAACTTTTTCAATAAACAAAACCTGATCTCCATTGCCATGGAGAAAAGTCAAATTCTCATTTTTTTGGAGGAAAGGGTCTTTTGGCTCCTACAGACTGTTTCCGTAAATGAGCACTTCTTCTGTGATAAATATAACTTAATAATCACTTAATTGTCTTATTTAGCAAATTAGCGCAATATAAAGCTTGCTGGGCCAGTAATACAGCCAGTAATGAAGCCTATATATTCCAACTCATGCCCATCAGAAGCTGCAATACTTTCAATTACCTCCTTTACCTTAATGCATGGATCCATGTGCTTCTCATAGGACCACCAGTGGCAGAACTATGGAGGGTGCAGGGGGTGCAATTGCTATGGGGCCTGGGCCTTTGGTGGGCACGAGGGCTTGGCAGGCACCCCCTGCACCCCCTGCACACTTTCATTCTATTTTAGTAATGCCGCACGGGCAGTGTCAGCGGCAGGAAAGTGCGGTGAGGTAAATGGATGAGTAGTCCCTGGCAAGTACCAGAGCCAGGTTTGCACACAATATATGAGCCATGGGGTACATGTGGGCATTATACACATGTGCAGCAGTATATACTGCTGGAGATTTGCTGAGTTTTAATAAGAGATGTGCAGAAAAGGTAGCCAGGTGAGGCACTGCCTCACTTGCCATAGACTTTTTACTCCAGAGTTTTGACTATAAAAATTATTAAAATAATAAAAATAAGATTTTTTTTATAGATTCTTTGTATTTTTGACATACTTAATAAACTCAGAACTCCGGCGTACACGTTAGTATGACTGGAAAGGCTGTGCCTCACCTGCCTCACCCCGCCGCACGCCACTGGTCAGAGGCGCTGTCCCGTACAGTGGTGATCAAGCCCCTCTCCCCTCTGACCTCTCTGATGGTGCCGGGGCTCCACGTCACTATCTAGTGACCAGCCCCGGCGTGAATCACGCAGGATTCAGGACTCAGAAGGACCCATGCTGCTGCCAGCGTTGAGCGCTGCGGTAGACATGGGAGGCATCTGGGACTGTCTGCAGTAGCTGAAAGACCCAGCGCTGACAAGGAGAACTTCCTTCAATGCTGAAGGTAAAGCAGTGCACTTATGTTTAAGGGAGAGGGGATGTGGAGGAGCAGGGGGGACAACACAACACAGCATGTACTGAGGTGGTGCGGGGGAGGATGAGATTAGGACGTATAAAGTGCACTCCCTCCCCCGCTCTCCTTCTAACCTCTCATATTTCTGTCTCTCCACTCCTATTCACAGCCCTCCATTCCTCTCTTTTCTCCTCCCCCTATATCTCTGACACCCTCTCTCTTTTTCACTCCTCTTTCTCTCTCTTCCTAACCACCCCTCTCTTTTCCCGACACCCTCTTTGACTCTTAATTCCTTCTCTCTTCTGCTTAGGGATGGCCATCGGCACATCCCCCATCGATGGTTGCCATCCATGGCTTCTAAAGCAGGAACCATCGATGGCTATAAACCATTCTACCTCACACCATCGATGGTTCCTGCCATCGCTTAGCCGCGCATGCTAAGAGCAACGGGAAGGGTTGCTGCGGGCAGCCTGCCCGGCCCTGATCCGAGTGCATGCGCAAAAGAAACTTTAGCCATCAATCCAGTTTAAGTTTCTTTTGCGCATGCGCGCATCCCGGCGGGGCGGGCCGCCCGCAGCGACGCCGATGGACGCAATGACACTGCGCACGCAGTGCGCATGCACACCCAACTTTTAACATCGGAAGCCATCCATCGATGGCATAAAACTATTCGACCATCCACTATCAATGCCCAAAACATCGAGCACTAGGTCCCAACCATCGATGTTTTGGGATCATCGATAGTCGATGGCCATCCCTACTTCTGCTACCCAGAGGGTCATTGTAGTGACAATGGGGGGGAGATTATGCTATGGGGCCCAGAAGGTGGTAGTTACGCCTCTGACGACCACAATGAATTGTGTACAGCTTCATAAAATGTAACTTGAGCAACAAAACAACAATTTTGCAACTTCATAAATAAATCTGTCTGTCTTTATTTGGCAGACTATGCAAAAGACAGGAAAATCAAACATTACTCGATCGCTGTATCTGGGGATAGGGAATAAAACTATACTGTAATTTACAAGTCTCTTTATTCAATTTGACAGATCCTCTTTAAGGGTTAGCTGTTCCCAATAGAATCTCCTACGTGACGTACACCGTGTTAGTTTAATCTGAACACATTGGAGTTGTTTTCCTGAATAATTATTCAAGGTCCCCAAAACTTGATCGTTCCATTGTTTTATATTCCCGAGCTGTCACACAGTGTTAAAAAATGGATTATTACAGCATTGTTAGGAATCATTAATTACTATCTTCATACTTTGTGTTTTAGCCCAGACATTGAATTCTCAATAAGCTTCCGCTACTGCACAAATATTGTGGTGCAGTCACTATTTGGCTGTTCGAATACTACAAAGACGGAGAGGAAAACAACCAGATGGTAACCCGGGAGCTTTTGAAGAAGCACAAATATGTGCAGAATGATACAATGTAAAACACAAATGAAAAATTCTAAAGTATACTGTAGGATAATGAAAAGGTTGTACAGGAGAAAGACAGAATGAAAGATAAAAATAAATGAGGAAGACAGTGGAAACAGCTGCATGGGCAGGCCACCTGAGCGAGATAACATACAGACCGAACTTGCAAATTATGAGTTAACAGATAAGCAAAGAACTAGCAACAAGATTAACTACATCTGTCTCAACCCGCACATGGAGAACTAAAGACCCAGATATTCATGTGGTTGTATTAGCAAGTTTTCCTTTAGGAATGCACTCGTAATTACCGTGTTAATTTAATAAATCTCCAGAATTCAGTTAAACAGTCAGGCCCAGCAACAGGGGGGGCAAAGGGTTAAGCAAGCTCCCACCCTGACGATCTGAGGGGCCCCAAGGTCAGCCCCCGTACCAGCCAGTTTTCCTTTAGGAATGCACTCGTAATTACCGTGTTCATTTAATAAATCTCCAGAATTCAGTAAAAACATTCAGGCCCCGCAACAGGGGGGGGGGGGGAGTCAAAGGGGTAAGCCAGCCCCCGCCCTGACGATCTGAGGGGCCCCAAGGTCAGCCCCTGTACCAGCCAGTTTTTCTTTAGGAATGCACTGGTAATTACTGTGTTCATTTAATAAATCTCCAGAATTCATACAGTGAAACAGTCAGGCCCAGCAACACGGGGGTCAACGGGGTAAGCCGGCCCTTGCCCTGACGATCTGAGGGGCCCCAAGGTCAGTCCCCATACTTCACTCCGCCTAGGTCCTCTGCTACTCAGCCGCATGCTCTGCCACCACTCAGCCCCATCCCCTTGCCATTCAGGCGCCCAGCCTCACCAATGCCCAGGCGCCCATAGCAGAACTGTTCAGACACACCCCCCCAAATCAGATGTTCAGCGGCCGATTAAGTGACCCCTGAGCACCGCTGTTTGGCCGATGGGTGGGTTAATTCAGTGGCGGGCTGAGAGAGTTACATGTGGAGAGAGAGTTAGATTTGGGTGAGTTATTTGGTTATCTGTTCCGCACCACTACTTTCACCCTCCTCATCTGCTAAATGCCACTACTCCATTCTCCCTCCCTGCTCCACACCACTACTCCCACCCTCCTTATCTGCTCCACACCTCTACTTCCACCCTCCGTGCTCCACACCACTACTACATTGAATGGCTGGGGTATGGGTCATAGGGTCAACAGTACTTAGGTCGACAATCATTAAGTCGACTACTATAGGTTGATGGTCACTATAGTTGGAGCCCCTGTCAACTTTGTTCCTTAGGTCGTGGCTCACCATGGCTAGCCATGACTATCCTATTGTTCTCAGCAGCAATACAATACATAGAACAATACAGTAGGGGATTAGCATAGTAATCCCATTACTCACTTAATCAAATTAACAGGCTAAATGAGGAGGGCTCCATCTGTAGGTCAGCACATGAAATAGGTCAACATGCATTAGGTCGATATGGTCATTAGGGTGCCACAACCATTATTTCGACATGGAAAACGGCGACATGAGTTAATGAGCATGATTAGGAGCCCCAGTGCATTGCATTGCCAAGAGCCTACAATGCGGAACAGCTTTATGTTTAATATGCAGTTTAGATTTGTGTTTAGACATGCCCCTCTCATATCTAAATGGTTCTGCAAATTTTAAATGTCTCCTATTTTCAGTACAAAATGTTTTAAAATGACCTGCTTTTTCTTTTATTATTTCCTCCCATCTCTGAATCAGCCCCACAGGCTGCATTCCCAGAAATATTGGTTCGGCCATTATTACAGTATAGCTGCTTTCTCTGTACCAAATGTCAGACGCTCTGTAATTTCCTGAGCATCAAATTACCGGCACAAATCGGTCTAAAGGGCACTGGGATTAAAATGCAAGTTGAACAATGTAAAAATGACCTTGTTATATTCAGAAATACTTGTAAACCAGTATCCACTACTGTTCATTTTATTTTATTGAATTATTTATCTGGATTCTTTGTAAAGTATATTACAGAAACATTTGTTTGCTGCTTCTCTTGGCTGACAGTTACAGTGGAATACAAATGATTATATTGCTTACAAACAGTTGGACCTCCTTGAAAGCCAACAGAATAGTGAATATTGTAAGATAATCAAATCAGATCTGTGAATGTTTTTATTTTTATGTCATATTATTTAAAATCCCTGTGAATTTTTAAAAATACATGGACAATTTCTTCAATGTGATATTAAAATGAAGAAAGACTGCAAATGTATATATTGCTGCTTAAACCTGTTTGTATGTATCAGAGTCAGGGCCGGCGCCACCACTAGGCAAATCTAGGCATTTGCCTAGGGCGCCAGCCACTGGAGGGCGGCACTTCGCCCCTCGCCTCTCGCATGGAGGCTGCAGGGGTGTCCGTGCCAGGTACCTGCGGCACTGTGTGATCTGGCGGCGGGGTCCCTGCAGTGATGCGTGTTATCCGGCAGCCAGGCGGCACGGGAAGCGCTGCTGGGTTTGAAAACATTCCGCATGCTGATTGGCTGAGATTCAGCCAATCAGCGTGCGGCGAGTTTTCAAACATATCAGCGCTTCCCGCGCCGCCTGGCTGCCGGATAGCGCGCATCACTGCACGGACCCCGCCGCCAGATCACACAGCGCTGCAGGTACCCCCCGTAGGCACCGGGGCGCCCCACCCCCCCTCGCCCTGATCAGAGTGTCAACAGAAATGCAGCTGTAATCCTTATGGAAACCCGGCACAGGAATTCCAACTGCCACTGAACACCGTCGCTGGAATTCTGACATGGATTACTATGCTGACGCCAGAATTCCAACTGCCAGCATCCCGAATGTAAAGTATGCTGGGGTGGGTTAGAGGGTACTTGCGTAGTTTCATGACAGCAGGGAAATCGCATTGGATGTGATGGCATATGATGCAATGCGATGGTACTTGTGTAGTTTCAAGTTTCCCCTGCCCACAGATCGCATCGCACGCAAATTGGCGCACCGAGCCCTGCAAGGGGACACGGTACGCGTCCTCCCGACCGGTTCATACCTCCACTATCCATGTTGGAGTTGATTTTATAAAGTGTGGCGAGCGCAGCAAGCCACTGAGCCTGAAGCGTGGCGAGCGTACGATGAAAATGAGCCCGAAGCGCCTCGAGCCAGCGAGCCCCGTGAGGGGACGGGGATTACTTGACGTGTCTTCCGTGTCCCCTCACGGGGCTCGCTGCGCTCGCCACACTTCGGGCAAGTTTTCAGTGTCTTCTCCCATGCTTTGGGCTCGGTGGCTCATTGTGCTCGCCACCCCTTATAAGATCAACTCCATGCCGACATGGATAGTGGGGGTATAAACAGGTTGGGAGGATGCGTACTGTGTCCCCTCGTCGGGCTCACTGCGCTCGCCATGCTTCAGGGTGACGTGGATAGGGGGGGGGGGGGTGTGCTAAATCGCATTGCATGAGATATGCATGCAATTTGATACGATGCAATCCAAGGGCAGCGGAAACTTGAAACTACACAAGTACCATCACACCGCACACAATCACATGTGATGCGAAGCGATTTCCCTGCCGTCGTGAAACTACACAACTACCGGTTTGAGTTATGCTGGGGAGGGAGTTTGTGGGGGTGGGGAGTAGGTTTAAACACTAGGGAGGACTAAGGCTGGAGGGGGGGTAGGTTTTGGCACTTAGAAGGTGGGATAGGATTACGCTGTGTGGCGGGAGTTACATTTAAATGGCGGGGTACATGGGTTAGGCTCTAGAGTGGAGGATTTGTCTGCACGCGCGCGCGGGGGGGGGGAGACTAATGGAGCCCCGGGATCTTCCTTATTGGGATTCCGTTGTCTGGCTTTTGACTCCTGGCATCCCCATCTTCATGATTGCGAATCTATCGCATAGACTTGTTGGCATAGCAATGGAGTCGGGGTGGTGATGTCGTGACGCTGTACTACCTCATGCTCCTGTAACCGACGTCAGGATGCAGTGAGAGCTGGTATGTATATATATATATATATATATATATATATATATATATATATAGGTACGGATTCCAAATAATGGAAGCAAGAGGCGGCACTCTCCAAATAGTGAAAAAGACTTGTATTAAAACATGGTGAAAAACGATGTCAGTCAAAAGATGGTCCATCTTTTGACTGACATCGTTTTTCACCATGTTTTAATACAAGTCTTTTTCACTATTTGGAGAGTGCCGCCTCTTGCTTCCATTATTTGGAATCCGTACCTATACCATTGTTGTGGAAGGCACCCCAGCATTACCTACCCGGATAAGCCCAGTGCCGGTCCTCATCTCCCTGTACATATATATATATATATATATCTTCACAAGGGGCCATAAAGCTTTAGAAGCATAATGGATAGACGGTCTAGCCACTGAATAGGTACTGGTCCAAGGGAGAACATTAGATGTCTGGGGTAATTTGGACTGCAAAAGTCAGAACGGGACATGGATATCACCTGATATTTCTGTTTCAATAAGAGGGTAGAATCCTAACCTCTAGCAATAAATTTCTCAATTAGACGATCTAGCCGCTCAGATATGATGGAGGGATCACTGATGACTCGAGCGATCCTCATCATCTGAGACTGAGGAAGGCCCCTCTTGAGGGCTGGAGGATGAAGGCTTGATGCCATCAAAAATGTGTTTCTGTCCACATCTTTATGGTAAATATCCATAGAGATCACATTCTGACTAATGCACAATGCCACATCCAGAAACTGTGCAGTGATGTCAGAGTTGACATCCAACATCAAGGCATCAAATTGCTCCAGTCCACAAGATGAAAATATCATCAATGTAACGTGTGTACAGGAGCAAGTGCCTACTAACCTCAGGGTTATCCAAAAACATCTGTTCCTCTTGCTGAACATGTAAATATTAGCATACAAGGGTGCAACAGCAGAACCCATCACGCACCCCCGTAGCTGTAGGTAGTACCTACCATCGAACAACAAGAAATTTTGTTCCAAGGTCAGACTCAACAATTTCAAAAACAATTCATGGTTAAATGTAGCATTATCTAAATGCTGACCCAAAAATGACTGTACCGCATCCACACCCACACACATCATGGGGTATAGACGTGTACAGACTAGCCACATCAAGGCAACACATAAGGGTACCCGAGGGAACCACAGAAATGTCCATAAGCAACTTAAGAAAACTTGTGGTCTCCTTAAGAAATTATTTTTTCTTCAACAACAGAGGTTGGTACACGTATTCTAACAATTGTGACACAGGCTGAGAGTTCCTTGCAGCAATTATAGTATGCCCAGGGGCTTCCTTGTGTCCTTGTGCAATTTAGGGAGGGTATACAGCACGGAAACCACTGGATCCGACACGTAGATCCGATCCTGTACTTTGGATGGTAGTATACCCTCTGTTACTGTAGGTGACAAAAGGGCTAAAAGTTCCTTCTGACTCCACCATTAAGTTTGCGTACACATGCAGTGACATCACTGCACAGTTTCTGGATGTGGCATTGTGCATTAGTCAGAATGTGATCTCTACGGACATTTACCATAAAGATGTGGACAGAAACATATTTTTGATGGCATCAAGCCATCATCCTCCAGCCCTCAAGAGGGGCCTTCCTCGATCTCAGATGATGAGGATCGCTCAAGTCATCAGTGATCCCTCCATCATATCTGAGCGGCTAGGCCGTCTAATTGAGAAATGTATTGCTAGAGGTTATGATTCTACCCTCTTATTAAAACAGAAATATGTAACCAGCAGGCATTCAGTTAGGTCCCTCCTCTAGCTTTTGGTGTATTTTTTCCTATTTGATGATTGTACATGTTTTTCGTATAAGCAGTTTATGTATTATGCTTATATTGTATTATGTTTGTATCCTCTCTGTTCTATTAGGTCCCCCAATGGGCTAGTGTCCTGAACTGGAGCAGAGCAAGTGACAGTTCCAGGAGACGGTGAAGTGCAAGCGGCGACAGTTGCTTGGCAACGCCGCTGCTAGCTTCTGCTGGAAGTTTGCGTTCTGACAACTTCCTCCTTGGTCCGGCGGCGTATGCCTGGCAGGAAGACAGTGGGTGTAACTGAGTGGTGAGTACGTATATATGTGTCTTGTTTATTTAAGTGTATTTGCTGTAGGTTTTTGTCCTGAAGATGGGTGTCAAACCCCGAAAGCTTGACCTAATACAATTCCTATTGTTACTATGTTGTGAACTGCTTCCTGAGTGCCATTATTCCTTGGACTATGTGTATGCTGTACATTTGGGCACCGGTGGCCTGTTGTTAATGTTGTTTGAGTGCCAGCCAGGGATGTGCATGAGGTAAATGGCTCAAGAGTCCCTGGAAAGTACCGGAGCCAGATTTGCACACAATATATGAGCCATGGGGTACATGTGGGCATTATACACATGGGCAGCAGTATATAATGCTGGAGAGTTGCAGAAAAGGTAGCCAGGTGAGGCACTGCCTCACCTGCCATAGACTTTTTACTCCAGTTTTTGTTATAAAAATGATTAGAATAATAAAAATAAGATTTTTTTTTATAAATATTCTTTGTATTTTTGACATACTTTATAAAGTCAAAATGCCGGCATATACGCTAGTATGACAGGAAAGGCCTTACCCCACTGCATGCCACTGGTGCCGGCAGGATTAGATTTTATATATATATATATATATATATATATATTTATATATATATATATATATATCTTATATATTTAGCCAGATCCGTCAGTCAAAGCAGTGTAGCAAATGGTGGGCGGGGTTACACGGGTGATTGACAGGCCCGTCCACCGTCAGCCACACTGCAAAACCTGGCCACTTCCGTCCTACACACCACCCCCCTTGGCCTCAGTTCTCCACACCAGCTCACACACAATCCGCCCCCTCCTCGGCCACCAACCCCGCCCCACGGCTACACACCGCGCCCCCCCCCCCACACACACACATCATCCGGCCGGCACACAACCTCCCACACTACCCACCCCCTCCAAGCCCAACACCCCCCCTATGGCCGCCCATACACGGGCAGCCCCAAGGCTACACACCGTGCTCCCCCCGACCATACACTGCCACCCCCCCCCCGCTACATACCGCGCCCCCCCCCTCACTCTCATAACAGATGTAGTTGCTAACGAGCGGGGGAAAGGGGGCGGGATCTGGGCGGAGTGCGGACTCCTGCGCCCGGAGCAAGGGGGGAGAGGCAGCTGGAGGGTGAAAGATGTCAGCAGGGTGCAGGTGGGCAGCAGCACGGGGACGCAGGTGGGAGAGACCTGCTCTCCGCACAGCGCCGGTCCCCGCCAGCAGCAGCAGCACGGGGGCGCAAGTGGGAGAGACCTGCTCTCCGCACAGCGCCGGTCCCCGCCAGCAGCAGCAGCAGCATGGGGGCGCAGGGGACAGAGACCTGCTCTCCGCACAGCGCTGGTCCCCGCCAGCAGCAGCACGGGGGCGCAGGGGAGAGAGACCTGCTCTCCGCACAGCGCCGGTCCCCGCCAGCAGCAGCAGCACGGGGGCGCAGGTGGGAGAGACCTGCTCTCCTCTCCGCACAGCGCCGGTCCCCGCCAACAGCAGCAGCACGAAGGCTCCCATGTGCTGGCCACCCTAACCTGCGCTCTCACTGCTGCCAGGGAGAGGAGGGAGCAGCACCAGCAGCAGCGCATAAGGAGGACACTGTAACAGCACAGCAACGGGGGCCTTATACACAGCCCTCACCCAGCTCCAGCACATAACCGCCCCCCAAACAACACTTCCACCCCCTCAGCAAGCACCACTCCCCCTCTCAGCACAAACACCGCCATACCCCCCGCCCCACCGAAGCACAGCACGCCCACACCCGCACCCCCTTCACCACTAAGCCTGCATCTCCCTCGGCCCATCCTCACCACCCCTTCCAGCACTACACGCCCTGATACTAGCTGCCCCCCCCCCCCTGCCCTCACTGTCGGAGATCCCATCCCCCACACCCGCCAGCATCACTCACAGACGCACAGCATTGCCGTGCGCCCGCCGCTGGCACCTTCTTTACCCAGCCAGCCAACCAGTGCCTTCGCTCCATCGGAGGAGCCGTCCCCCCACACCCGCCCGCATCTGTCACAGACACACAGCTCATTGCCGTGCGCATGCCACAAGACCCGCCCCTGCCCACCCACTGCCGTCTCCACATACCCGGCAAATCAAGACATTGCCATGCGCCAGCCGCTGCCCGTACACTGCCATGCTCCAGAGGAAGACCCGTCTCCCAACACCCACCAGGATCTACAGAGCCGCACACTACATTGCCGTGCGCCCGCCACTGCCACCTTAATTACACCGCAAGCCGCCCATAGATGACGCAGAGCAGCACTCTCCCGGACCCACGGACTGCTGCTGACCACCACTGCACAAGACTGTAAGTACCATGCCATCCACCCCATACCACTACACCACCATGGGGTAGTGGGTGCCATAATATGTGTGCTAAAGTAGTAAAACAGCAGCTACCCCTTAAACATTACCGTGCTGCATTTACTACTTTAGCAGACGTATGGCACCCACTACCCCATACCACTACACTACCAACGCCTCTCTATCTATGGGGTGCCGGCCAGCCCCACCCTCCATAACCTGATCACGCTGCACTCTCACTAACCATGTACTACTTGGGTAGGCTTATGGCACCCAGCACCCCATACCACTACACCACCAACGCCTTTTCTAACACAACCTCCCTTAAACATTTCATCGCACACTATATTGTGTGCGTTTAGCCACACACACACACTTATGCCTCCAATACTCACAACTACTCACACACCCCTCCATGCCTCCTATATTCACAACTATACACACACCCATCCGTGCCAACAATACTCAAAACTACACACACACACACACAGCCGTACCTCCAATACTCAAAAATACACGCACACACACCCATCCATGCCTCCAATACTCACAACTACACACACACCCATTCATGCCTCCAATACTCACAACTACACACATACACACATCCGTACCTCCAATACTCACAACTACTCACACACCCCTCCATGCCTCCTATACTCACAACTACACACACACCCATCCGTGCCTTCAATACTCACAACTACACACACACACATCCGTACCTCCAATACTCACAACTACACACACACACACATTCCCATACATGTCTCCAATACTACCAACTCACTCACCCCCCCCACACACACACACACACCCATTGATGCCTCCAATACTCCCAACTACATGACACGGGCTTCACACTACTTATCCTATATCTCTATTAACTCCAGCAACCTACATCACTCACAAAACACACTACCTCACATTTTACACTCACATCTGCAATACACATGCACCTCACACTACTTCACCTAACACATCCCCACATCTATGTACACTCTCCACAACCTGCTGCCACCAAACTACACTATCCAACACCATATGTAAGTACCATCCACCCCATACCACTACACCAACGCCTCTTCTAACACACCTCTCCTCCCTTAAACATTTCATTGCACACTATATTGTGTGTGTTTAGCCACACACACACACACACATATATATATATATATATATATATATATATATGCCTCCAATACTCACAACTACACACACACACATCCATGCCTCCAATACACACACCCATCCATGCCTCCAATTCTCACAACTACACACACACACCCAGCCATGCCTCCAATACTAACAAATACTCACACAAACACACACCCATCCATCCCTCCAAGCCTCAAAAATACACACACACACACACACACACACACACACCCATCCATGCCTCCAATACTCACAACTGTATCTCTATTCGCACCCTACACCACTCACAAAACACACAAACTCACATTTTACACTCACATCTGCAATACACATGCACCTCACACTACTTCACCTAACACATCCCCACATCTATGTACACTCTCCACAACCTGCTGCCACCAAACTACACTATCCAACACCATATGTAAGTACCACCCACCCCATACCACTACACCAACGCCTCTTCTAACACACCTCTCCTCCCTTAAACATTTCATTGCACACTATATTGCGTGTGTTTAGCCACACACACACACACACATATATATATATATATATATATATGCCTCCAATACTCACAACTACACACACACCCAGCCATGCCTCCAATACTAACAAATACACACACAAACACACACCCATCCATCCCTCCAAGCCTCAAAAATACACACACACACACACACACACACACACACACCCATCCATGCCTCCAATACTCACAACTGTATCTCTATTCGCACCCTACACCACTCACAAAACACACAAACTCACATTTTACACTCACATCTGCAATATACATGCACCTCACAAATCCCCACATCTATTTACACTCTCCTGAACCTGCTGCCACCAAACTTCACTCTCCACCACCATATGTCAGTAATACACACCACCCCATACCACTAAACCAACAACGCCTCTTCTAACACATCTCTCCCCCCTTCAACATTTCAGCTCACACTATATTGTGTGGGTTTCTACACACACACATATCCATGCCTACAATACTCACAACTACACACACAAACACACACATATCAATACACATGCACCTCGCACTACTTCAACTAACACATCCCCACATCTATTTACACTCTCCACCCCGTGCTGCCACCAATCTTCACTCTCCAACACCATATGTAAGTACCACCCAGCAGCCCATACCACTACACATCCCCACATCTATTTACACTCTGTACGCCGTGCTGCCACCAATCTTCACTCTCCAACACACTCACAACTACACACCCACACACCCCCATCAATGCCTCCAATACTCCCAACTACACACACACCCATTCATGCCTCCAATACTCGCAACTACACACACACACACACCCATTCCCATACATGTCTCCAATACTACCAACTCACTCACCCACACACACACACACACCCATCAATGCCTCCAATACTCCCAACTACACACACCCATTCATGGCTCCAATACTCCCAACTACACACACACCCATAACCATACATGCCTACAAAACTACCAACTACATACACACACACACATCTATGCCTCTAATACTCCCACCTACATGACACAGCCTTCACACTACGTACCCTATATCTCTATTAACTCCAGCACCCTACACCACTCACTAAACCTCACATTTTACACTCACATCTGCAATACACATGCACCTCGCACTACTGCACCTAACACATCCCCACATCTATTTACACTCTCCACAACCTGCTGCCACCAAACTTCACTCTCCAACACCATATGTAAGTACCACCCACCACCCCATACCACTACACCACCAACGCCTTTTCAAACACAGCTCTGCTCCCTTAAACATTTCATTGCACCCTATTTAGTGTGCGTTTAGCCACACACTCACTTATGCCTCCAATACTCACAACTACACACACACATCCATGCCTCCAATACACACACCCATCCATGTCTCCAATGCTCACAACTATACACACACACACACACAGCCATGCCTCTAATACAAACAAATACACACACACACCCCCATCCATCCATGCCTCAAAAATACACACACACCCATCCATGCCTCCATTACTCACAACTACTCACACACCCCTCCGTGCCTCCTATACTCACAACTACACACACACACACACACACACATCCGTACCTTATATGCACTTTCATTAAAAAACATTTATGCTCTCAAATGCACTTTAAGCACATTATTCAGCAAATTACACTACATTTCACACTCACATATATTCCTACTTCTAATGGGGCAAAGCCCCTCACGACGGTGTGAAGAGCGCCCGGAGGGCGCGATGAATCACCTAGTATATATATAAAAATATATATAAAAGCACTTACCCCCCACTACATGAGGAATTGGAGCCGGCACACAAAGTTGAAGAATAGGTTTAATGTATCAGCAACATGTAGACAGTAACAGCTGTATTACCCGACAGCCGTTTCAACTGCTCACAGGCAGTTTTCATCAGGGGAGCTGTAGAAACGGCTGTCGGGTAATACAGCTGTTACTGTCTACATGTTGCTGATACATTAAATCACCTATTCTTCAACTCCGTGTGCCGGCTCCAATTCCTCATGTCGTGGGGGGGTAAGTGCTTCTATTATCAACCTTTATGTGCCTGGCACCGGGACTGTGTTTTACTTTGTGGAGTGCCCACCTGTGACCCCTGCATATATATATATATATATATATATATACACACAGCCTCTGCCTCTCTGCGTCAGCCCTTCTCTGTCCCCTCATCACCATTAATTGCTTATTCCCATCATCCTACCTTTCTGTCTCTCACTATCCTCATCACCTCTCAATCCCGTCACCCTCTCCCTGTTACCCACCACGTCTCCCCATTATCCTCCATGTCAACCACTGCCTCCTTCTGTCGCCCATTGCATGGAGTCAGCCACTGAGCTGTGGTGTTGTTGAGCAGGCTAGCATACCTAGATAATTGCAGCTACATCATGATTTAATTTTTTTTTTGAAAAAAATAGTACAGTCCTAATTTATATTTACAGTGCCTTTCACTTGATGCAAAGTGATGTTTTTAAAAGTGCACATTTTATTTTTTTCACTCAAAAAGAGCTGACTTAAAGTACAAGTCTCTATATAAACTGGAATTTTTTTTATTAATGTTACATGCTATTTCAAATTTTTACAATAACAACTTTCCTAAATGTGGATACTGCCATGAATCTTACAGTTGGTATCTAGGGGAATATTTTGACCTTACCAAAGGAACATTTACACGGAGCCCCTTTCCACACAATTGCTACAGCAAACTCTCTTAGTTTAATAATGCGACAGAAAAGCAGCTGTAAAATACCCTAATAACTCTGCAGACCTTGTTATCTGCTGTGACATAAATTTTACTGCCCCCCTTTCCCCTGTTTGTTTGAAGAAGAGAACTTAAAAAAAAGCAAACAAATGAATGCTACACATAATCCTATACTCAGACACATCTGTGATTCCCATAAAGCGAAATGTTTATTATCTGTCAGCATTGGTGATTGGGAGATGGTGCCAGTGAGTTTAACTCATCCTCTGATAGAGAAACATTCAATATAAAAGTCTCAAAGTGTGCTCTTACTCATTTGTATGCGTATTTATGTGTTATAAAGCTGCTATTATTGGTCTAAGCCCCAGCTGTCAGCTCCATTGCAGTTTAACAAATAGAAGCAATTTAAGCGTGAGTGACACAAACAGCAATTATTACTGCAATTAGAAAGCATAAAGCAGCCTATACACATGTGAAGCACCATTAAATTACTTATGTGGTAGTCCATTCAGTTGTAGTTCATGAAAACAGTGTGAATTGCTTTTGTATATCCATCTATTAAATATTTAATTCGCCACTGAAATAAGAGTTTGAATTTACCAGCTGTATCTCTATGCGGAGAGATGTGCCCCTGAATTAGACAACACGCATGTGTGCTTATGATAACCGAACTGTCTCTCGCCATCATCCGAGTCTATGACACATACTTTTATCATTTATTCTATTTTTAATCAATGAATGAACCTATGTCATTTTAAATTGCTGAATTCAGTTTTTCCTAAATATATGTTGATATGTTGATATGATTTCAAATAAAATGTGGTTAACCCTTTGAGTGCCAACATCTCTGTAAAAAATTCCAGTGTCGCTTACGTTTGTTATATAAATTCAAATAAAAAAAATGTGTAAAAAAAGATTGGGTACTTGTTTCCTATCTGGGCGCCCACGATCAAAATCGCGGTCATCGGGGGTAAAAATCGCGGTGATCGCGGTCATCGCGGGCATCGCGGGTAAAATTGGTTGGTCGCGATGCCCGCGATGACCGCGATCACCGCGATTTTCCCATAGGGAACAATGTTAAAAAGGCTGATTGACCGCGATTTCACTGTTAAATGGCTCAATTGACCCGATTTCGCCATATTAACCCTGAATTAGGCCCAATTAACCCTTAAATGTCCCCAACAATTTTTAACGCCACCCCACGATCCACGCCAACCCGAAGCGTGGCGAGCGCAGCGAGCCCGCGAGGGGCGGCGGTACGCGTCCTCCGACCTTTTCATGCCCTACTATCCACGTCGGCGTGGTGTGGGAATATAATAGTGTGGCGAGCGCAGCGAGCCACCGAGCCCGAAGCGTGGCGAGCGCAGCGAGCCCCGCGAGGGGACGCGGATACCTTCACAGGTAGACGCGTCCCCTCGCGGGCTTCACAGGTGTCCGGGTCGCCACGGACACCTGTGAAGCCCGCGAGGGGACGCGCATAACTGTGAAGGTATCCGCGTCCCCTCGCGGGGCTCGCTGCGCTCGCCACGCTTCGGGCTCGGTGGCTCGCTGCGCTCGCCACACTATTATATTCTCACACCACGCCGACGTGGATAGTAGGGCATGAAAAGGTCGGAGGACGCGTACCGCCGCCCCTCGCGGGCTCGCTGCGCTCGCCACGCTTCGGGTTGGCGTCGATCGTGGGGTGGCGTCAAAAATTGGGGGGGACATTTAAGGGTTAATGGGCTCTGTGGCCCATTTAACATTGATTCCTATGGCAAAATCGGGTTGATTGAGCCATTTAACACTAAAATCGGGTCCATCGCGACTTTTAACATTGTTCCCTATGGGAAATCGTGAGCATCGCGTCGCGGGCATCGCGGGTACGTTTATGGCCGGCCGCGACGCGACCGACGCGATTTTTCAGGTTTAACATGGTTTTTAATGGGAAAATCGCGGGCATCGCGTCGGTCGCGTCGCGGGCAGGCATAAATGTACCCGCGATGCCCGCGACGGGCGCCCAGATAGGAAACAAGTACCAAAGATTGTATTTCCTATATAAAGTAAACATTGCGGGTGATTATTGTGAATAAAAATGTTTGGCAATTTTCACATCTATTTTGACAAATTCACTTGGCACTCAAAGGGTTAGCAACAGTAAAGGCCCCCATACACTACGCGATTTGGGCCCGATTTCACCCGATTCTGGAGGATCGGGTGGAGAAATCGGGTGAAATTAACCAAATAGCGTAGGGTATGACATCCAATCTGATCAGATGCGCGGTCCTGTGCGCATCAGATCAGATCTGGATATCGGACGGTCTGCACATAAGATAAATCAGGGAGCAGGTCCGGGGGAGCGATGACCGGAGAATGGAGTCTGGTCCGTGGGAGCTGCAGGAGGGGTAGTCAGCTAGCGGCAGGAGAGGTGGCAGGGAGCAGGGTCCAGTCCAGCGTGCAGGAGGTGTAGTGGGCTAGCGGCAGGACTGGAGAGGTAGCGGCAGGCGGGGACTGCATAACAGAGTCAGGGGAGCGGTGAGCGGGAGAATAGGAAACATCCTATTCAAAAGTCGACCGCTGATTGACCAAGAGCTCAGCCAATCAGCGGCCGTCCTACCCACCCAGTCTTTTGAATATGATGTATCCCTTGAAAAAGGGCCCAATTCAGGCCCGAAACGCATTGGTGAGGAGGATTACTGTCTGACCTGGTGTACCGAGTGCCATTTTTTCCTTTTTCTTGGCACCAACCCACTACTCTTATCCGGACCGTTCCTGTATATATCCTGAATAAATATTTATTGGTGGATGTCTCCGTATCCATGATCATTACCTACTAACAGGAGGGATAAAGACACCCCTATATGAACATAGTGCAATATCTAAAGGTTAGATTATAACCTTGTGGGAGCTGGTGACTGTTGTGAGTCCACAAAGAAACTGCTATGTGCAAATAGGGCTTAGTTGAGAGGTCAGTTATCATCTCTTATTGGTTGTCATACTTAATGAATTATGACCATACAATACTGAGCAAGTCTCCCTTGTCTTATTTGGAGAGCTTCAGTTCAGACGGAGTATGCTTTGGAATATAAGGTGGATGAAAAACTGAAAAATCGTTGGTTGACAGAGGCAGCGCAATAGTGTGCATCATATTGTTTGTATGGCAGGTTAATTGATAAGAAAGGTATTTCACCACAGGTGACAGCAAACATAAATTGAGAGGAAAGTCCAGAAAGAGAGCATTGTGTCCCTCCTGGAGAGGGTCATGTTGGGAGGTATGCCTGATCCTCTCCTTCAGGGAGAAAATGCTCTGTTCTTGGAATTCCCTAGTAATGTATGATTGCCATCACCTGTGGTGAAACACCTTTCTTATCAATAAGCTCCCCACAGGCAATGTCAATCATACATTACCAGGGAAGTCCAGGATCAGAGCATTTTCTCCCTGAAGGAGAGGGTCAGGTAGGCAAACCCTGATCATTATGATTAACAAGCAAAGTGGAATATAGACCAAAGTAGTCCCTATTAAATAAACAAGAAAAAGGCACAGAGCTCATTTATTGTAGTTATATTTTGATCAAAAGCTCTTTAATGTGTGTAAGCCATTACTGGGAGCAAAATTAAAAACCACTGGGACACAAACTTTCTTAGATCTCAACACCACAGAGCCTCAGAATTTTTTTTTACAGCACCCCTATCCTGAAATGTTGCTATTGAGATATTCAGCATGTACTGTATTATGAAAATAAGGAACTTGTGCTTACCCGACATCCGTAGGCTGAGGTATGTGTAGACATGTGCACCGGGCACTTTTCGTGTTTCGGGTCTGTATCCCTGGGCGTGTTTTGGATATGAATCTACTCCAAAACACCACCCTCCCATTTTTCATGTTTCGTGTTTACTGTTTTGGATCTGTATTTTTTTTTAAAAACACATAAAAATAGCTAAAATCGCAGATTTTTTTTCTCCTACGCTATTATTAACCTATATTACATTAATTTCCATTCCTTTCCAGTGTATTCTGAATATCTCACACCTCACAATGTTGTTTTTAGGCCAAAAGGCCACAAGTGGGCGGCACAAAGACGTGGCCCATCTAGGAGTGGCACTGCAGCGACAGACAGGATGGCAGTTTAAAAAACTTGGCCCCAAAGAGCATATATTACCAAAAAAAAGAGGTTCAAGATGGAATTGTCTTCAGGCCCTCTCACCAACCCTTATGTTGCGTAAATAGGACATGCACACTTTAACAAACCAATCATTTCAGTGAGAGGGTCTGCCAGAAGACTGTGGCTGAAATGATTGGATTGTTTGTGCCCCCCCCCCCCCCCAAAAAAAAAAAGAAGCAATGTACAAACTGGTTCTACAGAGGCAAGAAGTCATCCTCATCCTCCGATTCGTCACCCCCTTCAGTGTGTAAATCCTCATTCTCACAGATTATCAATTTTTCCCGCTGGTATCCACCATTACAGGTCACTCTTTAGTCTCTAAAGGCAATTTCTGGTCTTCGTTGAAGAATGATAATTCAATTTGATGAACATTATCTTCTCCACATTTTGTGGAAGCAACCTCCTACACTGCTCGCTGACCAGGCTACTGGCTGCACTAAAAACTCTTTCAGAGTACTCACTGGAGGGGGGACAACTCAGGTAAAATAGCCAGTTTGTACAGGTTCATTTCAAACTGCCTTTTTTTCCTGCCAGTACAGGTACAGACTGCCTGACATGTCTACTTGGATGCTGTCACTAAAGTAATCCTCCACCATTTTCTCAATGGTGACAGTGTCGTATGCATTGACAGTAGACATACAGTATCAGCAACTGTTGGCAGGTCCTTCAGTCTGGATCAGATGTCCAGACTTGCTCCTGTCTGCATTACCGCCAGCGGGTCTTGTAGGAAATCTGGGTTGTTTCCTCGCAGCCACAGGTGTTGGAGAATGTGAAGTAGGAGCTGTTGCCGCTTCCTGACCAGTAAGTCGTGCAACTCTGTAGACTTGTGTCCGTCAGAAACAGAGAGAAAATATAGGCTTTAAACCGAGGATCGAGCACAGTTTTATAGACTGATCACCCTCGTATCCTGGCAAAGCAAATGAAGAGCTTCATCCACAAGACCTACACACTTTGTGGAATCGCCCCACTTAAGCTCCTCCTTCACTTTCTCCAGCCTGATCAGGAGAATGACCTGGACTCGAGCTGGCAGTGTCAGAACTGACTTCACATGTTAGTTCAAATGGCTGGAGAACCTTGCACAACATGGAAATCAGTCTCCACTGTGCTTGAGTCAGGTCCGTCCCCCCCTCCTTTGCCTATGTCATAGGTGGCTGTGTAGGCTTGAATAGCCTTTTGATGCTCCTCCATCCTATGGGTGGAGTTTCACCGCATCACTCTTATTTGAGGTGATGGCAGAAGAGGTTCAAGAGGGATTGATGGCGCTCCAGTCTTCGGCAGGCAGTGGCAGAATGGCAAAAGTGCCCTGCAACTTTGTGGGCCACCGCAAGCATCTCCTGCATGCCACTGTCACTTTTAAGAAAATGCTGCGCCGCCAAATTTATTGTGTGGGAGAAACATGGCATATGTTGGAAATTGTCCATATGTAATGCCCGCACAATGTTACTGGTATTGTTCGATACTACAAATCCCCAGGAGAGTCTAAGTGGGGTAAGCCACTGCAAGATGATTTCCATCAGTTTCTCTTAGAGGTTGTCGGCATTGTGCCTTTTAGTGAAACCAGTGATACACAGTGTAGCCTGCCTTGGAATACACTGGCGTGCAGGAGATGCTGTTTCTGCTGCGGAAGGGGATGCATCTATCCAGTGGGCTGTCACAGTCATATACTGTAGTCCTTAGTTTGCCCTGTACCACTTGTCCACATGTCAAACCTTTACACCTGCCAACTGCAGTGGTTTCCTGGCAATTGGAACAGTGACTGCCAATGCTCACTTTGCATACAACGCAGTGTGGCCCATGAGTTCCTTCATTGATGGCATTGACGTGATATGTCATGTGCCACTGATAAGGGGATTTGGGAGCCGCCCTGCACTGTATGCATAGTAAGCACCTGTAGCCACTTTTCCAATTGCTGGGCTAGAAACCAGTGCAAGTGATACCTGGGTGACTTAGTCCAGGAGAGGGGGGCAACCATTGTACTAATTACAGGATCAGATTACCCTTTGTGGGTGCTCCCTGTGTGTGTGTGTGTGTCCCGGGTTGACTCCCCCTCACTTTACCCAGCCCTGGCTACTGCACATTTTCATAGCTATGAGGTAATGATTGGGTGGCCATTATGTCATTGATTCTTCTGCTGTGCATTCACAAGATATGGAGAAACTGTCCACAGCGCCATTTTCACTGTGATTTTTAAAGGGCTGCCACAGCAGACGCTCAGCTTTGGAGAGATAAGTACTGAAAAATTGGTTGCAGCGCGCATGGTGTGGGCTCCATTGTACCCTAGGGGACTGTGCACCGCACACACTTCACCCACTGCACCCACTGCACCCAATATAAATACACCACTAGTAACACTGCATTGAAAGTTCTTTGTGCTTAACACAGAGCATAAAGCTCCTTTATTACTCAGCATCATCATTATTTACTCATAGTATATTGTTTTCCTCTGGTATACTGCACCTAAAGTCTCATTAACATTCTAAATAGCATTCAATTACTGTATGGAAATAAATTCCAATAGTTGAACTATTTGTTTTGGAAAATATATGTAGCTCATTTACTATTAATAACTAATATTTTATTTCTTGTACTTGTCTTCTCCCAGTTTTTATAACTTGCATGCACAATATTCAAAGACTATATCAAGTCAAATTATGCAGATATATTCCTCTGATCATGATGATTACCAGAATAAAATCAAACATGTTATTTCCTATTTCCTGGTTTGCATCTAAAATTGATTGGCTCACTAAAAGCTCTCATTAGAAGCTGACACAATTTACAGCAGCCCGAGGTAAAGTAATTAACCCTTCAGTGCTGCCAGCTTCCTGCTTCAATGATCATACTGGGAATGATACCCAGGCTGATACAGGACCTTTGCAAAGACTGGTAATGGGTTAAATTAGGAAATAGGGTTGATGGAAATAATTATTAGATCAAAACCATTCCTAATTGTAATAATTAAAAAAATAAATTGTAATACAAATATTATTTCAAAATGGGGTGTTGGTTATCTGTAGAGTCCCCACCTTCTATGCTGCTTTCACATTACAAACCTGCTTTCAACCCGTTTTTGGAAACGTTTCTTAAAATGGGTCTAAAGCCAGTTAAACCCCTTTCACATTACATGTTGTAACTGGTATATTACCATTTCAATACCGTTTTTGTACCATTCACATTCAACCCATTTCAGCCATAGAAAACAGTGGATGTCATTTTAAAGGGTGTGAATCCTTTTATTAACCATACTTAGGTCGACACCGTTGGGTCTATAGGGGGCAAGGTCGACAGGGCTCTAGGTCGACATGGGTCAAGGTCAACAGGTGTCTAGGTCGACATGGGACAAGGTCAACATGGGTTTAGGCCGACACATGCGTTAGGTCGACATGGGTTAGGTCGACAGGTCGTTAGGTCGGCATGGGATTTTTCACAGTTTTTTTACCCGAATGTCGGCACAGTCGACATGGACACAGTTGGAAGTGAACCTCAGCCACACGCATTGCTCGCTTCGCTCGCTGCGCTCGGCACACTATTTTATTCTCCCACCATGCCCTAGTGGATGGTAGGGCATGAAATACCGCCTGTCGGCACATGTCCGCTCAAAAAACCTATGTCGACCTAACGACCTGTCGACCTAAACCCATGTCGACATAAACCCATGTCGACCTTCACCCATGTCGACATAGACTCATGTCGACCTTCTGCCATGTTGACCTAGACTCATGTTGACATTCTGCAATGTTGACCTAGACACCTGTCAACCTTCCAGCATGTTGACCCAACAGTGTTGACCTAAGGACTGTTGACCAAATGATCCCAACACCTGCACAGTATGCATTGGGTTAAAAAAGTTTCCTCTCTGCTCTTTACTTCCTGCCTGTGCCTGGTGAGATCTCAAGGGAGATAGCCTATCACCCTCTGTGACCTGCTCATGACTTGTAAATACAGTTTCAGAGCCATTTACACTACAAATGGATTGTCTCTGAAACGGGTAGGACACTGCTTTTAACTCGTTTTGGATTACAGGTATTTTAAAAACGGTAAATTCTCTCTGAAACTTTCACATTACAGCTAGAAACGTTTTAAAGCCATTGAAAATCGGCAATTTACCGTGTTTTAGCTGTAATGTGAAAGGGGTATTATTTTTACTATCACTGCTAAAACCTATAGATGCCTTTAGTTTTATTTCTTCTCTCCATTGTATCGTATTGTAATGTTAATATTAATTTCAATTAAATTACATTGTAAAACCTTAAAAAAAAATTAAGGGTAGATAAACTTCTACAATTTCCCATAGCAACCAGTCAGATTCTGTCTATAATTTTCTAAAATGCAATAGAGATATGACAGCTTGAATTTGATTGGTTTTTATGGGCAACATCAATATTTGTCGGTTTGTAAACCCCTTAACGTTGACAATTTGTCATGAATAGTTTAACACATATGCATGTAATGTATGTGTTACATCATTTACAACAGAGGTGGCCAAACCTGTCCTCAAGATCTACCAACAGTTCATGTTTTTAAGGCAGCCTGTGGATCTATAGGAATGAATGCAGCATGTTTGAACGTGACAGTTAGTAATGACCAGAGGAGGCTCTTAACCTTGTGGAGGAGGGGGGCTGCAGCAATGCGGGGCCCCCTCTCCGCTGCCGCCACCGCCGTGCTACACACTGCTGTGATGATGTGCATGCGCTGGCCCAATCCGGAGGCTGAATCAGATTCCAAACCCATTTTTTAGGGCTGCCCCGCATTTGCGCACAGAGAGGCATCCCGGAGGGAGGGAACACCTCCCAATGGAACTGCCTTGAGTGCTTTGAGTTACTGGCAGGTCAAACTTGAAATAGGAAGTCACTGCCAGTCACAGTGAAGCCACTGCAGTCTCACAGACTGCATCTGGCCTCATAGGTAGAGAACAGTGGCAGATTTTATCTGGGAGGGGCTGCAGGTAAAAACCGCCACTGGTGATGACTACAGCTGTGCAATAGCTAGGTGATTTGGGTCATGTGATAGTTAGTAATGACTATAGCTTTGCACTAGCTAGGTGATTTGGAAAATGTGGACTGTTGGCAGATCTCGAGGACCAGTTTGGCCTGCCCTTATTAACAATAAAGAAAGAATTTAAAAAAAGATAAAGTTGATAACAGAATGTAAAGCAAGTGAGAAAAGAGGAGCAGGAAATAGATAGCAGCAATGGAATGTGAGAAAATTGCTTTAAGTGATTGCTTATGGAAGTAAGGTTTATATTTCCTGATCCTAGTATATTCAGTGACACCCGGGTGAAAAGGAGAGGGTCCCAATGGTCCCAAAATAGAGGGTCCCAAGGTCACTTCAGAAGATTTTACAGGCTGCAGGGTGCCATGGGACAGCAACGGAGCACATCTTGCATGCTTTTGCTCAGTGCATGCTCGTGAGCCATGTCTACTCGAGTACAGGACAGTACAGGTTATGTAGTATTGTATAGAATTCAGTGAAGGAAGCATAAATACATTGGTTTTCAGAAGCACCAATAATAGGGCTGATGCACAATAAAAGATCAGGAAACAATTCCTACTACTAGTGATGAAGCTACTGGCACCAGTCATGACACTGACGTGCAAGTCCCTCAACATTGTCTGCTCAGGCCGATGCACAATGTCATAGAGGGAATGTAAAATCCAACAACCTAAACGTAATAATAATGGAAAACCCAAAACATTTTTAACTATGTACAGAGAAACGCTAACTTGGCAACATGCTAGTGGCAAGGAAACGTTAAGGCTTTGACCTATGTTTATGACTGGTGGTTCAGCTTGTCATGGAGATGGCAGCCCTCCATCCGCTCTAAAAAAAATTAAAAATAAAGCTTGTTAAAGCACAGGAACTAACTGTGCATTCAGATATCACAAATCCCCATGCAGAGTCCAAGTGTGTCCACGGTTTGAGATGTGTAGACTGACCCTGCCAATACTGTATGGTAACTACACTTGGCTGGTGGGAAAATAATTCTGTTTTGGAATACTATTTAGGAACAAGGAAGATGAAGTATGACAGCAGTCACCCAGTCGTCAAGCAGATTACTGAGGCCATAGCAACTATGCAGGTGTTAGACATGCATCCAATAGCCGCCATTTGTGCAGTGGGATATACACAGTTGATTTACGTACAGTGTGCCCACTCTTCATTCAACTTCACTAGACAAGCAGACTGTACAAGGGACAAGTTCTATCAATGTTGTATTCATTCGTACAGCCGAATTAGGCTGAAGTTGCTATTCGCAAAAATGGCAAAAGGTGCATTCGTACCCATTTGATCTTAATAAATTCCCCCTTGTGTGTCTAATCGTCTCTACTTCCTCCCCCTGCACCAAGCTACTTCTCCTGGCTTTTTGTTTTCCCTTTACCTAGCTACAAGGTCTGTCTTTCTTCCTCGATCTCACCAATTAAAACTGGCATATATTCCAATTGCTAATTACAGAGTTGCCAGGTTCCAAGGTGTCATAAAACGTGCTTTAGAATAATAAAATTTTCCTTTGTTCCTTTTGGTGTAAATAGATCTGTTTTGCCTAGGGTGTTTTAAGGGGTGTACACAAGGGGCGATCCTTCTAAGTGATTTTGACTACATAGTCAAAATTGCTAAGAACGTTAGTAAAGATATCTGTCAAGGTTAGACAAATCTCCCTATAATATCGCTTAGTAAAAAGAGTTGTCAGGCAAGAATATTTTGACTAGATCACTGGTTGTCTAGTCAAAATCGCTGCTATTCACTGCGGATTAAGATATTCAAAGGGCGATCTGCAATGAATACCAACCAAGTATGTTAATTCTAGTATAGTCAAAATCGCCCATAGACAAAATCGCTTAGTCAAAATCGCTGGTGCATTTAGTCAAATCGTTTAGTCTAAATCGCTGTTGTATCTAGTCAAATCGCTTAGTCAAAATCGTTAGTTAAAGTAGCTCACTAGCAAAAATCGTTCCATGTGTACACCCCTTTAGACTTCATTTTATCAATAGACATGATTTATTGATAGCAAGTAATATATTTACTGTCACTATTGTCCTATTTTGTCCTACGCTATAACTGAAAAGAAGTGAGTGTTTAAGCAGGTAAAAAGAGCTAACCAGAATGTATCATATACAGGGCCAGATGCACTAAGCTTCAAAATTGAGAGTGGGTCTGAGCCACTTGACCCCTTTTACATTGCAGGTGAAAAACGGTATATTACCGTTTTAAATCCCTTTCGCACTGCAGTAAATAGCGGGTCTCAAGCAGGTTTGCAGTTTGAAAGCAGTGGAGAACAGGACAGACAGTAGCACTGAGATGGCGCAGTGCATATGTAATGAGTGGGTCCACTCATTACATATGCACATATGTAATGAGTGGGCTGCTCATTAAATATCCACATATGTAATGAGTGGGCCGCTCATTAAATATGCACATATGTAATGAGTGGGCCGCTCATTAAATATGCACATATGTAATGAGCAGACATGCTCATTAAATATGCACTGCCCTGTCTCAGTGTCTGCGCTGCCTGAGTCCTAAATACCGGTTCAGAGCCATTCACACTGCATAAAAAATGGCTCTGAACCGTGTAGGCTTTTTACCCTCTTGCAAATACCGGTTATTTGTAACCGGTTAATGCAGACTGACGCTTTCACACTGCAGCTCTAACTGTTATAAAAGGCTAAAAAAATCAGCAATATAACGGTTAAGAGCTGCTGCGTGAAAGGGGTATAACTGTGGCATCACTATTCTCTCTGTGTTGTCTGCGTCTGAGTACTCCGTTTCACCTTGCTACAGCCAATTTGCATGATTTCACAGATGGTAAGAAGTAGTGGACAGACATGACGAATTAATAAGCAGTGCTGTCCAAAACGTCAGATTAACCATTGTAAATAAGACTAAGTATAATAGCATTGTCATAAAGCCATGTATTATTAGAATGTCTTACTTGAAAAATATTTGGACAGTATCTGGTATATTTTACAGAAAATGAATGTTAATAACTAGCATATGGAGGTTACATTGGTAATTGCATTTTATAGCTGTCATAAGGATGTTTCACTCGGGAAAGGATGAAAGTCGAAGCAACTCTATATGCATCTCTCTTAGTGTCTGAGGATCACCAGGGTTCCAGAACATTTCAGTATTTTCAGTTTCTAAGCAGGATCAAATTCAAACTTTTCAAATAATACTTCAAGTTAACCTATAACAGCAAAATGTCATTTATCTTACAATATGATGTGCGGAAAATAGACAAGTCTGTCCTTTCTTCTCCCATTTCCTTGTGCTTTCATCTTTTCTCGAATCTGTCAGTTCAGTCTCTATAAGCCAAGACATGCTATTAAGCCAACATGATCAGTTCTGTTCTTAGCAAATGTTGATTTTTTTTATACTATTTGTTCATTTTGGATTTCTCTTTTATGAACACATCAAATAACGACAAAACTATTCAGCCATGAGACAAAGTACAATGTAGTAAAACAAATACAACAATGACAAACACTCACCGTGATAAAACAAATATCATTGGGACAAAAGTAAAGACAATAAACATTAACTGTGAAACTGTGATGTATTAATAATCTTAATGTTGTTGGAACAAATATTATCAGGTTCTTATTTTCAAATTGACATCAATAATGAGTGGCAGATGAATTCTTTCATATAGAGGCGGAACTACCATTGGTCGAGGACTAAGGGGCCCACTGCTGCCGCCCACTGCTTATATTGTGAACTTGGGTTGGAGTAGAGGATGAGGGGCAAATTATATTTTTGCACGTGGGCTAACCATTCACAAGTTCTGTCACTGCTTCCATATTGCCTACTTTCATAATGTACACTGGGGGAAAACATTGTAATACTCTCCAATGCAACTTAATGCCATGCAAAACAGATGCCTTCCATTGCGCGTTTATTAAACATTGTTTGTTACACTTGTAGAGTATTGTATGGTCTTCATCCAGCTCCCGGATAAAAATGTCCCACTGTCATTTTAAAACACAACTACAAAAATGTTTACAGCATATAGGGTACAAGACATCTCCTTACTTTAGAAAGTCTTCTATACATTTTATTTTACATTGTCTCTGTTTATTTGTGCAATGAAAAAACACTAATAGAAAATTTAGATATGCCATTTGTTTGAGAAACTATGGAGTAATCAATTTCCTAGTGAATATAATTTAACAAATTAAATTTCATGCTACTTTTTAACAATGTAACATCATTAATGAATAAATAAATGTACGATGATGGCATATATTCAAGGAAGAACCAATATTCTCTTTCTCATGATTACTTTAAAATGTATATGAGAAGAATCTCTTTATTATGTCAAACGAAATGTCATGAAACTGATAGCAGACTATTGCCATAACCCAGTAGGCAGATAGAGTTCCGGATCCAGATGTAGTTATTCTTGCTATTGCTGTTGCTATCCTTTGCTGCATGATTTGCAATTATACATCGGCATAACTAGAAATGTTGTGCTCCCCTTGCCCAAAAAAATTCCCTCCCCATAAATTTATTATATTGTTTTTACCTAAATGCTCATTGCCAATGGATTCCTGGTCATTGCCAGGGATAACATTCTCATTGCCAGGGGTTACATGCTCATTGCCAGGGCTAGCATGCTTATTTCTAGGGAATTCATGGTCATTGCCAGGGGTTACATGCTCACTGCCAGGGATAGCATGCTCATTGCTAGGGGTTTCATGCTCATTTCCAAGAGTTACATGCTCATTGCTAGGAGTTTCATGCTCATTGGGGCTACATGCTCATAGCCGGGATTTTCATTCTCATTTCCAGGGGTTTCTCATTCATTGACAGTGTTTTTTGCTTGCTACCAGGGGTTACATACCCATTGCCAAGGGGTTACATGCTCATTGCCAGGGGGTTACATGATTGTTGCCAGGGGCCATATATTTATTCCAGGGGCGATATAGATATAGATATATATCTATATATCTATATATATATAGATATATAGATATAGATATATCCATAGCTGATGAAAGAGGTGGCACTGAGAAACTTAATGTGATTAGATTTGGGATCGAATCGGGATCTAATCGCATGAAGCAGTGTACACATTCGATTCTGACTATATTGTTCAGAATTGTACTATATAGTCTTGCCTGGTTAGTCTATTTTCTCTTCAATTTACACTAAACAGGAGCGTGCATCGATATCAAATCGGGATCGAATGCGGCTGAAACCCGTTCGATTTCAATTTAATTTTTACTATATAGTCAAAATTGAAAGGAATATCTCCAGTGTGTACACAGTGAATAAAAAAAATGTGTATTTCACATCAACGTTTCGGGAAATGGTACTCCATCAGGATAAGCAACATGTACTGTACACAAAAGTGAATAAATCATGTATCCCTCAACGCCTCAGGCACCGGGCACCCGCTTCCAGGAAGATGTGATGTCAGCAGAGACCCTCGCCAGAAACCTACTACCAGCCGACATGACGTCAGCGTGCCCGGCCACCTTGTCATGGTGATGCTGTAAACAAACATCAGGATGTTATAGCAACACATCACTGAGGTCCGCGTGTAAAGTGCTTAATGTAAGAAGCAGAACTCAGTAATAAAATCAGGTAAAAAAAGTGCCATAGTGCAAGAGCTAATAAATCAAGTACATAGAAAGCTCAAAATCAACTTCATTTTTCAGTATAAATGATTGCCGGTTTAATAAAATGGGAAAACTCTGACAAAATCTCTCACTTTCTGATTCTCATACCCTATTACATTTGGCGAAATATGTGAAGTACTAGATCACAAATTTAAATAAAGTTCTTCAATGGACTCATAACACCAACAGCTTGTACCAATAGGGTTAGGCTCTGTGTCTATATGTTCATAGAATTGCACAACTACAAACAGAGAAGATCTCTGTATGGTGGAAATATCAATTATCTATCTTCCACCTTTCATTGCCTCCCTGTAATAATCTGGCCACTCTACTGTACTCTGTCCATTGTTGCGTCCCAGATGTAGCAAAACCCATTCCATATCATGAACCTGCAGACCAAATCCAGAGATGAATATGTCTGCATGGTAGGTGCCGAGGAATAAGTCATTGACAAATTACACAGCACCGGTGCTTCTACTCTTCTATTCCTATGGCTATCCATGCTTTCCCTATGGTTGCTTATTTCTTCCTTTATTAGGTTCTTCTCTTAAGCAACATTGAAGGTTCTTCTACTTCTTATTATTACATTTTTGTCTCCCAAATTATATGTATCATAACTGTTCAAATAAACGGTTGTGGAATGTTCATAAATAAACAAATATTTATGTGATAGCCACTTATAATATATATATATATATGTATGTAATCCCTTGGATTAAAGGACACCTATTATTCAGCCTGACGAGTGCCGCCTCCTTCCTCCTCTATGTCTGTTGGCCCTACATGGACTTACAACCGGATGGCACCGCAGCACGTGTATATATCTTTATGGACTCTAGTAAGTCACACTTTCTTTGAGTGCCGGATCTTGGTTTTATATATATATATATATAAAAGAATTTTTCACTTTGCAACAAATCCGGGAGTGCCGCCTGATTCCTACCTCTATATATATATATATATATATATATATATATATATATATATATATATATATATATATATATATATATATATATATATATATATATATATATATATATATATATATATATATATATAAATACACTTACCCCCCCAGGGTGAAGGAGTTCAGACCAGCACTCAATGTAGTAGTGAAGAAAAACGAGGGTTTATGTCAAGTACATCAGAAACAAACAGCAGCTTGTTTCTGATGTACTTGAAATAAACCCTCGTTTTTCTTCACTACTACATTGAGTGCTGGTCTGAACTCCTTCACCCTGGGGGGTAAGTGTATTTGCATTTCTATTATGGACCTTGCACCAGAGTAAATCTCTGCCTTGGAGTGCCGCCCTGTTGCCCCATTCTCCTATATATATATATATATATATATATATATATATATATATATAGAGGTAGGAATCAGGCGGCACTCCCGGATTTGTTGCAAAGTGAAAAATTCTTTTATTCAATCATCCGACATGTTTCGGGCACGTGGCCCGTCCTCAGGGATATACAACAGTGCTAAAAACCACACATATAAATACTCAAACAAGTGATCAGAAACTCCCCCCACCTGGGTCAGCCAGCGCCGCCCCACTCACCTGCGCCATCCAGGTCCAGTCCCCGCTTCCGCTTCCCCGGCGTGCAGTGACATACATACCGCCATTGAGAAGGCTGTGAAAGAACCCGGCGCCTCTCTCTGACGTCATCACTCCCCTGCCACACCCCGAGTCAGCTGGACAGCCAGGCCTCGCTCTGGATCCCGCAGGCCGGAAGGCTGCCATGGCAACCATACAAACAATATTATAATCTGAAAAACAAACACATTATAAGAAAAAACTGTGCATTAAGAGGCCAAATGCTGGCCATTTAAAAGGCATGAATATGCCAGTGCATTAAAGAGAAATATTTAAAGAAAAAAATACATAAGTGAAAAAAATACGTACATACAAAAAATGTTAAAAATCTGCAGAAAATTCATAGTGCATAGCAACCTTAGCGCTGCATAACATAATGCATAGAATCTCTTTCGTTATTATAGAGACTGTGTGCAGCATAAACATTTGATTCTTAATATTAAATTTTTAATCTAGCTTCTTAGGTTCCACTGTTGCAATATGCGTGGAGCTGTTAATGAGCGGGCTGTGCAAATAGCTGTATCCTAATGATTTTTTATATATATAAAGTGCACAAGTGCTTACTCATAAAAAATGATACAAGCCATGTTGCTCATTCAGCCCCCTAGGTGCAAGGGTACCCAGCTTGTGTATCCACCTTGCCTCAAGCTGTAATAGCTTCTTTTTTCTGTTGCCACCTCTGGCAAGAATGGGAACATGATCCACAATTTTGGACCTGATGCTGGCCAAATTGTGTTTCCTTTCAGCACAATGTCTGGCCACTGGCTGTTCACTTTGGCCAGATGATAAAGCTTGCCGTATAGCCAGGTGTAGCCAGGTATATATACCCCACCATTATATATATATATATATATATATATATATATATATATATATATATATATATATATATATATATACAGAGGAGCCGGCACTCACAATCCACAATTTCAACTGCTGGGGTGCAGGTCTCAGGTTGTAATCCAGAATGGGGGTACAGCCATATATAAAACAGTCCAATAAAAGAGCACTCGCCAGGCTTTTCTTCAGAATGCAATTAAAAAGGTTTAATACGTCACCATATATTCATGTCGGTATGTCGACGTTTCGAGCCTCACAGGGCCCTTTGTCAAGACCACAATATAGATGGGTATACAGCTCCAAAATAAACTCATTTTGGAGCTGTATACCCATCTATATTGTGGTCTTGACAAAGGGCCCTGTGAGGCTCGAAACGTCGACATACCGACATGAATATATGGTGACGTATTAAACCTTTTTAATTGCATTCTGAAGAAAAGCCTGGCGAGTGCTCTTTTATTGGACTGTTTTATATATATATATATATATATATATATAAAGTCCAGTATAAAGAGCACTCACCAGTCTTCCAATTCAATGCCAATAAAAGTTTAATACATCACCAGATTTTCAAAGCAGGATGTCGACGTTTCGAGCCACGGCGGGCCCTTTGTCAAGACAAATGATGTAAGGGTCACAGCCCCAGAAGTATAACTCACCATGTCCATTAACACAGTATATATGTACCTGAGGCAGGAAGTACCTGCCCATCGCCAATTAATCAATCAAATAGTGAATGTATGTCTTCAGCTACTATTTATCACCTCCCCTGTGCCCACAAAAACGCGCCATACAGCGAAATAAACTAATCTGTCACTTACCTAACTCTGGGTATAGTGTAGCGCTTCATGTGTGCATTCATCGGCGTGCGTTCCACTACCTTGGAACGCACAAACCGGAAGATGCTGTTCGCGCTACAGCATCGCGCGTCATCCTCCAGCGACGCGCACCCGAGCCCAGCGTGCGCGCCGCTGTTGTTTCCCCGCAGAACGGTATCAAGGGTCATTGGTTCCTATTGTCCAAGGGACCCACCCCCTATTTTACTGGCCAAGCTTGCGTTGCACATCAAGACTGTGAAACGCACGGCCATTTTGGATTTTCTGGGACAAATATTAACGATTAAAAAGAGTCTATATATAGAGAACCAACTCATTAAAGTTCAAAAAGATATATCATATTCAGCATATCGCTTCACAGGCACAAAGGATAGTGGTCCAAGGGAGCGTTATTCAAAAAAGACTATAATTTGAAAAAAATGATATAGGCGATCGGCCAGGGTTACTCATTGCCTCTGGTTTACAAAATATCGAAAACATCAAGAATGTATCAAACAGGACAAACAACATAAACACACAGATATTAAAAACTAAGTGTTGGAGTCAGGGGGCAACATACCAGGCAATAAATCAGCCTGGACTGTGGCACCCAGACTTCAAAACACCTATTAAAAACAAATATCACATCACCAATTAGGTCCCATTGATATTGCTTTTCAGTTCTGTCTTTTAGAACATATTTGCTATATTATTATTGTTGCAAAGTAAATAAGTAAATAGATGCCAGAAATCTATAGCTACCGAGTCTGTTAAGTAACTAGTGGAGTGTGCTGTTACAAGCATATAGTTGTTATCTTCTAAACTAGAATTATGTCTAGCAATCACCTCAGGATATTAGCACAAAGAAATATAGATTATCATAGAAAGATATTCATATGAGTCTTCTCATTTAGGCCTCGGGGCCAAACAGTGTCCAAGCGGTGGATCCACTGGGCCTCCTTTTTCAAAAGCATGAGTCCCCTATCACCCCCACGAGGCGGTGGAGGGGTCCAATCTATGGCCATGTATCGCAAAGTAGACAATTGGTGTTTTTCTTTCACAAAATGCGCTGCCACAGGCTTATCAGTGGAGCCAGTGGAGTAGGCCAACCGGATCGAAGATCTATGTTGGTTAATTCTTTCACGGAGGGTACGAATGGTTTTACCCACATACATTAAGCCGCAAGGGCAAATCAAGTAATAAACCACATGATCAAGTAGGCAATATAAACGATGTTTCAAATAAATTTTTGTGCCATTGTGCGGATGGCAGAAGAATGTGCCCGTAATGAGTGCCCGGCAGGTTGCACAGCCAAGGCATTTGTAGCACCCATTCTTCTTGGTAAGCCACCGATCTTGATCTGCTTTTGCTGGTTTCATATTAGGTCTTAGTAGGTGATCCTTAAGGTTAGGTCCTCTATTCACACTGAGCAGTGGAGGAGCATTACCCAGTTTCTTGAACGCCTGATCTGAAGTGATCAGAGACCACTGTGATTTAATGACACGTTGTGTGTTTTTGAAGTTGCTGTCACAATGGGTATTGATGATCATTCTTGCGTTCTGGGTTATACCTTTGGGAATCCTACTTTGTTCATGATATCTTCTTTTGGCTTTGGTGAGGCTCTTATCAATGGTTTTGAGGCTGTACCCCCTATCAAGGAATCTTTGCTTGCATTCAGACAATTGTCTGGTCATGGCCGACTCTTCAGAGTTGTTGCGCATAACCCGGAGGAATTGTGAAATGGGTAAATTGGACTTAAGAGAGTCCGGGTGGTGACTCGTAGCCCAAAGAAGGGTGTTCCTGTCGGTCACTTTCTGGTAAAGGGTATAGCCCAAAAATGCTCCATTCTTAAGGATAGTTACATCCAAAAAGTTCATAGAGTTGGAATCACAAGCATAGGTGAATCTCACCGGAGAGGGTAAACCATTCAGTGTGTTAACCATCTCAATAAAAGAAACTTCGTCACCCAACCAAATGAGAAAGACATCATCGATATATCTCTTTAGGTATTTGATGTGCCCAGAGTAATGCGGAAAAATGAACCTTTGTTCATAAGAGTGCATAAACAGATTGGCGAAGGCTGGGGCCACATTGGACCCCATTGCAGTCCCCGCCAACTGCATATAGTACTTCTCCTGATAAAGGAAATGGTTATACTTCAATACCAAATCTAACGCATTTAACAAAAATTCAATGGGTGGACCCCCATATGGTCCTTCCAGAAGTGCAGCTCTCACTGCTTCACTTCCCTCTTTATGTGGAATGATCGTATACAATGAATTGACATCCATTGTACACAATAAACAGTCTGGTTCCAGGACACCTAGCCCTCTGATCTCCTCAAGGAACTGTGAGGTATCTCTGAGATACGTGGGTGTGGCCTGGACGAGTGGCTGCAGATGGTAGTCCAACCATTTTGCAAGTGGCTGCAGAAGAGAACCCCTTGCTGAGATGATTGGACGCCCAGGTGGATTAACGAGGGACTTATGGATCTTAGGTAGCGTGTATAAAATCGGGCATACCGGGTGTTCCACTGTTAAATAGTCCCCTGTCTCCTCGTCAATCCACCCCTGCGTCAAACCCATCTTTAGTAACTCATCAATCCTATATTTTATAGCACTCATAGGGTTGGAGGTCAATTCAAGGTAAGTTGTTTTTTCACTCAGTTGTCTCATAATCTCGAGGTCATAATCAGAGAAATCTTGTAGCACGATGGACCCACCCTTATCAGCGCTACGTATGACCACTGATGTGTCATCCTGTAACCCCTTTAGAGCTGTTCTCTCTGCAGCGGACAAGTTATCAAAAACTTTATTCTGTTTAGCTTGTTCCTTGCAATCCTTATCCACTACCCGTAGGAAGGTTTTTAAACTTGCATTAGTACTGATAGGGTCATATGTACTTGGTCTTTTAAAGATCTTTTTAGAAGCACCAGTGGGAGTAGTCATTGAATTTTGTACAGCTTTGTTGTCAAAGTGCTCTCAAAGGCGGAGCTTCCTCCCCATTTTAAAGTGGTCAATTGACCACTGAAATGAATTGAATTTATGAGTGGGGATAAAGTTCAAACCCTTCGAGAGTAATGTGCTCTCTGGCTGTGTAAGGCTCTTAGATGACAGATTGAAAATTAATTCCTGTACCCCCTGTACCCTCCTGTTTGCCCTCTGCCTGGATTTCCCACCCCTCCGCGGGTGCGGTCTTTTGCACGCCGACTTAAGACGTCTCTGCGAGTGGGTCTGTTTCTCTGTTCTAAAAAAGATGAGGACGTTTGTTGATATGAGGAACCCCGAGGGGGGGGGGTAAGCTGTCACCTGTGTCAGTCTCAGAGGATGAGTTAGAAATTTGGGATTCAGGCTCTCTGGGACGTGGTTGTCGTGAGCGATACCCTCCACGTTGTCTGTACCCTGTTGACTGGGAAGAACCTTCCCCTATCAGCCACTTGTACACACCGTGTCTTTGGTAATCACTCTCGACCGTTTCCAATTTCTTTCTTTTGAAGGCTATTAAGTCTGCTTTGTACTTATCAATTTGGGATTGTATTCGACCCAACCAATCCTCAGTCTTATCAGCCTTCAAAATACTCAGGGACTCTTTCTCATATTCAGAAATTTCAATCTTAATTTTCTTCAATTCTACACCCACCTCCTCCACAACCAGGGCTATCAAATCAAGAGAACATTTATTGAGTACTCCACACCATCGGACGCAAAAGGCCGGATTGCGGCGACCGATGGTGGGAGTATTGTTAATTCTGAATCCTCTCGGAATACGTTTCTTTCTATAGTATTCAGAGAGGAACTGCCCATGTAACAATAAATCAGTCTCCCTCCGTTTTAGTCTGTGCAACTTGTGGAAGTGATCAGCAGAAGTTGCAGAGGGTAGTTGGGCAAAATCCAGCTCAGTAAACAAAATTTTGTCGATTTCATCGTCAGTTAAACTGATTTGAATATTTTCCGCATCACTCAGGGCGATCTCATCCAATCCCAGAAGGCTTGTCGCCATTTAGGGAACACACTACACTCCTTTATTCTGCTAACAATATTTCTGGCAGAGCTAAACACTAAATAAGCACAAAATATATATCTTTTGCAACATATCTTTCAGAGCACAGAACCAAAGTCAATGCAATATAAACATATAGGTGATAATTATCCACTTCTGAAGTATAACACATACACGTGTCACAAATTTCTGTAAAGAAGGCGATCAAAAAAATATATATATATTCCCCCTTTAAAAATACTTAAAAAAACATCAGCATAAAATGGACGTATTCATCAAAGCACAAATCATAGCCTGGATCCTGAAGAAATTGCGATATAAATAAATATAAATATGCAGGTCCCTTGTCTCAAACAGGTTTCATTACTCCGGGCACATGAAGGCAACACAACAAGGGATCCTGCTTAGATTACACCAGATAGAACCTGGATGCAGGCACAACAACATATCAAAGACACTTAAGCCACAAAGAGTTTGTTTGATTTATTTTCAAGGAATGTGAGCAGAGAACAATAGGAAGGCATCAACAATGTAACTTTTCCATTTTAAGGAAATATATGTTGGTCTTAACACAAGAATGATGCTAGATATGGAAAAAGGGTCTAAACCCGCTGATAAGATTTAATCATGTATTTGGCACTGAAATACAAGATCTATTTAGAAATACCTCCTTTCTTAGAAACATATGTTTCTTTGAAAACGGAAAAATTATTTTATACAATTTTTACAAACATAGGATAGCGGCAACTTCTGGTGCCAATGATAAGTTGGTCCTACAGTAATATTGAACACATTATTGCCTGCTATCCAAAACCATGATAGAGACTCCCCCTTCCAGAATCTATGAAGGGCATTGTGTCTTTCCAAAATGTATAGGATGGATGCATGGTGATGCTTTTTACAGAGGATTGCATCATCAAGATCAGATTCCAACATTATGTAGCAGAGAAGGGGCATGCAGTTGCTAAAAGAAAGTCTCCTCCTTTTAAAAGATCCGGCAAAGAAAAAAACTGTGAGATTCTGCTCTTGCCTAGCCCAAATAAGGTTTTTCAAAGAATTAGTTTTTAATTCAGAAAACGAATATGTCATAAAATTTCATTTATGGTAAATCCTATTACTTCCTTTGGTTGGTGGTGCTACTAAGAGTCATCTAGAAACCAAAGAAAAAACAAGAGCACCATTTTATTTGATTAACCCCTTCCCGACATTTGACGTACATTTACGTCATGGTCGGGAAGCACTTCCCGACACATGGCGTAAATGTACGTCATGGATTTAAACTGTCACCGCGTCTATAGACGCGGTGACAGTTTCAACATGTCTGCTGTCCCTGACAGCAGACATGTCCGTGCATGCCCAGGGGGGGCTGCGATGCCGCCCCCCCGTCGGCGATCGCTGTGATTGGCTGTTCAGTGTGAACAGCCATTCACAGCGTTTTCCTGTGTCACCGGCGAATAACGTTCGCCGGTGACACGGGATCAGAGGTGATTGGTGCTGTAAAGTACAGCACCAATCACCGCGGGGTGTAAGGGTGACACTGGTGTCACCCCACCTCACCCCGCCCGCCCCCAAAGGCCGTGATTGGTCCGTCGGACCGACGGACCAATCACAGCCAAGGAGGGGGATTTAAACTAACGGTGACTGCACTGCAGACGCCATTCCGGTCTGGAATAGCGTGCAGTGCGGTCACCGTACCCCCCTGCCGCCATACTGACCAGAACCTTGCTCCAAACTTGCTCCATACTTACCTGATCGCTGCTTCATCACTGCTTCCTGGATCCTGTTGCTACTTGTGCCTTCCTGTGAAATTGTGCTGCTGCAGTGTACTAGCTAGATAGAGAGATAGATAGAGAGATAGAGAGAGATAGAGAGAGATAGAGAGATAGAGAGAGATAGAGAGAGATAGAGAGAGATAGAGAGAGAGATAGTGTCAGAGAGTGCTATATTTTGTGCTGCTGCAGTGTGATATAGTTATAGATAGAGAGAGAGAGATAGAGAGAGAGAGATAGATAGAGAGGCCTAGTGACAGAGTGCTATATTTTGTGCTGCTGCAGTGTGATAGTTATAGAGAGATAGAGAGAGATAGAGAGAGAGAGATAGAGAGAGATAGTGACAGATTGTGCTATATATTTTTTATATAACTGACTGCTGCCCCCTCCTTTTGTGCTGATCAGTATAAATTAACTGATCAGCAACTTTTTGGGGGCGCAGGTTTTTTTTTATATATAGATATACCTGTCAGTGCTGCTGCTGCAGTGTCATAGAGTGATAGATAGTGAGAGATAGAGAGATAGAGAGAGATAGTGACAGAGAGTGATAGAGAGTGCTAAATTTTGTGTCTGCTGCCCCCGCCTTTTGTGCTGATCACTATATCTGAGGTGATCAGCAACTTTTTTGGGGGTACAGAGGTTTTTTTTTTTTTTATATATATACCTGTCAGTTGCACCAAAGGTTGTGCACCTGCTGCACCTCACTGGTAATCAGTGTCGCATCACTGATCACCTTTTTTTTTGTGTGTGTGCTGTGGGGTCTTTTTTTAATTTTTTTTTTACACACACTGTGATTTTGTGGGTGTCCTGTGGCCGCTGTGCGCTGATCAGTGACGTACATCACTGATCATCTTTTTCGGCACAGGGTTGATCTATTTTTTTTTTTTTGATCAAATTCCTGTTGCCTTTGAGCGCTGTTCAGTGACAGACGTTACTGACCAACATCTGTGCTCAATTTTTGGCGCAGGACCTTTTTTTTTTTTTTTAACCCCTTCAATTTTTTATTTTTAACCCCTTCATTTTTTTTTTTTTTATTGGTATAAAGTATTTTTTTTTTTCTGCACTACATACACACTACATACCCCCCGGATTGAAATAAAGTTTGTACCCCCCCCTACACTATACACGTGTTGAAACATTTCACTACCAGTAACACAAAAATAAAAATGGCATCCCAAATGTCCTCCCAAATGTCCTCCCAAATGTCCTCCCAGTCATCCAGGAGAATGTATTCAGTGGAGGAGGCATATGCCATGCTTGCTTCTGACTCTGACACAGCCAGTGATGCAAGCGGGGAATTTGAAGGATTTGCCTTAAGCTCCTCTTCCTCCTCTGGTTATGAGGGACCCCCTCAAAGACGCCCCCGTAGAGCAGCTGAGACCCCCCCCCCCAATAATTGATCTCGTATGGACCCCACCACCAGACAATTTTGAGCCCCAGGTTCCTGAGTTTTTGGCCATGCCAGGAATCCAATTTGATTCCACAGGTCTCAGAGAAATTGACTTTTTCAAATTATTTTTCTCTGATGATTTTATAAATTTAATGGTGGACCAAACTAATTTATATGCCCAGCAGTTTATTGCTCAAAACCCCACGTCATCATTTGCTAGGTGGACCCCTGTAGATGCAGTAGAGATGATGACGTTTTGGGGTCTGGTGTTTCATATGGGCATAGTAAAAAAGCCAGAAATTAGGCAATATTGGAGTACAGATGTTCTGTACAGTACTCCATTTTACCGTATGGCCATGACCCGGACTCGATTTGAGACAATTCTTAAATTTATACATTACACCGATAATGCACAGTGCCCACCCAGAGATGATCCCACCTTTGACCGGCTATTCAAAGTCAGGCTGGTCATTGATCATTTCAGTGCCAAATTTGAAGAGGTGTACATCCCTGAAAAATTTATTTGTATCGACGAGTCCCTTATACATTTTAAAGGAAGGGTTAAATTCCGCCAGTACCTTCCCAATAAGAGGGCAAGGTATGGCATAAAAATTTATAAACTGTGTGAAAGCACCTCAGGGTACACCCACAGGTTTAGGGTTTATGAAGGGAAGGATTCAAGAATTGAACCGCCAGAATGCCCCCCCTCCCTCGTAGGTGTTAGTGGGAAAATTGTCTGGGATTTAGTGCACCCCTTCCTGGATAAAGGTTATCACCTCTATGTGGATAACTTTTACACCAGCATCCCCCTGTTTAAGGCCCTTGGTTCAAGAGGTACAGCAGCTTGCGGTACTGTGCGCAAGAACCAAAGAGGCCTCCCAAAAACGCACATTGCCCAAGTAATGAGAAGGGGTGAAAGCAGGGGAATATGCAACGAAAATATGTTGTTGGTCAAATATAAGGACAAGAGGGATGTCCTTATACTGACAACAATTCACGGAGACAGTACCACCTCCATCCCTGTACGAGGTACCAGTACCCACACCTCCAAACCTAATTGTATCCTGGATTACAATAGGTACATGGGCGGAGTTGATCTTTCAGATCAGGTACTGAAGCCGTACAGTGCCCTGCGGAAAACAAAAATCTGGTACAAGAAGGTGGCCGTGTATATCATCCAGATGGCACTGTATAACGCTTACGTGCTATTCCGTTCTACCGGCCAGAGGGGGACATTTATGCACTTTCAAGAGGAAGTCATAAAGGGCCTAATATTTGGGAACCAGCAGGCAGAGGGCCCCAGTACTTCTAGTACTGGCCCCCGTATTGTACCAGGGCAGCATTTTCCTGATGAAATCCCCTCCACTGGAAAAAAGGGCAGGACACAAAAAAGGTGCAAAGTTTGCTATAAAAAGGGAATAAGAAAGCAAACTATTTTCCAGTGTGACACTTGCCCCGACAAACCCGGCCTATGTATAAAGGAGTGTTTTAAAATATACCACACATCTATGGAATATTAGGTTCATAATTTCACCGTGCTTCGGGGGTCTTGCTAATGCCACATAGCACCCACCATTCATTCCACCAGAATCTGAGCCGCAAAATCCAAAAATCACTCCTTCCCTTCTGAGTCCTGCCATGCACCCAACTGGTATTTTTTGGTCACATGTGAGGCATTGCCGTACTTGGGAGAAATTGGGGCACAGATTTTGGGGTGCTTTTTCTCCTTCATTCCTTGTGAAAATGAAAAATTTTGAGCCAGAACTGCATTTTTGTGTAAAAAATGTAATTTTTCATGTTCACTGCCCACTTGTATCAAAATTGGTGAAACCCCTGGGGGTTTGAAATGTACACTATACCCCTAGATGAATTCCCTGAGGGGTGTAGTTTGCAAAATGGGGTCACTTGTGGGGGGGTTCCACTGTATTGGTGCTTTGGGGGTCTTGCTAATGCGACATAGCACCCACCATCATTCCACCAGAATTTGTGCTGCAAAATCCAAATATCACTCCTTCCCTTCTGAGTCCTGCCACTTTTTGGTCACACATGAGGCATTGCCGTACTCGGGAGAAATTGGGGCACAGATTTTGGGGTGCTTTGTCTCCTTCATACCTTCTGAAAATGAAAAATTTTGAGCCAGAACTGCATTTTTGTGTAAAAAAATGTAATTTTTCATTTTCACTGCCCACTTGTATCAAAATTGGTGAAACCCCTGGGGGTTTGAAATGTACACTATACCCCTAGATGAATTCCCTGAGGGGTGTAGTTTGCAAAATGGGGTGACTTGTGGGGGGGTTCCACTGTATTGGTGCAACATAGCACCCACCATTCATTCCACCAAAATCTGTGCTGCAAAATCCAAAAATCACTCCTTCCCTTCTGAGTCCTGCCATGCACCCAACTGGTACTTTTTGGTCACATGTGAGGCATTGCCGTACTTGGGAGAAATTGGGGCACATATTTTGGGGTGCTTTGTCTCCTTCATACCTTGTGAAAATTAAAAATTTTGAGCCAGAACTGCATTTTTGTGTAAAAAAATGTAATTTTTCATGTTCACTGCCCACTTGTATCAAAATTGGTGAAACCCCTGGGGGTTTGAAATGTACACTATACCCCTAGATGAATTCCCTGAGGGGTGTCGTTTGCAAAATGGGGTCACTTGTGGGGGGGTTCCACTGTATTGGTGCTTGGGGGGTCTTGCTAATGCGACATAGCACCCACCAAAATACCACCAGAATCTGAGCTGCAAAATCCAAAAATCACTCCTTCCCTTCTGAGTCCTGCCATGCACCCAACTGGTATTTTTTGGTCACATGTGAGGCATTGCCGTACTCGGGAGAAATTGGGGCACAGATTTTGGGGTGCTTTTTCTCCTTCATTCCTTGTGAAAATGAAAAATATTGAGCCAGAACTGCATTTTTGTGTAAAAAAATGTAATTTTTTCATGTTCACTGCCCACTTGTATCAAAATTGGTGAAACCCCTGGGGGTTTGAAATGTACACTATACCCCTAGATGAATTCCCTGAGGGGTGTAGTTTGCAAAATGGGGTGACTTGTGGGGGGGTTCCACTGTATTGGTGCAACATAGCACCCACCATTCATTCCACCAAAATCTGTGCTGCAAAATCCAAAAATCACTCCTTCCCTTCTGAGTCCTGCCATGCACCCAACTGGTACTTTTTGGTCACATGTGAGGCATTGCCGTACTCGGGAGAAATTGGGGCACAGATTTTGGGGTGCGTTTTCTCCTTCATACCTTCTGAAAATGAAAAATTTTGAGCCAGAACTGCATTTTTGTGTAAAAAAATGTAATTTTTCATGTTCACTGCCCACTTGTATCAAAATTGGTGAAACCCCTGGGGGTTTGAAATGTACACTATACCCCTAGATGAATTCCCTGAGGGGTGTAGTTTGCAAAATGGGGTCACTTGTGGGGGGGTTCCACTGTCTTGGTGCTTGGGGGGTCTTGCTAATGCGACATAGCACCCACCAAAATTCCACCAGAATCTGAGCTGCAAAATCCAAAAATCACTCCTTCCCTTCTGAGTCCTGCCATGCACCCAACTGGTATTTTTTGGTCACATGTGAGGCATTGCCGTACTTGGGAGAAATTGGGGCACAGATTTTGGGGTGCTTTTTCTCCTTCATTCCTTGTGAAAATGAAAAATTTTGAGCCAGAACTGCATTTTTGTGTAAAAAAATGTAATTTTTCATGTTCACTGCCCACTTGTATCAAAATTGGTGAAACCCCTGGGGGTTTGAAATGTACACTATACCCCTAGATGAATTCCCTGAGGGGTGTAGTTTGCAAAATGGGGTCACTTGTGGGGGGGTTCCACTGTATTGGTGCTTGGGGGGTCTTGCTAATGCGACATAGCACCCACCAAAATTCCACCAGAATCTGAGCTGCAAAATCCAAAAATCACTCCTTCCCTTCTGAGTCCTGTCATGCACCCAACTGGTATTTTTTGGTCACATGTGAGGCATTGCCGTACTCGGGAGAAATTGGGGCACAGATTTTGGGGTGCTTTTTCTCCTTCATTCCTTGTGAAAATGAAAAATATTGAGCCAGAACTGCATTTTTGTGTAAAAAAATGTAATTTTTCATGTTCACTGCCCACTTGTATCAAAATTGGTGAAACCCCTGGGGGTTTGAAATGTACACTATACCCCTAGATGAATTCCCTGAGGGGTGTAGTTTGCAAAATGGGGTGACTTGTGGGGGGGTTCCACTGTATTGGTGCAACATAGCACCCACCATTCATTCCACCAAAATCTGTGCTGCAAAATCCAAAAATCACTCCTTCCCTTCTGAGTCCTGCCATGCACCCAACTGGTACTTTTTGGTCACATGTGAGGCATTGCCGTACTCGGGAGAAATTGGGGCACAGATTTTGGGGTGCTTTTTCTCCTTCATTCCTTGTGAAAATGAAAAATATTGAGCCAGAACTGCATTTTTGTGTAAAAAAATGTAATTTTTCATGTTCACTGACCACTTGTATCAAAATTGGTGAAACCCCTGGGGGTTTGAAATGTACACTATACCCCTAGATGAATTCCCTGAGGGGTGTAGTTTGCAAAATGGGGTGACTTGTGGGGGGGTTCCACTGTATTGGTGCAACATAGCACCCACCATTCATTCCACCAAAATCTGTGCTGCAAAATCCAAAAATCACTCCTTCCCTTCTGAGTCCTGCCATGCACCCAACTGGTACTTTTTGGTCACATGTGAGGCATTGCCGTACTCGGGAGAAATTGGGGCACAGATTTTGGGGTGCTTTTTCTCCTTCATACCTTCTGAAAATGAAAAATTTTGAGCCAGAACTGCATTTTTGTGTAAAAAAATGTAATTTTTCATTTTCACTGCCCACTTGTATCAAAATTGGTGAAACCCCTGGGGGTTTAAAATGTACACTATACCCCTAGATGAATTCCCTGAGGGGTGTAGTTTGCAAAATGGGGTCACTTGTGGGGGGGTTCCACTGTATTGGTGCTTGGGGGGTCTTGCTAATGCGACATAGCACCCACCAAAATTCCACCAGAATCTGAGCTGCAAAATCCAAAAATCACTCCTTCCCTTCTGAGTCCTGCCATGCACCCAACTGGTATTTTTTGGTCACATGTGAGGCATTGCCGTACTCGGTAGAAATTGGGGCACAGATTTTGGGGGGCTTTGTCTCCTTCATTCCTTGTGAAAATGAAAATTTTTGAGCCAGAACTGCATTTTTGTGTAAAAAATTTAATTTTTCATTTTCACTGCCCAGTTGGACCACAATTGGTGAAACCCCTGGGGGTTTGAAATGTACACTATACCCCTAGATGAATTCCCTGAGGGGTGTAGTTTGCAAAATGGGGTCACTTGTGGGGGGGTTCCTAAATTTTAGCATCTTATGGTGCCTAGAAACCTACATGGTGCCTAAAAAATAATCTCATAAAAAGGAGGCTCCAAAATCAAGTAGGTGCTCCTTCTATTATGAAGCCTGTGGTTTGGTCAACGTGCACACTAGGGCCACATATAGGATATTTATGAAAACAAAAGATTTGGGGGAATCAATTTTTAGTCACATTTCTCTAGTAAAATGTACTGTGTTCCTTAGAAAAATGTATTAAAATTGCAAATCTGCAAAAAAAATGAAATTTTGAAATTTCACCTACACTTTGTTTTAATTCCTGTGAAACACCTAAAGGGTTAACAAACTTCCAAAATGCTGTTTTGAATACTGTGAGGGGTGCAGTTTTTGAAATGGCATCATTTATGGGGGTGTCTCACATACAAGTCCCTCAAAGTCACATCAGAACTGAACTGGTCCCTAAAAAAATCAGTGTTTGAAATTTTCTTGAAAATTTGAGAATTTGCTATTCATATTGTAAGCCTCCTAATGTCCAAAAAAATTAAAAGGAAGTTGAAATAATGATGGAAACATAAAGTAGACATATGGTCTATGTTAGTTATTAACTATTTTGAGTGGTAAGATTATTTGTCTCACAAGCAGAAAATTTAACATTTTGCAAATCGCTAAATTTTCCATTTTTTCACGACATTTTGGTATTTTTCACAAAAAAACACAGACTGTATCGACCCAAATTTACCACTAATTTGAAGTACAATGTGTCACGAAAAAACAATCTCAAAATCACTGGGATAAGTAAAAGCAAAAAAAAGTTATCCCCACTTAAGTGAGACATGTCAGATTTGAAAAAAATGGCTCTGTCAGGAACGCAAAAACTAGCTCTGTCAGGAAGGGGTTAATTTTACTAAGACATTAGAGTTATTGGTTTACATTCAATTTTATTTATCTGAATCTCTGCAATATAATCTGGCTCTTACCAAAATCTGTTAATTATTAAATATTGGGTCCTCTTATTTCACAAAGTACAGGTTGAGTATCCCCTTATCCGGAATGACCATGGTGACATCACCGGTGCACCCGTGCACCCCTGCACTCGCACAATGCACCCCTGGAACCGGAGATTCCGCTGAAGAGGATCGTGAAGCCTGCCGTGGATGCCAGGGGACGTGGTAAGCAAAAAAGCAAAAAAGGGGCATGGGGGAGACAGAAAGCAAAAAAACCTAAATATTCTGAAAACCACGGTTTTTATAATATTTCAGTATTTGGATATTCAGATACGGTACACTCAACCTGTACTCAATACATAGGGCGGTATTCAATGAGAATACCTGCGAGGTGCAGCGAATCCTTTTTAGGATTCGCTGCACATTCGCCACGTTCCGGAGCCGGCGGGCTCCGGTATTCAACGTGTCAGGGGCTCGCTGCCCCTGACTGGCGAATATGAGCTCCTGCGGCGTATGCCGCAGGGAGCCTGAGGACGGTGGCAGGCAGAGAGATGGAAGTCTCTCTGCCTAGCCCAGAACGTTTGTGGGGGTTAGGTGGGCTCCCCGGGTGCCAGGCAGCACAGGCTGCCCCCCGGGGGTGCCAGCAGGGGACCTATATTCACTATACCCGATCGTAACGATCGGGTGCAGTGAATATATGAATATGTAATGAGCGGCTCGGCTCCGGCGCCCCCTGCTGGCTGCTGTGTAAAAAAAAAAAAATATATATATATTTTTTTAAATTAAATATATATTCATGTGCTTACAGCACATGAATAAAAGTAGCATGCCCCTCCTCAGAATAAAATTCCTGATTTTTTGACACCAAATGTAAAAAACAAAACACTTTATTTTAAAAGTTCACATTCCACTTCTCCATAAAAAGATAGCGATTGCTACTCGGTGAATCATGGCGAAAAAAACCTTCAAATGTATTCGCCATGTGGTCATTGAATAGGGTGATTCACCGTTTTAGTCAAAAATTCGCCAAACAGCACAAATTTGCCATAAAAACATGGCGAATCAGGCTCATTGAATACCGCCCATAGTGTTATACATAGAATTAGGAATAGAATTAATAAATTATGAAAATTAATAATTATCCAAAGAGTATAAATTGTATTGTCATGCACATAATATAGGGAGAAATAGCTTATTTTTCAATGAAGTGCAAGGTTTCCGTGTTTTCCAATATTGGATATATGACTATCCTGTTAATCATAGGTTTATATGTCTGTATTTAATGATTTCTTTTTTTTTATGTAAATTCGTCTATCCAATATTGGGAATTATGAAATGACCAAGTTTGGGAGCACTGATTTAACAAATGTGTTGGACACTATGGAGTAAATTTACTAAAGCTTCTAAAAATGAAAAAGGTAGCATAACGTTCAGACCTACAGAACTTAAATTACCTTTTTTATGCTGATGACATGATTTTATTAGTCTCCAACCCTGCCATTATGGATATTATTAGTTCCTTTAGCTTCTTCTCCGGCTATAAAATAAAGGTGAGTAAATCTGAAATTCTTACTCATATCTCCTTTACCTCACTTCTCATCCAATTCTTAGTCAATTCCACATTCAGAAATCACACATTAAATATCTGAGTGTCCTCATAACTACCAACCACCAGCAAGTCTACAAAAATAACTTTACCCCACTTTTTTGTAAAATAAGTGCCCAGCTTGACTGTTGGACTAAATTACCTATTTCGTTACTAGGCAGGGTGGAAGTCTTAAAAAGTGTCATCTTCCCCAAAATATTTTACCTACTCCAAATGTTACCTTGTACCATACATAACCATGATCTATTAACACTGAATAAACATATGTCCAGATTTTGGTGTGGAAAGGCAGACAAAACTTTTACACCCTACATCTCATGGAGGCCTAACAATCCCTAATTTCCGAACCTACACTTGGTCAGTCCATTTCAGATATATCTGCTTGGCTCAATAATAAATCTACCTACACTGACGACTCACTGTACAAATCTTTATTATATCCATACACCCCTAGTGCTCTCCTTCACACCCCAATCAACCTTATCCCTCCAGAATTACCGAATCACATCCTGTTTAGACACACCTATGATGTGTGGATACAGATAAACATAAAGTTGAGCAGGAATCCAAAATTCACTCCATTCCTTCCTATATGGGGCAATCCTAACTTCCCTCCTTCCTTACTCAACTTTTCTTACCCTACTGTAAGTAGCGGCACAAAGGCCTAGACTTATCGATATATGCCCCGGACACCTCCAGAGAGTGATGTAAATGCAAAATGTGGAATGCCAAATCTTTCACTGCTTCTGGTCATGCTCCTAAAATTCTGTCGCAAGATCATCCACTTCCTCAGTACTATATTTAACACTAACTCAGTCATAGACCCTCTAGCATGCCTATGCCTACATTTCTCCAACTGGTCTCTGCCACCATCCCTCTCAAGTAATAGCCCATACCTCATAATCACTTTAACCCTAGTCAAAAAGCTTATATTGATCCATTGGACAACATCAGAAACTCCCTCCATTTGTGAAGTCAAAAACAAATGACTACAGCTGTTACTATTTGCTAAATGCTCTGTAATGATAGATATTTATCTCACGCCTCCTAAATTGCTACTGAAATGGGAAGCTTTTATCCACTCTTTAGACCTCCACCAGAGATCGCAGGTTTTAATCTCACTCCCTGATGATGCCAACTCCAGAGCAATGTGTCAGTTCACAGCTTAATCTGGAGAATAGTTTTTGTAAAATTTTCCCCATCAATTCACAAAACCAATGCCTCACCCGCATTTCCCTATAGTTGTTGACTGATTGTGGAGATAGTGCATATCATTCTATTAGGATTAACAATTCAGGTCATGTGTCAACCCTCCATTTACTTTGCCTACGAGAATTCGAAATAAAATACTTACTATGTTATCTACCTCACCAGCTTTAGTTGAGCCCAATGTCTTTTCCCACCCCTCTTGTCCTGTGTTTTGTCTATGTACTCATATGTTCTCCCCTTTATATTGCACCAAATTGACTTATATTTATGAAGAACCTTTGTTATTACAGGTTGAGTATCCCTTGTCCGAAATGCTCAGGACCACAAGCATTTTGGATAAGGGATTTTTTTGTTTTTTGGAATATTTTTTTCCATACTTACCTGGTCCCCTTGTGGTTCCCAATAGTCCCCCAGTGTCCACGGCGGCCTTCAGGATCCTCTTCAGTGGCATCTCCGGTCCCAGTGGTGCATTGCATGACCATGCACTTGTGCAATGCACCCCTGGGAACGAAGACGCCGCTGAAGAGGATCCCAGAGGCCGCTGTGTACATCTGAGGACACAGTGGACGCCAGGGGACTATCGGGGCATTACACCCGAAATATTCAGAAAAAACACGGTTTTTGGAATATTTCATTTTTTTTGGAATACATGGATAAGACCCAAAAATCTCCTTAATTTTACTCCTTAAAATTAATACACACTTTTATACTGTATTCGAGATTATGTTCACTCATTCACCTGCGGCAGACAAACACAATTTATTTCTATTTGCCAATATCATTGCATGTTACTGTTCTACATGTTTAGTAAATTTTATATAGAAACCCAATAAAAGCTTTGAAACAAAAATGAAAAAGGTGATGTTGCCCATAGCAACCATTCTGTTTTATCATTTCTCTATTGCATCCTAGAAAATAAACAAAATCTGATTGGTTGCTATAGGCAACATAACCTATTTCATTTTTTTAAATTTTAGTAAATTAACCCCTAGGTCTCCTATAGTAAAAAGTAACTGCTACTGTAATTCATTATTTTTATGCAGTGGGATTTGTATTGTACAGCATGTATGTATGTATGTATGTATGTATGTATTGCAACCTGAAAGCACTGAAATACATGTACCGGTAGTTGAGAGCAGGTTGCAATATAGTTTCTGGGCAGAGACTCTTAGATTGTGAGTGTTTTTCACTCTAAACAATGGTGATCCCTTTAATCTGCCTCTTGTGATTTGTATAGATCAATATGTGTTTATTTGTAACAGAAAGGAAATGTTCTGCGTTGGTCAAATGACTCATGTTCGGTACTAAAAGGTTTATTTTTATATTCTATTTATACATAATAATATGTAGCCTTCTATTAAAGCACAAGAAAAAGCAAATCTACAAACACAAGAAAGAAGTGTAACAATTATTGTGCCAGCATGACCGCAGATAACAGACCTCTGGGCCAGATGTACTAAGCTTCAAAAGTGATAAAACAGACAGTGATAAACAGCCAGCCACTCAGCTCCTAACTGCCATGTCACAAGCTGGGTTTGAAAAATGTGAGGCAAGAGCTGATTGGTTGGTTGTTTATCACTCTCAATTTGATCACTTTTGAAGCTTAGTGCATCTGGCCCAGAGTGAGCTGGCAGGTTTCACCAATTCCTCTGAGTAGACCACTTTACAAAAAGTAGTGCTGGTGTATGCTGTCTATCTATCTATCTATCTATCTATCTATTCCAGTAATCCCCGTCGTCATCATCATAAAGTATTCAAAGCATAATCTGGCATAACATCCCATTTTTTCCACGATAACACATGGGTCTGGATGCTAAAAGGGTATCGTGTTACTGCCTAAAAATTGAACATTTTTTGGCCAACAAAAACAGCCTACAATTGGGTAGCCTAATAACGATCATGGTCAAAAACCTGTCAAAAATTTATTTAAAGGATTCTAGAGCAGGGACCTCTCAAACTGTGCAAGAAACGAGTTCCATAGCAACATGGTTGAAAAGAGCTATACTTCCAAATTAATTAATGGAGATTGTAGCTACTGCTAATAGCCCTTCATCTACAGATCATGGTATGGAATCAGAAGCTGTGTTAGGTACATGGTTATGGACTCCAGCTTACAGGCAGCCAGTGAAGAGAGTAAAGAATTCTGGATGTTGATCTTTTTTTATTTAAAAAAGCTGAAATTTTATCTCCCAATTTCTACCCCTTAAGTGAGCCATGTTCTTACTCTTCTGGACTTACACATGAGCAGCACTGGTCCGTCTCTTCAGGCACAAAGGGCGGTAAGTACAAGTTACTTAATAATTAAAATTCAACCTGATTTTATTTGTGCATGTGTTGTCTGGCCCAGGACATTTATGGTGCAATTTAATAGGATGAGAGATTCAGAAAGTGAGAGATTTGGTAAGAAATCTCCATTTTTTTTTAAAGCGGCAATCATTTACATTGCAAAATCAAACCTGTTTTGCAATGCAAATGATTACCGTTTTTTAAAAAAAACTGGAGATTTCTTACCAAATCTCTCACTTTGTGAATCTCTTATCCTATTAAATTTCACCCTATGTGTGCCACAGTGGGGCTTTAAATCTGGTTCCCATACATCAGGGGTTGCCAAACCAGTTATCAAGATCTACTAACAGTTCACGTTTTCCAGGCGACCTAGCTGGGGCACAGGTATAGTCATTACTAACTGTCACATTTTCAAACATGTGTGGCATTCATTCCTAATTGACACAATGTACAGATCCACAGGTGGTCTGGAAAACATGAACTGTTAGATTTCCATGACTGGTTTTGCAACCTCTGCCATATATTATGCCATAGCATTTTTCAAACGTAGTCTGTGACATGGAAGTTAGGAGCTGATTGGCTGGCTGTTGTTCACTCTCCATTTTATCACTTTTGAAGCTTAGTACATATGGCCCCAACTCTTTTGAGAATGTATAATTAAAATAAAACCAGTTTCTCTGGAACCAGAGCAAATATTATTACTAAAGGTAAGGTATATAAACTAGTTACCAGCCTGTCAAAATGACAGAACAACATAACAGTAATGTCAGCACTGGTGGCTGCACCAGCTGAATGAAGCAATACTTGAATTGCTCCATCGCACATCATCTAGTGGTAGCCGATGCACAACGTATTTGAATTCCCCCCATAGAGGTGAGGAGCAGCATTAGCCATTTATGATATAGGATTATCACTTTTATCTCAATCTAGAAGCATACAAACTTTGGCGGCTATACGAATGTGAGATAAGGGTCACAAGGTGTGGATGGAGCTGCTTTCCATGTACCGATTATCAGTACCTTACACATGCACATGACCCATTGTGCATGTGGATGGAGGGGGTTATTCAGACCTGATCAGTTCTCTGCTAATTTGCAGAGCCCTGCAATGGCCTCCCTACCTGAGTGAAATCCCTCCTTGTGAAAGCTAATCAATATGCAAGACACTCGGGGGGGGGGGGGATTTACTAAGATGTGAAATACACTTCACAGGTCATGTTGCTATGGGCAACCAATCACATCCTGTCTACTATCTTCTAGAGCAGGAATGGGGAACCTTCGGCCCTCCTGCTGTTGTTGAACTAACCATCCCAGCATGCTTTGCAACAGTTTTAGCATGGCTACATAGCAAAACTGTAGCAGAGCATGCTGGGATGTGTAGTTCAACAACAGCTGGAGGGCCGAAGGTTCACCATCCCTGTTCTAGAGGGTGGTAAATAAATAAGAAGTAGCTTCTGATTGGTTGCCCATAGCAACATGACCTGTGAAGTGTATTTCACATCTTAGTAAATTTCACCCTCAGTATCAAATGATTTTTCCAGTGTGTGCAGTCTAGGCGTAGCCAAGCCCTCAATTGCTAAGGCCTCAATTGTCACACGACTTCCCTTCAAACGCCTGGGTACACCTGCCTTTTCCCTGACACTCCCAAAAAACAGCCGGATGACACCCTCAAATGCCCTTTTCCTGTCTATCAACTTGAGTGTGGCCAGCAATTAATTGGAGGACAGCCACTGAGCGTGTATACTTTGAGCTATTTGATTATCGCACAGCTTGTGAATTTGTAGCGGTGCAATCAGGTCTGAGACATAGCAAGCAATCCAGCATCAGACTGTCCGTGATTGACAGTCTGATGCCATTTCTGGGGCAGGGAGGTGGCAGAAACAGCCTCTGATTGTGAAAACTGAGACGTGCGCCCACCGTTTATGGAGAGGGAAAATTACAGCGATCTCCATCATTGGACGGAGATTTCCTGGCTTCTGCGATGGGAGGCTTGCACAGCAAGTGAATGAGTTGCTGTGCTACTGTCTAAGACACAGGTAGGATCACTCCTGCAGCAGGAAACCTTTGCTTGTAATATGGGTAGATGCCTCCTACTGCACTACCATACAGTGCTATGACTACTGCTTCCTCCAACCACATCTGAACAGGCCCATTGTAATTGTGGGTGCTTTTCCGTTAATACCTTGTTGTATATCTGAGCATAATTTATACTCAGTATATGTTTTGTGGAAAAATAAGACATGAAATGGGTATGGTAAGTTTCTATAATGTAGGATGCAGCTGACTTTTTCTTTTGGTAAATAACTTCCATTCAATCTCCTGCTCCTTGGAATACTGCCAAAGAACAGCAATCCTCTCACACAAAGGTGCTCATTAACACAATGTGTAATGTTATTAAGTATAGTGCGATAAAATCCATCTCTCATAAATATAGAACGTTGAATGCTACACTCAACTCACACTGAATAGTAGCAGGTGGCACAGAACAAACAGCTTTTTATTGAGCTGAGACTTTATCCTTCATAGCCAAACACTTATGCATGTTGGCTTATTGTTATTTGCCAATGATTTTTAATTCTTGATACTTCATGTGATCTAGGTGTTTTAAAACGGCTGATTTCTTTGCTAGTATTTCTAAAGCAATCTAGAAAGTAGTGCTCACATTGGAGCTAATGCTTATACTGTATTTCCTTGCAGAATGTGCAGAAAGTCACACAAAACACCATAGGCACGCAAAGACACTCCTCTCAACAATCGGGATCCCAAAAAAGTGGGTGTGGCCTCACGGGTAAGAGGACAAGTTACATTTAGGGCATAATATAGATGTTTTGGTAAAACTAGTGAATTGATTGATGCAGCACAAGAACTGCTGGCTGTTTCATTGGATGTTTTTTCTATTTGTCTCCAGTGTTATGTGACTATATATATATATATATATATATATATATATATATATATATTCAGTGCTCGAAGTGGAAATTTTAAAGTGGGGGTATGGAAAAATAAAAGATTTAGCTATGCGCGTGCCGCGCTCTGGAAATGGGGGTGTGGCCACTGGAATAGGGGGCGTGTCTTTAACTGTAGTGTACCACTATAGATTGTAAGCTTGCAGCAGGGCCCTCTAACCTCTAAGTCTGTCTGTTGTTACCCAGTTTGTTTTATCACTGTCTACTATTGTAAAGCGCAACGGAATCTGCTGCGTTAAATAAGAAACTGGGTACTTGTTTCCTAGAACGGCCACAATCGTGAGTGATCGTGGCTCTTAATTAAGGGACACGATCCTCACGATGTGGCCGATTTTTAACAATTTTTTCCCTTTGATTGACAGAAATCGGGTCAATCGGTCGGTCGCGACCAATTAAAATCGGCCGCGATGCGACCGACCGATTGACCCGATTTTTCCATAGACTTCAATGTTAAAAAATCTTTTAACATTGAAATCGGGAGGATCTTGTCGGTCTTGTGCCATTATAATGGCACAAGATGAGATGGACTTGATTAAGTCCATCTCACATAGGGAAAAATGATAAAAAAGGTGAAATGGGCCAATATGACCCATTTCACATTTTTTATGTGCCCGCCATGACCCCACGATAGACGTCAACCCGAAGCGTGGCGAGCGCAGCGAGCCCGCGAGGGGCGGCGGTGCGCGTCCTCCGACCTTTTCATTCCCCTACTATCCACTAGGGCGTGGAGTGAGAATAGAATAGTGTGGCGAGCGCAGCGAGCCACCGAGCCCGAAGCGTGGCGAGCGCAGCGTGCCCCGCGAGGGGACGCGTATACCTGTGAAGTTATACGCGTCCCCTCGCGGGGCTCGCTGCGCTCGCCACGCTTCGGGCTCGGTGGCTCGCTGCGCTCGCCACACTATTCTATTCTCACTCCACGCCCTAGTGGATAGTAGGGGAATGAAAAGGTCGGAGGACGCGCACCGCCGCCCCTCGCGGGCTCGCTGCGCTCGCCACGCTTCGGGTTGACGTCTATCGTGGGGTCTAGCCCACTTAGTAACATTTGGGGGGGCAATTGAAAATAATCAAGTGAAAAAAAAAAAAAAATCGGGTGAAAAATCGGTCGGTCGGATCGGTCGCATCGCATGCGACCAAATCGCATGCGATGCGATCGATCCGATTTTTTATCTTACGACCACAACGATCTAAATCGTTGTGGCCGTGCTAGGAAACAAGTACCAGAAACTGTAATGGAATCTGCTGCTCTATATAAGAAACTTTAACGGAATCTGCTGCGCTATATAAGAAACTGTAAATAAATAAATAATAGTGTACATATTCTACAGCGCTTTACAGCCAATAGTTGAACATTAACATCAGTCCCTGCCCCAATCCCTACCACATATACACACACATACAGACATTCTAGGTTTAATTTTTTTGGGAGCCAATTAGCCTACCAGTATATGTTTGGATTGTGGGCATTGGGCAATAATATAAGGTTGTCAGACAGCCAACACAGGGGGATCACTAGCTTGTAGGTCTACAGGTTGTCAGACAGGAACATAAGGAGGTAATAAGATGGAGAGGTAGTGCAAAAATTCAGGCAGTAGGGTGTGAAGGCATCAGTCAGTAAGGCAGTAGCATTAGGGTGTTACACAGTAACATTCGGAGATCCTTACCTTCTGAAGGTGTCAAAGAGATGCAGTTTGTGGTTCTTGTGGTCCAGGGTGCCTATGCAGTCATAGATGGTTGAGCTGGGTGCCTCCTGCTGAGGTCTGCAGTAGTCTCCATGTGATCGGGTTGGAGAAGAACCGTTTCCCTCCTCGTCCTCCTTCCAGTTCTGGATCTTGGGGCTCTCATACTGCGGTCAGTCGCTGGGGGAGTTGGACTCCTAGAAGGCCGCTAGTCGTTTCCTGTGCTGTCCACCTTCTCACAGTCACTGGGGGATACGAGCGCAGAGGAAAGCAGGAGGCATGGAAGTCAGTGGAGCACACTGAGGAATAGGTGCCCAGTTGGCATGGATGCGGACAGTCTGCCCCACAGAGCAAATGTGCTGTGTGCTGCACATTTGCTCTGCGGGGCAGACTGCACCACCCTAGTTACAACCCTGGGATAGACTGAGTAGGGACAGAGTGTATGGGTGACTGGTGGGTAATGGGTGACAGTCTGTGAGTGGGAAGGTAGGTGTAGTTGGTGTGGAGACAATGGGTGTGGTGTGATGTGCTGTGACTAGAGTGTAGATGGTGTGGGGTAGCAGGCGCTGACAGGTTGTGTTTGGAGACAATGGGTGTAGGGTGATGGACTGTGACATGGGGTAGAGGGTGTGGAGTGACAGTCTGTGAGTGGGAAGGTGGGGGTAACAAGTGGGGGGGTGACAGCATGAGTGGGGACAATGGATGTTGGGTGACTGGCACTCTCAGCCAATCAGCGGCCTATATATAGCTAAAACTTGTTAATAAATGGGCCCCTATATTTGATACAAGTTTTAGGGGCCCATTTCTCATGCACTAACTTTGACTTCAGCTGTCACTGCTGCAGGGTCGGATAAAGATCTCTGTGGGTCTTACCGTCTTGGACAACAAACTTGTGGGGGCCCTACCAATAAAAGTAAATATCAGCATTGTAACGGTGTTTAATTCCTTAAGAAAGAAGATATGGTATTTATTTTAAAACCAAAATGAAAATCAAAATTTACAAAATGTACCCTAATGTTCCAAATATCTTGCATAATATAAAGAATAACATAACAATTTGCATTGTCAGTTATCTATTAATCTATTACTTATGTTATAAGTATTTTCTTGGAATGCACCAATGAAGCTTGGGTGCATTATTTCTAAGAAAATACAAATAACGTAAGTAATGTTTTATTCAGATGGATAGATAAGTAAGAAATGGACAACGTTACCAAAGTTGTCGGCTCCAAATGCCGCACTGTAAAAGCATAGACAATCAGGCGCCCGGCGTCTGCTGCATAGGAAAGGTTACACTCCTCCGGATTCCCGCTGGTCTGATCGACGCTGATCCACATTCCTACGTGTTTCGTCACGAGGACTTCGTCAGAGGGCTCTGACTAAGCCCTCTGAGGAAGTCCTCATGATGAAATGCGTAGGGACGTGGCTCAGCGTCGATCAGACCAGCGGGAGTCCGGAGGAGTGTAACCTTTCCTATGCATCAGACGACGGGCGCCTGATTGTCTGTGCTTTTACAGTGCAGCATTTGGAGCCGCCAACTTTGGTAACGTTGTCCATTTCTTACTTATGTATCCATCTGAATAAAATATGAACTTTTAAAGATATCTGCACTATGAAGCGCCCGTTTTGTCTACTTCTATAAATTTTTGCTACCTGCTGGATTCAGTTGCCCTGAAGGGCTTAAACGGAGCAGTCGGGTTTCATCACCTGAGTGCAATTACCCCACTGTAGAACAAGCGGACTGGTGCCTTTGGGACTTGTAGTTCCATGGACGTAATCTTTACCTCCTCATTTAAGACTTTGCGCACAATCTACTTTTCATTTGTCAACGTAAGTAATGTATTAACAAAAATGGGAAGAAAATGGGAATCTTAATTAGAGATGAGCGTGACTGGATCCTAGAGATCCAAACACACCCGAACTTACCTGTCCCGGGGTGCTCTCGAGCAGTTCGCCCCCATCCCGACGATCTTCCGGACCAAAAATGAAGCTGAAGCCTCATCATCTCCTATCAGATTCTCGCAAGACAGGAACTCTATTTAAGTCCCGGCTCGGGCCCCAATACATTCTGCATGTGAAAGTCGGACAGCACAGATCAGAGGGGGACGCTATGGGGGCTGCATGGGGGGGGGGGGGCACATTCTAAAGGGGCACAAACTAAAGGCGGCACACAAATGGGGGAACTAACAGGGGAACTAATGGGCTGCTTAACTTGGGGGCTGCTGATGAGGGACAACTAAAATGAAAGTGTACATCTAGTAAGGGGGAAGCTACAGTATATTAATGGGCAGGGTACAACTACTAAGGGGGAACTACTGTGATTTAAACTAATAGGTATAGGGTACTATTATGGGGGCACTACTAAGGGGTGCTGCAATATGGGACTGCTGTGGGGCACTACTAAGGGGGGGCTGCAATATGGGAATGCTGTGGGGGACAACTACGTTTTCTTTTCACTGCATGGCTGCCCACTATAAGTCCAGATGTGCTGCCCAGTGTCCCGTATAAGTCCAGCAAGGTGAAGTTATCAATTATTTCCCATTGGTAAAGCTCACGTTAAAAAGTGAGCTTTACCATTTGTAAATGCCCCATGCATGAATTACGAAAGTGTCAAACAGTTTTTATTGGGAAAAAGCTTCAGTGAGACAACCTCTGTTCAGACTATCCGCTCAGCATACAAACGTGATACATTGAAGCTGACAATACAGAATCATTGGGTGTTTATCGGGGAAACACAAAAAATAAATAAGAACTACAATAGGTCCTTCAAAGACATACTTGTTGTAATGTTGGTGGTACTGTCAATTTAAATCTAGGTAAACTGTAACTACTGCAAGTATTATATATATATTAATCAATCTTAAGAAAGATTGTATATTCCGATCACAGTATCAGTGTCCTGCACTCCTAACAATGTGACAAATCTCGCAGGACCAGCATTTGTTACAGCCAATTCTCACGTTTAGATTGATGAGGCTTATGTTACATAGCCTGAGGCAGATCTGCTGTTCCCCGATCCAATAATAATTGTAATACATTTCTTTTGACAGCTTCTCATGTGTTGCATGTGCACTCAGTGTTAAGTATATGTCTGTGCTTTGCCTACACATTTGATATGAGAAAATGATGCACTGTTGGGCACTGATGCATTTTAATTTATAGCTATAAATAACTGCAAAGAATACATTATAACAGCAATACAAGTAACACATCTCATACAGTGTATTCTGAACTAAAGGGCACAATGAGAGATCGTTTATGGGTAAAAGGACATAGATACTCCAAATTAAAAACCACCCATACTGTATGAAGGTAAAATTCCAATGTACTGGAATACTTAAAAATATCACAAATACACACAAATGCCCCCCGGCCTCCCCAAACTAAACTGGAATATTTAAATAATTTTAAATGTACAATGTTTGCGTCACAATATATCTTTTGTTCTGTTTTCAAGACCCTCTTTCGGCTAATACAATTAACCTTTAGAATCAAAGTAAGTTATGATGTTTTGCTATGTAACTAATTAAAGTCCTGTACAATTATACATCTATTTAAATGAAAATGAGACTAAATACAGATCGGGAGGTTTAGTACATGTATACTTGTCTACTTTATTAAGTTCCTTCCCAGGAAAAGCCAGAAGCTAATGGGCAGTTGGGGGAGTTGGGGGCACATGCTGAAGCTAAGCCCCAACCCATCCTGAAATGGGGCAAGGCTGCATTGATGTGGTTTGCGTCATTTTAGCCCCCTCACCAAAGCCCTGTGATCATTGGAATAAATCTATGCTTCTGAGTAGGGTTGAAGCAGAAGACTTGTCCAACTTTCTGGGAGCCTTTGCTTTTTTGGGAGCCTCCCAGCCATTTCGTGAGGGTAGATAAGCTAAGTATGAGTATAAGCCAACTAGTGGCTAACAGCAGCTAACATGGGGATAGATTTACTAAAGTTTCTAGAACTGACTGTGGAAGTGTTCCCATACTGACCGATCTATCATTTTCTACAATGTAGTATAGAAACTGTGGTTAAATATGGGCAACACCAGGGCTAAAACTAGTATTTTCTTCAGCTGGGACAAGGCAGAAATTTAGCCCAGCTCTATCTCAAGTACTGTATATGTCATGCCTATGGGCTGGTTCTAGACTGTACCCAGAAGATACCTAGAACTGGACGGGCCCCAGAATATAACTGGAATGGGAATGGACCTGGAATACAACTGGAACTGGATTAAACCAAGAATAAAATTAAGCTGGATTAGAAATGGAACAGTAGCTAGAGCAAGACTGGTACCAGAATAGTAGTTAGGAGAATAGGTGCCGATTTATGATTTTGCTGGTGGGTGCTCAAGCCAAACATATAGGGAAGTGGCTTCATGGGGAAGGGGCATGACCTCAAAATAATACCAATTTATATTACGCAGCACAATAGTCTCCAACATTCAAATTACGGCAACAGAGTTCCCCTTTTTACACATTACAGCACAATGTAACAATACACACCATGAAATGCATTGAAAGTAATCGATGCCACCAAAATGATTAATATTAATACTCACATGACTATACTGAACATCACAGACCATATGCACAATTCTACACTGGCACAGCTGAGAGACACTGCTGATATAGTGAACACATATATACTGTAGTGATACAGATGGAGCGAGCTCCATCTTTGCAGGGGCTGGCGTTTCTATCGCCAGCCCCCGTCAGCCATCGCCAGGGGGCACAAAATGCTTGCACGCCCCATGGTGACAGAGCTGGACAGCCCCCATCGCCACCCCAAACCCCCCTAACCCTGCCCGTCTGCCCGGCCCCACTGCCCAGTCGCCGAGAGACTGGGACGTGCGTTCGTGCGAGATGCACGCGCATCCCAGCGGGGGGCGGTCTGGTGAGAGCTGAGTAAAGAAGAGAGAGGCTCCATCTGTATATCTCCCACTGCACTCTGCCCTGTACTTCTGCCCGTGGTGTGAGGGCAGCTCTCTCCCGACGTCCCGCCACGTTCTGCCCTGTACAGGCTGTACCTCTGCGCGGTTTGATGTCAGCACGCGCTCCCTTCCACCCACCCGCTGCGCTCACTCCGGCCCTGCGTTGTACTCTTGTCTGCAGTCTGGCATGCTGACGGGCCTGGTGGGTGCTTAACATTTACCTTGGGTGCTCAGGCCTGGGAGTCCTCTAATTATCAGAGTGGATCTGGAAGATGGAGTACAGAGGGACAGGTTACCAGCCAGGAAGTGGCAGTGAAGAATACTAGTACAATTGGAGTGGAGCCAAGAAGATATCCAGGTTCTGGGGCCGCAGTACTGGGTAGTGACTTCAACAGAAGCGATGTTGTACTAGAGATTTGGTCTTTGCAGGAAGTCCCTTTTTATAGCACAAAGCGAAAGCGTATTGGATGCTGTGGTCAGCAGGACTTGGAGAAGCATCCGGATTGGCTTTCAGGAGTGTATCCAAGATGTCAGCGCCCATTTTGGTGTTTTGGAGGGAACTCTAACATTCAAGATACCCGGTATACACAAAGCACAGCAGAGGTTACACACAGGAATGACCCCAACATGTTCCTGACCCTGGGGTGCCTACACAGGGAGCAATCTGTGTTTAATTTCTAAGAAATCTAGTCAGAGTGCTTAGAAATAGGGCTACAATCGCCCTGTGTGTATGCCACAAAAATGTTTCTAACAGTTTAGATTTTTTCAGTAATGGATTGTCAAATCCTTCACTGATAAAGTCTCACACAAGATATATGAGTTTATATGTTGTAAAATGCCAGTGGTTAAAACATTGAGTCCAAATCTGCCATCTACATGACATTTCTCAGATGTTTTATATGTGTCTTATTCTACAGGGGAGGTCAATACTTTGCTTGTTTTTGTCCTTTAGCTGAGATCTTTTGTACGAATTAAAGCAATACAAAAACAAACTTTGAAAAAGCTTCTTCTAACTTATTTGGCCACAGTTTTCTGCATTGAAACTAATAGAAATGATTTCCCTAATGAAGATGGTGGAAACTGTTCTCGTGTAAAACATAATCACCATTTTTGATGTGTTAAAATAATAATTTTTCCTACGTTTGTGATTCGATTTGTAAAAGCTGCTGCAAAGCAGTATTTTGGTAATTGGTTATAAACAAAGTATACCGTATATAATTATTTAACAATGGAATGGGGAAATTTATACAGGAGTCCGTTAAATGAAATATTCTGGCAGAAAAAGAAAATCACACCTAAGCAAGTTTGTTTTGGGCAAAATGGAATAAATAAGTGGCCCAAAAAGGTGAATCTTAGGAGAAATAAACCTAAAATCCAAGATGTAATATATAGCACAGCTACTGAAACATTTTAGAATTAGTGATATTGGGGCAGATGTATTAGATAAAGAGTGATAAACATCCAGCCTATCAGCTCCTAACTGTCATGTTACAGGCTGGGTTTGAAAAATAGCAGTTAGCAGCTGATTGACTGAACGTTTATCTCTCTTTATCACCCTCGCGTTTATCTCTTTTAAAGGCTTAATACAGCTACCCCTTTGAGACCATTTATAGTTGTAACTATATTAATTTACTTCATATATATTCATCAATATAAAAGTCTGTTCTTTTGGGAGACAAAATGTCTCCCTTTGATCCAGTATTGAGTATGCTTGATCCATTTATATTTGAGGTATTTAACCCCTTGAGTGTTGGGTTTTCCTGGGGCAGAACAAACAAACCAGGGCAGGTTTGTCCTGCCCCAGGAAAACCCACCACTCAAACTGCAGTACGGGGCTGCTCAGGTGGGGTTCGGAGGAGAGTGCCCAGCAGCAGTGGCGGTGGAGGGGAGTGCCCTGCAGCATCTGAGGCCGTGGGGAGTGCCCGGGGGGACAGAATGGGAGAGGGGAGCATCAGAGGTTTGTACAGTATGTAGCTGTGCCCCAGTGCTGGAGGCACCACTGGCGCACACCTATATATTGTATTGTGGTATGCCCGGAAAATTTCCGGGACAGCCCGCTGCGGCAGCGCAGCTGAGCCAGGTAAAATTTCTGGGCATACCACAGAAGCGGTTAATACAATGCAATAGTAGTACCTGATTACCTTAGCAAAATCCTGGAGTTGGCCATGGAAAGAGGTTATCTGGTAGAGTTAAGATAGTATTCAATGGGAAAGCAAAAGTGGGAGGGTGGAAATAAGACAGGAAATGTAGAGAGAAGTTTGGTAGTCATTAGTGAGTGAGAAGTGAGATAATTTGATTGAGTGGTACATGAAGCAATTGAGAGAGTTGCCCAAGGACAAAGCCTCTGTGTATACTGACAGAAATGGAACAGTAGGACAGGTAGATGCAGAGAGTGGTTCGGCAGGTAGGAATTGAACCATAAGAGTGCAGTGTTATGGAGGTTAATGTAGAGAAGGATTTATAGGAGGGAGTGGTTGATTATATTTAATGCAGCTATGAGTTTGAGAAATAACCTTTGGATTTGACAGAAAGCGAGTTTCTGCTTTCATCCAGGCATTTCTGACCTCTTACATATATAGTACTTTAAATTGAAAAAGACTTACGTCCATCAAGTTCAACCGTAGGGGAGAGAGCATGGAAACAACAAACAAATTGTAAGCTGCCAGTAAGATAATGAGGAACATAAAAGTAACGAATCAGGTAATAAAACATAATGTAACAACATTAAACCTAATTTTCAGATCAGGGAGAGCTCCATGAGAGAACCCATATTAAATACAGTAACAAACAACCGTCGGGCAAGGTAGCACATTAACAGCTGGAAAAGTGAAATCTATATCACAGGCCAAGCCGGGGAAAATATAAAAGCACTGCTGATATTTATAAACAACTCATTTGATCAATTTTATTTTATTTTTTATTTAAAAAGCAGATTATAATACACGCAGATATAGCATATACACAACCAATACATAAAAAAAAATCTACTACTCAAAAAAATGTACAGTTCACCAATTAAATTGGCATGAGGCTTTGGTACCTTACTTGTCTGCACTATTAGAAGCTGAGAGGCTTGATATTTTTTAATAATGTATGCAGAAGAATCATTTCTTCAACAGATATTTATTTTTGAGTCCTTTATATAAGGTGATCATTCTGAAGGCTTTACATTGTCAGTCCTCTGACTACATTCGGCAGTCCATGATCTTAATTAATACATTTTCATAGTGGTAGTCCTAAAAAGCCCCAACATTCAGTGCTCCCTTTTGTATAAAGGGAGTACGGATGGTGTACATTACTGCCTCACAGCGCAAGGTCATGGGTTTGATTCCCAGCATGGCCCTAACTGTGCAGAGTTTATATATTCTCCCCATGCTTGTGTGGGTTTCCTCTGGGTACGCCGGTTTCCTCCCACAATCCAAAAATATACTGGTAGGTTAATTGGCTTCCAACAAAAATGAACCCTGTGTGTGCGTGAACTTGTGGTAGGGAATATAGATTGTAAGCTCTACTGGGGCAGGGACTGATGTGAATGTTCAAATATTCTCTGTAAAGCGCTGTGGAATAAGTGTGTGCTATATAAGAAACTTAATAAATTAAATAAATAAATAAGGAGCTGTATTTTATAATACACCAACCTCTTATAATGCAGTCCACAGTGATTACCTCAAATTATGCTGCTTTCACACCACAAAACCTGCTTAGACCAGGTATTTAAAACGTTTTTTTAAAACGGGTCAGAGCAAGTTTAACCCCCTTCACACCGCATGTAAATACCTGGTCTAAAGCAGGTTTGCTGTGTGGCAATACTGGAAAAGCGGTAAAGCAGCCTTTCTACCCACCCCCCCCCTCCACAGCCACCCCCGGGAAGCAGCCTTTCTACACCACCACCACCCCCCCCCCCCACGACAGCCACCCCCCCTGAAAGCAGCCTTTCCCTCCACCACCCCCGAACAGCCCCCCACCCCCCTCGGGAGGGCGAGGAGGCAGCGGGACATCCACATCGGGCTCCCGCAGCCCACACTGCTGGAGGTAGCAGCCGCGGCCGCCCTGGTACATGCAGGCTGACAGCCGCCCGCAGCCCAGCCTGAGCCGCCTGTCCCCGCTCACCTCCAGCAGTAGCAGCGGCCCCCACTCTCACCCCGGGCAGGCAGGACAGGACACAGTGCCCCAGACAGAGATAGATGTCCGAGAGATGCGGGGGATGCTGCTAGGGATCCTGCACTGCTCGACCAGAGGCGCTGGGTGTACTACAGGGCAGCTGTGAGAACTACTAGTTCCCACTCCCTGTAGGGACCCCGCCACTGATCTGCAGGGACCCCCTGCCCCCTGCGCGATCATTCCCTTCCCTGCGCTGGGGGGGAATGCTGTTTCAGACCCGTTCTAGACACCAAATAAACGGGTCTGAAATGGGTAGGACCCTCCTTTTTTACCGTTTCCAAAACCGTTTTTTTGGAAACGGTAAAATCACTCTGCACCTTTCAGAGCGCACATATTACCGTTTTGAAACAGTAAAAAAACAGCAATATAACAGTTAATATGTGCGGTCTGAAAGGGGCATTAGCTGGCACCAGCATTGTATGCTTGTGTGAGTCTCCATTTAGAAGGTCACTTTTGCATGCAGGTTCCCAAGTTGTAACAGGGCTTCTTATGGAGGCAGTTGGGACAATACCACTGATCAGCAGGTATACAGGGGCATATATATAACGCATTACTCCTCCTCTCCACGAGTGTCAGCGGCTTCCTCAGATCAGAATGGGAAGTTTCTACAATTACTTACTTCATATGAGCAGCAGCAGCACCCAATAGGGTGTTTTTTTTATTTTATTTTTTTATAAAATGTGTCTCCACTAGTTGTCCATTATCTGAATAATTGTGTTGGGTTACCAGTGAATTATCTGGAAACATTTGTGTCCGTAACAATATTTGTGACATAGCCATCAAATAGCAGAACATATTAGAGGGAATAGCGAGCAACATAAATAGAAAAGTGTAGCAGTTTTAGTTAGTGACTGTAAACAAAGGTATGAGGATACCCATAACAGCAGCTGCGGCAAAGATGAAAAGTGCAGTGCATTAATGTAATGAATTTAGCATATATGCAAAACCAGCCATCAGATGTAAGTGAAAACCGGAGGGTAAACCAGAAGGAAGTCACCGGTCTGTGGTGTCTTGAGCAGAGACTTCATCCTGTTCTTGAGCATAGGCTTCTGCATCAGAGGAATTGGTAAAATCCATGTAGGAATCACCATTGTAAATCCGCAACTGAGCCAGATACAGTAAAGCAAACTTTCTTTTTTCTTGAACTAGAAGCAGAGCAGTAAAATAGCCTTCCTGGCCCTTGTCAGTTCAACAGAAAAATCTTGGACCCTTGTGAACTGTGTCTTCTTATCTCAGCTGTGTCATTTTTTATTAGTAATCTTTAATTAAACACACAAAAAGGACAATATAAAAAAAGTTTTATAATCCTTTGCAGAGATAATTAGATTTGGGTGGGGTTTAACACCTGCCTCACCTGCAGTGCACATGGTTTTGTCCATCTACGAAATATTTTGTCAGAAAGAGTGAACTAGAATAAGGGCCACAGTTCCTGCTGGAGCCTGTACAAAAATAGCCCTGCCAATAATTGCAAAATATATTGTTACTAATATTATATAGAAATATCTTACCACAAACATTTAAGCGTAGTAACACATTTCAACCGTAGGGGTGGATCATGACATACTCCCTCAATGGCTTTGCACGGCGCATTCTACTATAATATCTCTGAAAATAGTTTTAAAAAGTATGCAATTATGCCATCATTTTCTCTGTGACTCGCTGCTTGGACTACAACTTACGTTTTAGGTTTTAGTGTCCTTTAGTTAAATACTGTACACTAGGTGATTCATCGCGCCCTACAGGCGCTCTTCACACCATCCTAAGGGGCTGCGCCCCCTTAATTTGTGAACGTTTGTATTTTGAGAAATATGGTTAGAATTGTATGAAAGATGGCCTGTATTGCAACTTGAGTTATAGGTGAAATGTGTTAAATACAGAGCATATGATTTGGAAGGGGGTGTGTATTCTTTTGTTTAATTAAAAAGCGGTTACAGAGTAAGATGTACAATGATAGTGTGGAGGGTACATTGACACTTGTGGGTGTGTGTGTGGGGGGGTGTGTGCGTGTTGTTTAGGTGTGTGTGTGTGCAATAGTATAGTAGGGTGTTTTTGAGTCAGCGGCTCCCCACTGGCGGAGGTCACGACACAGGAAAACAGGAGGCTGGGTAGTGATAGGGGTGTGTGGGCATAAGGGGGACTAAAGAGGAGGATGGGGGACACTGTGCAGCTTCTGCCAGTGGGTGAGGGTCCAGCGTGGCAGCACAGGAGTACAGGACGGTGGCCCTGAGTCAGTGTATCCTCCTACTGGGTGGGAGTTAGGGTGCATGAGAGCAGGAGGCTGTGTGGTAAAGCATGATAGGGGAATGTGGGCAACACAGGGTGAGCGGGTCCCAACTGGCGGAAGTTATGGGGCAGGAGATCAGGAGGCAGGGCAGTGATAGAGGTGTGTGGCATGAGGGGTAGTAAAGGTTTTTGGCTGTTGCAGAGTAGGGATGGGCATTGGTGCAAAAGCCATCGATGGTTGGCATTGATGGCGATTTTGCACCCTGCCATCTATAGTAGTAAATATTACTTGGATAACCATCGATTGTTGTAGCTATCGATGGTCATCCATTATATCTGACTGAATAGGCCGTCGGTCAATCAGAACTCGGTGGTGAGACTTTCGGGTGTGGGGGGGCGGAGCTATGCTCCATGTCCCGGCACCATATCAAAATTGGAAACTTGATCGGTTCTCCTTTGCCATCGATGTAGGGAAACCATCTGGTCCTCCCACATCGATGGCAAAAGTATTCAACATTGGCCATAAGCCATCAATGATTTGAAATCATTGATGGTTGATGGGCATCCCTAGAACTGGAGGAAGGTGGGGGACAGTATGCAGCTCCCGGCAGTGGGTGAGCTTCTCCTCCCACTGGGAGGGAGTGAGGGTGCAAGAGAGCAGGAGGCTGTATAATAGTGGTATGTGGGCAAGACATTGATAAAAGTTGTGGCGCTGGTGCAGAGAACCGTGGGGACACTTCTGGCAATGGGGGAACCTAGGGGCCGGTTTCCCACCTAGGGGCGGCACCTGCTTGTGGCGGTACAGGATCCCCCATTCTCACAGGGGTACGTGAAATGCGGGAGTGGGTCGCGGGGGTCCGCTGGGGGGGACTTGCCAGAAGGGGGTCAGGGGGGGTCTGCAAATTGCGGGAGGGGGGCACGGGGGTCTGCAAATCGCGGAAGGGGGCGGGGGTCTGCAAATCGCGGGAGGGGGCGGTGTGAATCGCAGGAAGGGGGATCCGCAAATTGTGGGAGGGGGGGTGTGGGGCTCCTTGAATTGCGGGAGGGGGGTTGCGGGGGGGGTGCGTGAATTGCGGGGTGGGGGACCGCAAATCACGGGAGGGGTGGAGCAGGGGCGGTGCAGTGAATCGCGGGAGGGGGGTTGCGGGGGTCCGCGAATCACGGGAGCGGGTAGGGTCTGCATATCGCCGGCGGGGGGCGTGGGGGGGCTAGAATCACTGGGGGGTCTGCAAATCGCGCGGGGGGGCATGAATCGCAGTAGGGGCGGGGGTCCGCAAATCGCGGGAGGGGTACGCGGGGGGGGGGCGCGAATCGCGGGAGGGGGCGCGGGGGTGTGATTCCCTGGAGGGGGATCACGGGGGGAGCGAATCGTGGGAGGGGGGTCGCGGGGGTGCCTCGAATCGCGGGAGGGGGCGTGAATAACGGGGGGGCGCAAATTGCGTGGGGGGGGCATGAATTGTGGGAGGGGGCCGCGGGGGGGGGTGTGTGCCGTGAATCGCGGGAGGGGGTTCGCGGGGGGGCTGTGGAGTAATGGTGGATGGTGAGCGTGTACTTTAGCCCTGGCTGGGCGGGGGGAGGTGATGTCAAGGGAGTGGTGGTGTGTAGAACACTGGTCTTTTCCCTAGGGGGGGCGGGTTTGTGTATCCCGCTTTGCGGGAATGTTATATACACAGGGGATGAGTGACAGATCTGGCTAAATATATAAGAGATGTCCACAACATCCCTGCATCTCTAGCTTCTACTTATCTCAATAAAGATAGGTGATATAGTACCACAGGAAATAGCTGATTGTGTATTTTTTTTTAATCTTTTCACTGTGAAGAGGAAACAGGTGGCATAAAATGGTACCATTGACTCTGATTAACTTCAAAAGCCAGCTTTACCATTATCAAAAGGAAATGTACGCACAGACATTTTACAATATAATGGTATTACAAATTAAAAAATTAAGCAATACATACTTGGAATGTGCTTTAGAAATGTGTTAATCATACACATAAAAATAGCAGTAAACCATAAGTCAGCTAGAAAGATTTATAAAGTAACAATAAAATTTTAAAGAAATAACTTCAGTACAGTTATGGAATTCTGATGAAACAAAAACATTTTAGAAATGTTAGAGTACAATCTGGTATTATAGAGGCATTGCAGGAATTATATGTATCTGGAAATTACATTATACTCTTGCTGGGCTAGGAAATAAACCCTCTAAAAATAGAAGCTGTGTTTAAGTTGACAAAAGAAAACAATATAGGATTTAATTGCAGAAAAAAATAAGCTTGCTCTAAAATGAACGGCAGAAACAATATGTAAATAAAGACTACAGTATATATAAATTATTACCAACATTTCAGTCCTTTCTCTGCTGAAGATGTATTTCTTATAAGAAATAGTGGAACACAGAAAGATAGTTTTTTTTATGGCAGATAAGATCCACTTGGCCCATCTAGTCTACCATTTTTTTATCCTTAGATGAGGCCATACCAATGGCTTTTACAATGGAAATATTACTTTTTCTTTCTACTGATTCCTCTCCTTATGCAACCAAGCTTCTGACTTGCCTTTTTTCACTGTTTTGTTGCATTGCACCCCTGGCTTTAAGTTACTTGAAATAGGGACTCCTAAATCCTTTTATTTTTCAGTAGTAGTGTGATTAAGAAATATAGTACCCCTGATACTATATTTAGCCTTTGGATTTTTGAGAGGAAAGTACAGTATGTGATTTAGCATTTTGTTAGCATTAAACTATAGTTGCCACATTATTTACCATTCCTTAAGTCTACATATATCATTAATCATCTTTTAGCACCAGTAAATTCATGCTGTTTTGGTTTCTGTAAGTTGTTGGATTTAAGATATCCCACAACTCTTTATTTTAATAGTGTTTCCATTACTTTCCCTACTACTGATGTAAGTATAACTGGTCTGTACTGGTTTGCTTCTTCACTGCTTCCACTTTTGTGAAGTGGTACATTTGCTCTTTTTCAGTCTTATGGAATAGCACCTGCAGCTAGTGACTGGTTGAATAATTCTGTTCATAGCTACCAGCACATCTTTTAGCTATTTAAGTATTCTTGGATTTATCCCATCTGGCCCCATTGATTTATCCACTTCCAGTTTTAAGAGAACTGTTATGACCACCTCCTTATCAATGTACTTTCATTAACCTTATTTTTTTATGTTCTTGCAACCTAACTGTGGCCCTTCCCCTCACTGTCTGTAGTGCTATTGACTGGTCTCCCTCAACCAAACTGTCACTCGCAGACTTGTCTTATTATTCCTCCATTTGATTTTCTGCATTCACTTATATACTTTATCTACTGACCAGCTAATTTTCTCCTAGCAGGTATGTCAGAGGTTTCCCAATGAGGTCTTTAAGGCACCCCCACTCTCCATGTTTTAGGTATATTTATACTTCTGCACCGATGGTATAACCAAATTGATTGAGGTACTAATTAAGTAACCTGCATTGAAGCATGATATACATTAAACCTGGACTGTTGGGGCTCCGTGAAAGCCATTTTTGTGAACAACTGGTGTTATGGTACTATACTCCTACAGTAGGTTTCCAGCTTCAGTGTGGACTGAGGAGGATGCCCTCAGGGAAATAATCTACTCATCAACTCTTACAAGGTTACATGTGTAACTAGGGAAGAGAGAAGAAAAAGTATTCTCTTTTTGTTAGGGACACTCTAGAATTTGTCAAAAAAAGATTTGATATTTAGCTAAAATATAGCTTTTAGTATATCACATCTAAAATAAAGGTTTAGACATACAGACAAACAACACATAACATGGAAAGGTATAATGTACGGTCTCCTCCGACCCTAACAATAAATTGATTTGTAGAAATCTCTAGGGGTCTCAAATGGAGTGGCAGTGTATGCTATACATAAGGATACAGATAGGGAATTGTAGAGACAAGTATTGATACAATTTGAAGGCTTTAAGACAATTAGCCTAGATAATAAGAGGGTATTCTACCCTATCTGGGTGTAGCACTAATGTAAGCTAGCAAAATATATCTTTATTGGTTTAATGAGGAGGGAGTTTGTCCCGTATCCTGGTGCAGTCAAAATATAAGAACTTGCTGTATGTATTAGCTTGTGTATACAGTGGTTATAGTACCAATTTTTGGCCCATGTTTAGATCAATGAAATGGTTGTATATCATAACATGTATAAAGTAATAATCTCTGGGGCAAAATTTGGCAGGACAAAGAATTTTTTGGGGAGTAGACCACCGTGGCTTTAAGGTATCTGCAGCGATAACCGTAGATCACTAGTATCCTTAATTGGATATGAAAGTTAGAGACAATCTACAGTGTTAAAGAGCTGCTGCTGTCTCAGGACTGTCCTGGTCCCCCGAAAGTCAGTGAGCGGCCTGCGCTGTTCAATCTGTATGTATGGAGTGTAATATAGTATCAGGTGGAAACATCTGCTGTCTCCCTCCGGGGGATCAGTTCCCCTGTTGATGTGAAGTCAGCGCAGGGTAAAAATCTGGCTCCCCACCAGGAGATGAGAGTGCTTCTAGAGGGGTAGGGTGCGTGTGGAGGTGTAAGAAAAGAGACGTCTTACTGTTTGGCGGGGGTGTGCTGCTTTTTGCTATGTGCCGGTGCATTGATAGCAAATGAGCGGCACCTGCCGCCTGTCTGCGTGAGGTCAGGGAATAAGGACAGATATGAAGTATTGCTCAGTCCTTACTGAGGGCCCATAGTGAGGGATAGCGGGTGAGGGGTAGCGGTTACCGCTGCTTACCTTTTGCCGGGTGCCTGGTAGCAGAGTGCCCCCAACAAAAAGAGAGAGTACTTTTTCTTCTCTCTTCCCCTGTACAATTATCTACTCTCAGGGGTGCACCTCCACATCAAAACCACCCTATGTTGGGTATAATACTTGTATTACTGTGGTACTAAGACAAACTGAGTCGGTATTAGAAATATCTAGTCTTTCTCAAATGAAATACCACTTGTGCACAGGTTACAATCCACCATTCCCAGAGTTGGCAAGTATGCTTTAGCATCACCTCATGAAGCTGGATGATTTTCTTGCAGCACTGTTAAGGCACCTCTAACACTGTGTCATCTGACGCGATAAAGCCAGGAAACTAGTTAAATTAACTGGACTTACAGATCATTATTCTAATAATTATGGCTTCAAACCTCAGATGTTTCTGAACAAAATAAATAAAATGAAGCAGAGCAGAATGTAGAAACATGGGGGTTATTCAGACCTGATCACTGCTGTGCGAATTTGCTGAGGCCTGGGATCAGATAGACGCCGCCGAGACAGAATGAAATCCCACTCTGACCTAGTTTACGAATGACTTGTTAAAATATTGCCGATTGCCGGCCAGCTGCAAATCCATACGCAACTCACTCACCATCGAATGAGTTTACCAGTCGGTACAAGTGTGCATAACTCGGACACTTCCGTAACTACAACAGAGACAGGCTAATGGAGGCCAGAGCTGATGTCACACTCCCTCCCTGGAAATGCCTGGGCACGACTGAATGTTTTCCTAACACTCCCAGAAAATGGCTGGTTACCAGCCCCAAACACCAGCTTCCTGTCAGTCAAGTTACGTTGTGATTAAGAAAAAAGGCATCACTGATTTTTGGCGCTGTTTGCGCGCTACAACCCGTACACATGTACAGTCATGCACAACAGCTCTGAATAACCCCCATAGATACGTATCATACTTTGGATTGTTTCTATACATGAGCAAAATTGTTTATTAGTCGAATTCAATTGATTTGGTACAGAAATAAAAACATACTATATACATTAGTACTTATTTTCAGACACATGGACCTAAGTGGGATTTTAGGCTAAGCAGCCACAATGATTTCATACACATTTTCCTCATAATAACTGCGCCATGGCCCCATATTTTTATGAATCTATTAAATTTATGATCTGCAATGCTGATAAGCCTTTCATTTCTGCCTTTATAACAAAACTCATTTTGTTTGTAATCTTTTGAAAGTTAATTTCCTGTTGTTCCCATGAAGCAGTAATGTGCAATCCAGTTGCTGAGTTTATTGCCCTTATTAAAGCATTGAAATGTTTGTGTTATTAGCATCTTCAGGCCCTCTGGAAAGCATAGTGAAGGTTGGAGAAATAACAAATAGATATCGCGGTGTAGCTGCACTGAGAAGCCACTTCCTCATTGTTCTGTATCAGATTGTGATCCACCGTCTTTGTAAAATATTACTGATGGAACACACATAGATAAGGGTTAGCTGCCTGTATCACTGAATACAGCTAAGAATAGATACAAGGTCACACAATATCTAAATGTTTGAACAAATCTGTTAATTGGATCATAAAGCTTCCTGCTAGTGGGAAATATTATCAATGGTACATTTTCAAATCGTTTCTTGGGAGACACTGTTGGTATGGAAATGTCTATAAATACATTCCATGGATACATACGGTCTCATGGCAGACACGGAAATATAAAATTAGACAAATCGCAAGTACAGTATGCAGACTGATATGGCCAGATGTATCAACCTACAAAAGTTGAAAAAAAAAGAGTGATAAACAAACAGCTCCTATCATGCTACAGGCTGGGTTTGAAAAAATGACAGGTAGGAGCTGATTGGCTGGTTGTTTATCCCTCTCCACTTGATCACTTTTTCATTCTTGTCCATTGTCTTTACACAATTGCAATGGCAACTTGCTTCCTTCTCCCCTAAGTGAATTGGCCTCTGAATAAAATATCACTTTAGACGATGTTGCACAAGCCATACATTGTTTATTTTTTCATATCTTGCCTTTATAGTACTACAAGAAAATGTATATTCTAGGGAATTTGAATTATTGTATTTTTAACAGAATTTAGTGATATTGTATATTGATTTCTAAGGAATAACCATGTTTACAAACATAAGAGTAGCCCAAAAGACACATTGCATGGTGAATATTTTCACCCTAAAAACACTATAATCAAAGACATCAACATAATTTGAAAACAAATTAGGACGATAGGACCAAATGAAGAAAGCAGCAGACAGTGGCCCTTATTCTGAATCGGACGGTACGGCCCGCGTGCGGCCGTACCGCCGATGTTTTTAGTCTGCACATGCGCAGAGGTCAATCTGCGCATGTGCAGCCCCATTCGCCGCAGACGTATTTCGTCCGCCGCAAAGGGGGCGTATAGGGGCGTGAGGGGCTTCATACCCTCATTTCCCTATGTATACGCCCCGCGTTTCATGGGCGTTCCCATGCAAACGCGGGGCGTATGCATGCTAATCAGGGTATGACGCCACTGATGGGGGCGGAAAGCTGACGTCGCCGGATGTCAGCTCTCAGCCCCCATACAAGCTATCACACGGACGATTGTCCGTGTGGTCTCAGCTTGCGGGAGCTGCTGTGGCGTGCGGCCCTGCCTTCGATGGTCGACGACCATCGAATGCAGGGGGCAGCTCCCACCATGGTGGAGGCGTACGCCCCACCATTTTTATGCGGATCGCCAGCCGTCCGTGTACGGACGGCCGTGGCGATCCGTCTCGTGGGCGGGGCTTGGTTTGTGCGGCCGGAGCACCGTGTGCGGCTCCGGCCGCACCAACCAGAATAAGGGCCAGTGTTATCACACCGTTAGCCCTAGACACAACTGTGGTGAGGCCAAGGAAACTCAGTAGGCAGGGTCAAAAAATTGCCCTTTTAGGCGGAGCAACAAGTAGGCAGAGTCAGCAAATCAGGATCGAATAAACCTTGTGCAGTTTAATCCAGCGGAAGAATTTCCCAGGATTAGCACTGAAGGGATAGTACTTTAGTATATGAGTCTTTGCTATTGCATAAATCTCAGTCATAATAAAACAGATATTTCTTATTGTGGTCTCAAAAACTGACAATAGTTCACTGGTTATTAATTTTCCTTAGCAAAGTAAAAGAGAAAATAAATCTCTTTCCTGACAACTTTAAGTTGTTCCAACCTTGGTTTTTGACATGTCCTTACCACCATGAATAGTTTTCAGCATCCTAATGTACTCTGCACATCTTCTGGGGGCTGGTGTTAATGTAAAATATAGATAACACATGCTTTGAAGTATAGCTGGAATAACTGTTCCCCCACAAGTTTAATACACAAGGTGCAAGAATTGCCACCTTATTGCTACATTACATACTGTATACATATACTGTGTGTGTATATATATATATATATATATATATACACATACATACATACATACATACATACATACATACATTCACACTTGCATATATATATCTGCAGCACACATATATACATCTGCCGCAGCCATGTTAAAATAAATAAATATATATTTATTATTATTATTATTATTATTACATGGTTGCAGCAGAGCAGTGGTGCTGATGCGCATCTAAGAATAGGTGCTGGGGGTTACCTGTTTGAAATGTTCAGAGTGAGCCAGGTATCAGTGGCTGCCTGCCAGTGACTCCCATAGGTACAAACATGGGGGAAGCCGGGTATGCAGGACCATACTCCGAGTCTTCCTGCTGTGTTACAGGACATTTGGGGCTGGCGGCTGTAGCACACAGTAATTAGCCAATCTAATGTAGGGTACACACCAGAACGATCATACGATGGTCGCACAATCTGTTGGAGCACATGATCTGCATACAATCCGATTACCATTCGATCACGATCTGTACCCAGTCAAAGGGATCATTTTCAAATCCTGTCTGCAGCAGGTAGGATCTGCAAAACGGCCAAATGACCAGCGGGGACGCGCATATGATCGGAATCTAAAACATGCCAAAACATGCCCAATTTACATACAATCGGACGAGATTGTATCAAAATTGGGGGAATTGAGGACAAATCGTTCTGGTTTGTACCCAGCATAACTTATTACTACTGCGGCGGCGCTACTAGCCACTTCACCGTGGCGTGCAGCTGCACCGCTACTCCTACAGCTGCTCCGTGTTAAAGAAAGTATCAATAGTGACAGGGGAGGGGCACAGGACAGTATGACCCACCGGAACCACCACTGGCAGCCTCCATCTGGGCCCCCTCTCTTAAAGACTTCCTAGTAGTTCCAGAAAGGCTCACGGGTGAGGGGTTTCTGAGTACCAAGACCCCCCTTTCCCGATTAAATAATGTCAGGTCCCTCTCAGTGATGCATTTGCAATAAAAGTTTAAAAATCATGTCCACCCTTTTCCATGTTGACTTTTTGACCATGGCGACCATTTACTCATGTTGACCTAATGCATGTCAACCTTTTTTAATTGTTGACCTCTTGGCTGTCAACCTAACAACCCCCACTCACTGGCTGCATCTGACTTCTAGCAAACAGTCCTTTTGAATGATCTTTGTACTAATAGTGGGTTTGAGTAAGTCTGACTAGTTTCTATGTTATTGTTTCAGGTGGGCTGAGGGCAGTGAAGGCCAAAGTCATGATTGGGCGCTGTATCTGCATACTCCTTTCTTGTGGATCTTAGATGGCTGGAAGGTTCAGGATAATACGAGTTCCTGAAAGGTTTCTTTGAATGTGAACATTTTCACATTATTGCTTCAATGTAGTACAGTATATTGCTTCACTGTATTCGAATAGGAACATCTTCTTTATGAATCCAGAGCAGAATGTATTGATATAAAACATGATCTGAGAAAATCACTTTCAAATCTTAAAAGCACAGTTAATGTTCTCGTAGGAGATATTGGAAAGTTCACTCGCATTCAGAAACAAAATCAGTATGTATGTCCAAACCTCCAATTAGGACAGTTCAGTGCAATTTCTCAGTCGGAGAATTATCCTTTTCATTCAGCCCACGCACTTGATAAAGTAAATACTTTTACTGATTTGAACTGTATAATTTCTAATAATTCAATCTCTTAGGAAATCCCTCCAGAGTACATAATTTAAACAGACATATTGATAAAAGTGGCTATGAGCTCACCATTCAAAGAGAGATCCTTAATAATATAATGATTATTTGTATGTTCTCTCTGTACAAATTACCTACAGTATGAAATATTTGCTATTTGCTTATTTAGAAATAAAAGAAATGAAATACAGGAAATGTGGCTTGGGGTGATGGGAATTGGGTGCCGGACACGGTCCCGACAGTCATTTACCCGACGTCAGGATCCCGACTGTCAAAACGCTGACAGGCAGGTTCCCAATGGCCACCCGCTATTTTCTCTCGTGGGGGTCCAGAATAGAATAGGTGACGAGCGCAGCGAGCCCGCAAGGGGCTTTGTTGTGCTCACCATGCTGTCTGAGTCCGGGCAGTCGGGATCCCAACGTCGGGCTAATGACTGTCAGGATCCTGACTGTTGGAACTCTATACCACACCCATGGGAATTAGGCCTGTAAGAAAAATCAGAAAGTATGCTGTGTTGGCCACCTCTTGTAGAGCCTCTGATTTGTATAGGGTTTGGTACAAGATATCATTATTAGCAAAGGAGTAACCAGGGTTTTTGGTGCCTGTGGCAAAATGTAAAATGGAGCTCCTTAAATTCTTTTTACAAGATTCATACATAAGATTGACATTTCACAGATTTCTGCTCACCACCTCAGGAGGCTGCGACCAGAAGTATTGGGGCCTGCGCATTTGGACTCGTCTGCAGAAAAAAAGCACATTGATCCACAACCGCGATAATTAATAGGCACCCAATTGAACAATTCAATTGTTCTACCTAGCCATTAATTATTTTTATTTTGCTTGTCGCGCATAGTTAGACCAGGTTGAACCATATACAGCATCAAAACCCATTCACACCGAAATGAAGCAACAATTTAATTGTTCTGACGGGCACCATCTAGTGGCAGCTGAGGGGTAAAACAATTGAACCCTAAAGGCTTCAAATGAAGAAAAACATACTTACAAAGACCAGGGCTGGATTAAGGTTTGTGGGGCCCTGGATAACACAAGGTCCAGTTACCCCCCCCCCCTTTCCCCGCTGGAGGCAGGCAGCCCCCTCATGGAGGCAGCTCCCCCCCCCCCCCCCCCCCCGACTGAGGCAGGCTCCCCACTTAACAGTGTGGTCTGGGGCATTGGGCAGCGTATTGCGGGGCATCGGGGCAGTGTGGTCCGGGGCAGCGTGGTCCGGGGCATCGGGGCAGCGTGGTCTGTACCGATTTCCACATGATATGAATAATTATTTGTGTTCTGTCCCCATCCAGAACGGAACAGAAGACTACTGAGCATTGCAGTATAGGACTCATCTCTCACGTTTAACCTGACATTACAATGGAAGCTTGGCAGGTGAGTGTGTGAGCTGTCCCAGGAGATGAGCACACAGGTGCTACAGTTCCTGCCGGACTTTCCTTTAAACACACATACACACAAACACACCCATATGCAGCATATATATTTTCTATTTAACAAGGCACTCACCAGTCCTCAGCTTTATTTACCCATGGTACATACAGAGCCAGATTAAGGTCTAAATGGGCCTGGAGCTGAAAATGATCAAGGGCCTATTATGTGCAATAATAGGGGTTGTGGCCAGCCCCTAATAATGTGGGTGGCGTGACCAGTGTTCTGTTTGGGTGGTCTGCTCATGGGTGTGTCTGTATTTGTGTAAATACTTTCAACTAATTATATATATGCCTCGAAAAGGCAGGGGGCTGGCATAGGAAAAATGCAGGAAGATATATTGGCGGGTGCACTCCAAAGGTGCACCCGCAGGATGCCGATGTCCTAAGATACTTGCAGGGTTAGGCGGCACTCCAGTCATAAAAAAAATACTGAAAGCAGAAACTTGGTAGACAGCATTACAGCACTTTTATGTGGTCACCTAAGTTTGCCACACCATATACCCCTTATACAAATCATGCAACACAATAGTAACCCCCTTATACTGTACTTGCCTCTTACACATTATGCCACTTGGAATGAGCCAAAATTCACACCGATTGAGCCAAAATTCACACTATGGCACACAGATTGAGTCACAATTCACGTTAGGTCACACAGATTAAGGCAAAATTCACATTGTGCCACATGGATTGAGCCAAAATACACACTATACCAGGCATATCCAAACAGTGGCCCTCCAGCTGTTGTGAAACTACACGTCCCAGCATACATAGTTTTAACATTCCCTAATAGCAAAACTGTGGCAATGCATGATGGGAATTGTAGTTTCACAACAGCTGGAGGGCCATAGTTTGGACATGCCTGCACTATACCAAACAGATTGAGCAATAATGCACAATATGCTTCATAAATAGGGGCATTGCGCGCCAAAGGTGCGCATTAAAAATTTACACCATAATGCCCATTACATGTTAAGCCACACACCATAATCTCCATTACGTATTATGCCAAACACCATAATGCCTATTAAAATTTATGCTACATAAGTGTTGCTTACCTACCTGTTCATTGCCAGGGGTTCCATGCTCATTGCCATGTGGGATTACATGTTCATTGCCAAGGGGGAATACATGCTCATAGTAAATGGGGGACAGCTGCCGCCGGGCAGAAATGACAGCCATTGACAGCCGGGCAGAGAGCAGGGGGCTGCCTGGCTGTATTCAGAGCACTGCAGGTCCTGGCCATTTGAAATAATACCCCATTCACACCAGAAAATGCAGGGATTTACCCAGGAATATGGTCCCACGACATTCCCGGACTGGCCCCTTTTACACCAGCCTAGTCCCTGCATTTTCTGGTGTAAGGGGGAGAGAAAACCACCCCGCCCCCTTTAAACAACCAGCTATATCTTCGGAACCAACTGACCCATATACATGCAGGCTTCAAATGATTTTGGTCCCATGAAACTGGGCCATTTGGTTCCAGAGAAATCTTTCCTCAAACAACATGAACAGCCATGAAATTACATTTCAGAAATGAAAAAAAAAATTGGTTTACCCGCAATATCTCTAGAACCAATGACCCATATGGACAAGGTATCAGATTGAAGGCCCAGCGATTTGAGTTAGACTGAGATCAACCTCGAGCTTCTGTGATGCTGGAGGGGGAACTGGTAGCCTTTGGAACTGGGTGGAGGTCGGAATTAGCGGGTTCCATGTTATCCTATGGGGAAAACGTTCCAGCTTTGACTGGCGGTATATCCGGTTCCCAGGGGGCTAGCGACGCAGGGCTGGGCTCGTTGGAAAGCTCTGGCCCTCAGCTATAAAATGGGCCTATTTGGAAAGTTTGTCCTGGAGCTGTAGCTCCATCAGGCCCATTGTTAATCCGGCGCTGGGTACATACCATACCAACAAGTTTGGGAGAAACTGCTACAAAATGAATTTCACATTTATCTGGTATTCATATACTGTATAAGGAACACTGTTACATCCTACAACAATAGAAAATTTGTCACATAACTTTTGGTGCATGAGCTACAACTCATTTGAGGACTTTCATCTGCCACCTCATGAGGCTGTGTTTAATAGCAGTTTTCTGCACCCACACCACCCAAGAACAACTTTGCGATCAATCGGTGGCATGCGACCACTCAGGACCTGTTCTGCACATGCGCAGAATGAGCCCTGCATCTGCGCACATTCCCGATAATCGGAAATCTGCACGGGAATTTGGAACAGTGTCCTGTGCTGAATAAGGCCCTTGGGCTGATTTATCTTTATTGCATTTTGGTTATTTTTGTACATTGTATATTTATGGGGATAACATCCCACTACCCTCACACGACTGGTGCTGGAATTCTGAATACATCATCGGAATACTGACAGCATAGGCGTGCGCACGGGGGGTGCCGGGGGTGCACAGGCACCTCCTAATGCCTGCCGGCACCCCCCACAGAATTGCACGCAAAATACGCAGCAGCAGCACCCGGTGGCCGGCCGCGGTGCTCCATTCAAGTCAGCTTCCAGCTCCGGCTCTATAGACATCACAGCGCGTACAACGCGGTGATGTCACAATGCGCATCCGTCCTCCCGCGTCCGCCTGCGCTCCGGTCCACCTGCTGCCTCAGAGCCAGCAGCCTGTGCGTCAGAGACTGTCACTGTCAGCAGACTCTCAGCAGCAGTCCCCTGCACCTCAGGCAGGCAGCCAGCGAGTGATAACCAAGCGTGAGCTGCAGCCAGGAAGTCAATGATCCTCCTAGGAGGAAGCAAGCTACTGTAAGTTAGGTATTTTCGGGTATGGGTAAAAACCGGACCAGGATAAAACCCCGGACCACCGGACCAGACATCAAACTCTGCATTTTGGAGCTTGTGGCGTCCGGTCCGGGGGGTGTCCTGTCCGGGGGTGTCCTGTCTGGAGGTTCTGCCTGTTACACCTGTCACCAGGTAGAGGAGGAGGGGTAGAATAAAGTCTCCCTGTATGGTCCGGGCATGTAGCACAAACCGGACAGTCCGGACCACACAGGGAGGCTGTAATCACCCCTTCCCCATGTCCCTGGTGATAGCTATCACAGGGACCCCCCCGGACAAGACACCCCCCGGACAGGACACCCCCCGGACCGGATCCTATAGGCTCCGGACTGCAGATTTTGATATCCTGTCCGGCTGTCCGGAGTGCAGTCCGGTCCGGTTTTTACATAGTCCCGGTATTTTCTAAATAAATAATGGCAATTCAATTGTAAAGTAATACATTTCAAAATGACATGCACATTGAGAAGTGTACAGTACTCGTACTGACTGTCTGTGGTGGGTAGGAGCAGCTGCAGCAGTCACTGGCATATATTCAATGCCGTGGGTGAGCGGTGACTGCGAGCAGGACTTTTTGCTCGCAGTCACCGCTCACCCTGTCAGTATTCAACTGACCCCCCTCATTCGCAAATTCCCCCTCGCTCCGTTTTTTGAGCGAGGGGGAATTTGCGAATGTGCCTCCAAAAGCTGCGAGAGCCGAGGCTAATTACAGCGAGTTTGCTGCACTAGCTGCGGCTCTCGCAGTTTAGGGGAATCGGCGAGGATTTCCCCGGAACGTTGCATAGTGCGAGCGGCCGGCACGGGGGTTAAACTGCGAGGATCACTGGTTTTCTGTGATCCTCGCAGTTTAACCCCCTCGCCGGCCGCTCGCACCGGCATTGAATACTGCACATCGAGTGTCTGCTGCAGGCATCTGTTAGGGGAGAGAGGGCCAAGAGGGGGAATATATTGTAACAATTATATTGTAACAAACTTACTGCTAGATGGACTAAAGGTGCCCATACACGGTGCGTTTTTACCATGCAATGCGATGTGCGCTCCCACGTGCATCCCATCACACCGTACAAACGGTATGTGCTGGTTTGCATCGATGCCCAATTGGCGGTGATAGGCATGCCCCTCCAATTGTGCACCTACTAATAAAATGGGCTGCGCACGCCTATGACTGACAGTATCCAGATAAGTGTGAAGGTATGAAGGGCTACCTAGCGGGTACCCGGGGAAGGGGGGTCGGTTAGGTCAGGGCACTAGTGGGGGTTTAGGATTAGGTTGAGGTGGTGAGGAGGTTAGGGTTAGGCTGTGGGGAGAGGAGGCAAGGTATAGGCACCTCCGAAGGGGGGTTGGGTCTAGGCTGTGGGGTGGGGGTTTAGGTGCTGGTGGTGGTGGGAGAGGTTAGGGTTAGGCTGCTAGAACAGATACAGCTGTGTAGGAAGCTCAAAACTGGGTGAAGAACTGCCAAACTCTGCCACAAAATGGAGGTTGTGGAGAAAGTTTCATATCACAGATAATACCCCATGGCAGGACTGATCAAGGAATATATATATATATATCGCCAATTCCGTACTCACAACCATCAAATGTCGACAATGGGGTGCTTCCTCTAAAGTACCAGATACTGTTCCACATACCGTATATTAGTCCAATGGTTATTCTGATATCATCCCACAATAGCCACAGGCTCCGCCTATATATACCCTGAGACTGGAGCCAGAAGTCAGTCAGTACAATGATGAGTAGCAGCTTTCCAAGCTCTCTAGTACTTCTGCTTATTCAGCACCTTCAGCATTGAACTCTGCCTGCAACCTCCCTCTAGTGTCCAGTCTTGGACATTGCATCCATTATCAGAATACATGATTCTCTGATTGCCTTCTACACGTGCTAGTCTATCTACCTGCTATTAGTATCTGCATTGCTTCATCCTCACTACTGCTGTCAAGTCACCAGTCAGAGAGACTAACATCAATATCTGCACTAAATACAGATACCTACTGTTGCTGTTATCATCATCATCGGTGAACCTCTCCTGTGATGGCCATAGTGATACCCAGTGCAAACTTACCTGCAGTGACCTTACTAAGCAGTCCTCGTCATTGTTCTATTCAAACTGAGCCTATCCATACTTACCAGTTAGTCCCTGGCTCATCTAGTTTTATAAAAACTTAATCTTCCCCTATGAGGGGTTCCTCCACTTTCAGTACTCTATATGCAGTCTAAGTTTATTAAAGAACCCAGCTTCCGTTACACTCCAGCTCCAGTCCAGAGTCACCCCTCAGATGTGACCCAGGGGTTCTGTAAGTGACTTAACCCTCACCCCCCTTCACCCACAGCCTAACCTAACTCCCCATCTAAGTGCCTACACCTAACTCCCCCTACCCGCAGCCTAACCCTACCCTCCCTGCACCCTAACCATAAGTTCTCCCCAAGTGCCTAAACCTAACCCCTCTTTGCCACCATGGCCATAACCTACACAGGCACACTTCCATTTAGGATGCCAGCTGTGACATTCCGGCTTCATCCTCCTGATCCATTTTCTAGTTCTGGCGCCAGTGCTCTAATGACAGGGATACTGGTGTTCAGATTTCGGCATCCCAAAAGCCGGGATTATAACTGCATTTGGCTGTAGATGACTTAATTGTACGCATTCACACCCTGTACTGTCCACCAATGATGAAACCATGCCCCTCTTTTATGGAATGTCTGTAACAATGCCTCAGGGCAACCTAACAGTCCAAGATAATCATGATGTGACTTAAAAGTACCCCAGTGAATTTGATTTAACCCTCTGTGCTCAACCATAGCTTTGAAATCTGGACTGATAGGGTGCATTGAGGACTGAATTTAAGGTACTTGTTTCCTATCTGGGCGCCCGCTACGTTAATTGCGCACCATGCTATTCTCCGTATAAAAATCGGATCGCATCGCATCGGATACCACAAATGCACATACACGATATTGAACGATGCGATCCGATTTTTATACGGAGAATAGCACTAATTTTTAATGGACTGATAATGGCAATTTACCGCCCCATTACCAACGACACCACCACTATCCACGTGATCCCGAAGCGTGGCGAGCGCAGCGAGCCCCGCGAGGGGCAGCGGTACGCGTCCTCCGACTTTTTCATACCCCCACTATCCACGTTGGCGTGGAGTTGAGAATAGAAAGTGTGGCGAGGGCAGCGAGCCACCGAGCCCGAAGCGTGGCGAGCGCAGCGAGCCCCGCGAGGGGACGCGGATACCTGTGAAGCCCGCGAGGGGACACGGATACCTGTGAAGGCCGCGAGGGGACACGGATACCTGTGAAGGTATCCGTGTCCCCTCGCAGGCTTCACAGGTATCCGCGTGCGCTCACCACGCTTCGGGCTCGGTGGCTCGCTGTGCTCGCCACACTTTCTATTCTCAACTCCACGCCGACGTGGATAGTGGGGGTATGAAAAAGTCGGAGGACGCGTACCGCCGCCGCTCGCCACGCTTCGGGATCACGTGGATAGTGGTGGTGTCGTTGGTAATGGGGCGGTAAATTGACATTATCAGTCCACTAAAAATTAAATCGGATCGCATCGCATCGTTCAATATCGTGTATGTGCAGCATTGTGCACCGCATGCGATGCGATCCAATTTAAAATGAAATCGGATCGGATAGCATCGTATGCCATAGTACATCATCGAGTATCGAATCCGATGCGATGCGATCCGATTTCATTACGGTGCCGTACGTAGAAAACCTGGGCGCCCAGATAGGAAACAAGTACCGAATTTAATAACCTTTGCAATAAAATAAAGGATGATTGCTTTCACAATGCAGAGATATTGTTTTAATACAATCTACACTGTTATTTTTAAACATTTGAGAAGGATCACCTGCATAACAAGACCATGCAGTGAAGCACTAACAGACTTCTGCACAAGAATAAACTACTGTATAAAACTGTGATTGATCCATTAGACAATGTTCTATCAATTTGCAAGTAGCATTCCCAAGCCTTATGGATTTCAATTTATTCAAAAGCTCCCTGCATGACACCATAGCCATTCCTAAATATTCATAGATTGCATCTACTGCAAAATGTTTATACTATGCATTTAATAGATGGCAATTACTGTACTTCCTATGTAACAGAAAGGCTAAAACTACTCCTCACCTTTATGTTGTCTGACATTAATGTTATGTTCAGCTGCACTAATTAGGTGGAACTCTGCTAGTATAGGACCTATGAAAAGAAATTCAAAATAGGGGGTAAATTTGGTGTGCTGTAACTTTGAATTATGGAGCTCATACACGCTGTGATGCGGGCTGTGCGTTCTGTGCTTTGAGGTGCGCGCTCCCGCGGCACCTCATCGCACAGTACAAAAAGTATGTGCTTGCACATACTTTTTGTACTTTGTTTTCATCACATTGCATCACATTACATGCACAGGCAATGCAATGCAATGTGATCCGTGCTTGTTAAGCATGGAACGCACGCCCGTATCGAGGCATGTATGGGCAGCAGTAGAATGATAGAAATTTCCACTACATAGAGGATTTGTTGCTGTATTAGCTGTTGATCAAACACAACCTTCTATTTACTCTTCAAATCACCATGTGTTTATGTTTGGGATAATCCCCATAAAATAAAAGGTTACGATATAGTGGGTCAAAAATATCTAGGTCGACAGTTACTAGTTCGACACCTGAAATGGTCGACATACCATAAGTCGACATTGGCAGAAGGTCGAATCAAACTTAAGCTCATACCTCCCAACATGACCCTCTCCAGATTTCCTTAGGCCTATGCTGGTTACTCTTCTCAGCCTGCAACAGCTTTGGGTGTGGTATGCGACGCTGACAGTCGGGATCCCGACAGTCATTATCCCGACTGCCCGGAGTCAGACAGCATGGCGAGCGCAAAAAAGCCCCTTGCAGGCTCGCTGCACTCGCCATGGATTGCTACGCGAGCCACCTATTCTATTCTCCCTCTAGCGGGTGGCCGTCGGGATCCCGACGTCGGGTAAATGACTGTCGGGATCCCGACTGTCAGGAACCCGTCCGGCACCCACAGCTTTCACCTGAGGTTCTTTCTTGCTACACCTGCTGATGATATAATCTCTCCTGTTGGTGTTAACCCCATCTGCACAAGTGGATGATCCAGTGCTACCATTTTTAGCTCCTTTCCCTCCATCTTTTTCATGTTATTATTATTATTATTATAATTTTATTTATAAGGCGCCACAAGTGTTTCGCAGCGCCGTACAAAGGAACTATCCAGATTCAGCTAAAGTCACAGTATCATTGTTCTTCAAAGCCAAAGTTAAAGCATAGCAGAGACTTTCATTGTTTTCCTTAGTGTCACAGTATCATCATTCTTTCAAAGTCAAAATGAAAGCGTTTCAAGACATCATTGTTTATTTTAAAGTCACAGTATCATTGTTCTTCAAGTCAAAGCATTATAGAGACTATCATTGTTTTTCTTAAAGCAACAGTATTCTTGTCAAAACATTATAGAGACTGACATAAAGGAAACAAAAGTTTATTTAAGTATATAAGTGAAAGGAGAAAATCAAATGGAGATATAATTAGACTGCGGACAGACACTGAGAATTTGGTGGAGGGAGACAAGGCAATTGCAGATCATCTAAATAATTACTTTTTCTCCGTATTCACTATAGAAGGAGAAGGGAAGGGACCACAGTTAAGTTGCAAGGACATTCATAAAAATAAGGTAGATGGAAGTACATTTACTAGGGAGAAAGTCCTAACAGAACTTTCAAGACTGAAAGTGGATAAATCAATGGGGCCAGACGGAGTGCATCCAAGGATACAAAAATAACTAAAAGATGTGTTGGTAGCGCCATTAACAGATTTATTCAACCAGTCACTAGATACAGGTGCAGTTCCAGAGGACTGGAGAAGAGCAAATGTAGTTCCACTGCACAAAAGCGGAAGCAAAGAAGAGGAAAGTAACTACAGACCAGTGAGCCTTACATCAGTAGTAGGGAAATTAATGGAAACACTATTAAAAGAAAGAATAGTGGAATATCTTAAATTAAACAACTTACAGGATCCAAAACAGCATGGTTTTACTGCAGGGAGATCATGCCAAACAAGTCTCATTGACTTTTTTGACTCCATGACCAAAATATTAGATGAAGGGGGGGGCTGTAGATGTGGCATATCTAGACTTTAGTAAGGCATTTGACACTGTCCCACATCGCAGGCTACTAAATAAACTTGAAAGTGTGGGATTGGATTATAAAACAATTAAATGGATAAGAACCTGGTTGCAGGATAGGAAACAGACAGTTGTAGTAAATGGAGTGCATTCTATGGAGGGACATGTTACCAGTGGAGTACCCCAGGGATCTGTACTTGGACCAGTGCTCTTTGTTAGTGACATTGCAAATGGTATTGAAGGGAAAGTATGCCTTTTTGCAGATGACACAAAGATATGCAACAGAGTAGACACACCAGGAGGGGTAAATCAAATGACTGATGATCTAAGTAAGCTTGAGAATTGGTCAAGAACATGGCAACTACCAGTGGTGGATCCACCAAGGTGCAATTAGGGGTGGTCGCCCCGGGGCCCCCACACATCAGGGGCCCCCACACTGGCAGGGTGTCAGGCAGTGGGGTCCGGGCAGCATTGAGTGGGGTCCGGGCAGCGTGGAGTGGGTCCCTGTGGTGGCTGGACAGTCACTGCCCACCCGCTGCAGCGTGTGAAGCATTGCAGCAGTAGTGGCGGAAAGATGCCATGTTCTCCCACTCACCTGCCAGCCCCGCATCTCTCCGCTGCCCTACTCTCTTGTCACACTGTCTCCGGGGGGACCTACCCCGCTCTCCCTGGCTGATCACCCCAGGCGCCGTAAAGAGGCTGCACCCGTGCAGCCGCTCCGACTCTGATGGGCAGCGAGAATAACTGCTATGGTTAATGCTGCAGGGGGGGGGGTGAGAAGAGGGGGCCCCCACAGTTTTTGTTGTCCAGGGCCCCCACAGACCTTAATCTGCCCCTGGAAACTACAGTTTAATGCTAAAAAATGCAAAATTATGCACTTGGGACTCAAAAACCCAAAGGCTCAATATAGTATCAAGGGTACTATAATGGAAACTACTGTGGAGGAAAGAGATCTAGGAGTCACTATTTCAAGTGACTTAAAGGAAGGAAAGCAATGTAGCAAAGCAATGAGGAAGGCTAGTCAGATGCTTGGTTGCATAGGGAGAGGAATCAGTAGTAGAAAAAAAGACGTAATATTGCCACTTTATAGGTCATTGGTACGACCTCATCTGGAATACTGTGTCCAGTTCTGGAGACCATATCTTCAGAAGGATATAAATACATTGGAGAGTGTACAAAGAAGGGCAACTAAAATGGTGCATGGCCTACATCACAAAACTTACCTGGATAGACTAAACTATCTTAACATGTATAGTTTGGAGCAGAGAAGGGAAAGGGGGACATGATAGAAATCTTCAAATATATCAAGGGTTTTAACATAGTGCAGGAGGGAAATTTTCTTCAAAGGAAAAGAAGTAATAGAACACGAGAACATGCACTGAAACTGGAGGGAGGTAGGTTCAGGGGAAATGATAGAAAGAATTACTTCACAGAAAGGGTAGTGGATAAGTGGAATAGCCTCCCATCAGAGGTGGTAGAGGCTAAGACAGTAGAACAATTTAAACATGCTTGGGGTAGGCATATGAATATCCTTACAAAGAAATAAGGATTAAAAAGGGTTGAGATTACCTGAAGGGTAAAAAAAGGGGCAGACTAGATGGGCCAAATGGTTCTTATCTGCTGTCAAATTCTATGTTTCTATGACATTATTTCTTCTAAGTCCAAGTTGTCTTTATTCTTCCAAAGCCAAGTATCTCCAACTCTATGCTTTACGTTTGAGCTATCATGATTAAAGTCCTATTCAAGTTATTCTATTTTAAGTCAAAGGAATCATTGCTCTAGTTCCATTTACTTCTTGTTGTTATTGTTTATTCTCAATCCTCAAGTTTAAGGCTGTTATTATTTCTTCAAGTTCTTGCATTGTTTATTTCTAAGTTGGTTTGTAATCGTTTTGAGCAAGAATTACATAAAACCTGCGAGCTTTAACCTCAAGTCGTCTGTCACCATTACTCCTGCTGCATCACAGACTCCATCAAACACTACATCGGTTATGCGTATGTGCAGGGCTTCTGTCCGAGCGCCCTCGCTGACCTGCACTGTCAGCCAGGTGCTCACACAGGGGTGGGGGGATGGTGGTGCTGCTCCAACATGGAAACGCCCAGCTTTTCATGGGCATCCCATTGCAAATGATGGGTCTTTCCCATGTAAATTGGGCCGTGACGCAGTGTGCCCGGAGTGAGCGGCTGATGTCACATGACGTCAGCTGCCAACCCTGTCTTTGGTACGGAGCCCGCAATCATAAGTCAATCTCCACCATATTTGCGAGCACAGGAGAAGTCATTTGATGGTCATCAACCATCAAATGATTTACCCTACTGCGGGCACATGTGTGTGGATATGTTTTCATAACACATCCGCTCGTATCGTTGCGAGGGAATGCGGTGGGGTGGGGGGGGGGCATTTTTTCGGTGGAGTGGGTGCAATATTTGCAGCTTACCAAGTCAACCTGAATCAGGTCCATTGCGTGTAAACCATTAAGTTAATTTTTCTACTGATATACTGTAGTTACATTTGTTCAAAATCACTAACTATTTTGACTGTGTCATGTGCTTACTATTGAATCCCATAATTATGTTTGGTTGGAATGTGATAGTAAATAATTGTTAAGATTTGTAAAAAACATAAAATGTTATGTTTCCCATAGCAACCAATCACATTACATTATTTTAACAATGCTTGCTATGATTGGAATGTCTATTTTTTGTATGGTCAAAATCACATATATTAAATTACACGCAAACAACTTCATAAACCACATTTTTTCTAGTTGCTTACATTGATGTATTGATTTTGAAACGTACATTTCATAATATTTCCGTGTTTGTACTATTAAATGCTCACACCATTGATTTTCAAATTGAATTTTGTTTTGGTTTAACTTATTAGCCTTGAAAAGTCATCAAACATTGTAATTATGTGGAAAATAACCAACCTTTTCAAACATTTAATCTTATCAAACAAAGTAGTCTTTCCTCATTTTTTTAGCGCCCTGAACCTCACTGAGTGAGGCCTGCCACCTGGTCACTGATACCGTGCTAATGGCGGTGGAAGCCGCAGCAGAGGAGCTTTAGCGAACGATCACTGGAGTGTGGAGGACAGAGGGGGAGCGACAGGAGGGGGGGGGGGCAATGGGAGGGTGCCACTAGAGGTGGTGCACCAGTGGTGCACAGCTGAAGGCACCACTGGCGCACACCTAAATATTGGTGGTATGCCTAGAAATTTTCCGCAGCTGAGCCCAGAAAATTTCATGCTGGTGCATTCAGTCTCAAGCCATTCAGCTAACCTGCCCTGCTGGTGTCCCCAGCCTCAAGCTATCTGGCTATCCTGTCCTGCTGGTGCATACAATCAATACAGTACAGTCATGGTGAACCAATGCTTCCTGGGGTTCATAAATTATTACAGGAAATTCATTTGTGGCTTTTCAACTTTGGTAGCTCCTATCACGGCTCTTACTATATGGCTTTTTTGTTTGTTTCATCTTTTTACATCAGCCTCTGTCCTTCAACAACCAGATATTTCCTGGCTATTTATCTTAGAAGCTGATGCTTCTTCTGAAGAACCGGGAGCAGTCCTCTCTAAACATTCTTCTGCTGAGAAGATTCATCCTTGTGCTTGACCAAGAAGGGGCGGGATATTAAGTTCACCCATGCTGAGAACATGGCCCTTGGTATGGAGCTCTTGCTCACTACAACAAGCTCTTTGGACATAAGTCTGGGAAAGTGCCAGTACACAGGGAAAATAGCATGTGGAAGATGGCAGCCACGGCCGGGAATGTTGAAGGAGCCATGTGTAGAACCATAGATACATATTATAAGAGGTTTGATGACATTAAGCGGCTTGTGCAGAAGAAGATGTGAAGGAGATCAAATCTGCACAGAGGACAGAAGGTGACACCATCTCTCATTTTATCCACCCAGTAATCTTATTGGCCATGGAAAAAAGATTGTGATACAAAGTTCTAGAATTGCACTTATATATAAATATTACAAAAATACCTGTTAAATGCCTGGGAAATATGCATATTCTCTATACAACATTTAATTTGAAAATTATAATATGGACTCCAGACTTACAACATACAGTAGTAAGTTAAACATTAGCTTTTATAACAAGATTTCAACATATACAGTATGCAACTTGTTGCGTCTTGACATACCTTTGTTTATTTCAATGAGTCTTGCACACTGAAGATTAGGTGTTTTATTTCTCATTTATAAGTGATACTTGCAGGAGTACAATTAAACATCATCCCCACAGGCTTGCTCTCCTTCTCCTGGTCCTTCTCATCTATCTCCTTACTTCCTGGTCACATGTTGCACTCTACTGCAAAATTCTTAAAGAGATACTAACTTATCTAGCTAATGCACATAAACTATCATTATATATACTACATCGCCCCCTTCCTTTCATATGTAAATGACTGATTTTAACATAACAATGTGCTTACTGCATTTGAGCATAAACACTAACCCACAATATGCAATACACATTAAATGAAAAAAAAAAAAAAACATTTTAGAACAACACGTTATGAGCCATAAGTTGAAAGTCATATCTGCTCAATAAGCCTTGTAGGAGGTCTAATGGCTCTGCCTCTTCTCCTCTGAGTGTATGATCCTTCACTCAAAGGAACAGACACAATAGAATCACTTGGTGCTGAGGATGTTATAGGTGGTGTGTTGACATCAGCTTGACTTGGTGCATCAGAAGAAAAGGATGGGTATATCTTCTTGAAATGGGACACCTTTCTTGTCACAGTGTGATGGTCATTTCCTGCAACAACCATTGTTACCTTTTTTACTACAGTCAGAGGACTTGGGTGAAAAGCAGTCATGTCCTTGCGTACTACTTTTTGTTTCACCAGAACACGATCTCCTTCTTGTAAGTCTGAAACAATAGCTCTTCTTTTCCGGTCTGCATATTGTTTAGCCTTTTGTTTGTTGGCAGAGTCCTTCTTTCTTACCTGAAGATCTGTAGATGAAGGAGTCAAATTGATTTCTGGAAGAGTGGATCTGATTACTTTTCTTTGAATCATTAATGTCTGAGGAGGGACATTTGTTGTAGAACGAGGCACAGAGCTATATTGTCTAAGAAATTGATTTAGAGATTGTTGAATTGGAATTCTGGATATTTTACGAATTCTTATTTGCTTTCCCAGATTACGCATGAAATGTTCAACAAGACCATTAGCCTGTGGCCACAGGGGTGTAATCTTTTGATGTTGAATTCCAAAATGTTTCATGAATTTGCTGAAATCATCACCTTGAAATGGTGGACCATTATCAGTCTTTATCGTTCCTGGAATTCCATAAGTAGTAAATATTTTATCCAACGCTGGTAAGACAGATGTGGCAGACGTTGAAGATATTGTTTCAAGAACAGGATACCTTGAATATTCATCCACAGCGACTAGTATGTATTTGCCAATGTACAATGGCCAAAATAAATCAACATCGACATTTTCCCAGACATTGTCAGGTAGATCAGTCATCCGCAATGGTTTACTGTTAGTTTGTGTAGAAAGGTTACATGTCAGTTACAAATTTCTGTTTCAACGTGTTGCTCCATGGAGGGAAACCATACCTTTTCACGTAGAAGTTGTTTGGTCTTTACAAGTCTTAAATGACTGGCATGAGCAATATCAATTACCCTCTTTGTCAAAACAGCTGGAATGATTATTGTCACCTCTGAGAATGATTGGATTATCATGTACAGTAAGTTCTTGACAATGTTTATGAAGTGTTCGGAAGTCTTGTTCCTCATCAGTTGAAAATAAAAACTGTCCCAGTCGCCAATCTTTGGATGTAATGCAAGGTTTTACTGCTGACAAAACTTTATCTGAGGAAGAAGCCTATTTGATGTCGGCACTAGTAAATGAATCAGGAATTGAATTGTTAATAATAAAGTTCACATATTCCTCCACTGGAGTAGATTGCAATATGTCAAAAGGCAAGGGATGTCTGGACATGTAATCTGAGGGATTGTCAGCACCAGCTCTATGAATGATGGAGAAATGATATGCCTGCAAAGGTAAGCCCCATCACTGTATCCTAGCTGGTTATTTGGCTTTTGGATTTCCAAAAAGTGTTACTGGAGCTTGATGATCAGTCTGAATGGTAAACTCAATGCCGTATAAATAGAGATGAAAACGTTTACAACCACAGACTACTGCTAGAGACTACTGCAAGAACTTCCCTTTCTGGTTTAGAGTAATGCTTTTCCACCTCTGTTAAACTGCGACTTGCACATGCTATAATGTGATGATCCCCATGTGTATTCACTTGAGTCAAGATAGCTCCAAGCCCAACAGGACTGGCATCCACAATGAGGTATTTTTTCCAGTCAGTGTTGTAATATGACATTGTGACACTATCCTGCAGACATTGTTTTATGTCATCAAATGTTTGTGATTGAGAGGAAGTCCATAGGAACTTAGCATTTTTCTTTGTGAGTTCCCTAAGTGGGGCAGTCAGCGTAGCAAATTTTGGAATGAATTGGGAGCAATAATTAGTCATCCCAAGAAATGACTTGACTTCACCAGCATTGGTAAGTTTGGACATGTTTGTGATAGCCTGGACTTTTTGTGGATCAGGAATCACTCCATCTTGAGAAAAGATTTGACCAACAAATGTGAGTTTCTGTTGCAGAAAAATGCACTTATCTCTGTTCAGCGTTAAATTTTTTGCTTGAAGACACTGCAACACTTGACTGGCGTGTTGTTCCAAAAACCAAGATACAGTATCATCACTGTAATTGATAGCATTTGGAACTGTCTGTATGACCTGATGGATAGTTTTTTTGAAACACCTCAGCTGTGGATAGGATTCCAGATGACAGCCCTTTGTATTGTCGTAACCCAACATGAGTTGAGAATGTTGTTATTTGCCGTAATTTTTCATCAAGTTCTAGTTGATAATAACCTTTATTTAAGTCCAATTTAGAAAAGAAACTTGCACCTGTGAGTCGATGTATGATATCATTCATAGTAGGAGTAATATGGCCCTCTCTTTTGATGGCAACATTAGGTTGATGCATATGAACACATATTCTTACTGCATTTGGTTGACCTGGTTTGGGCACTACCATGATAGGGGATACCCATGGTGTTGGGCCAGCTACCTTTTCAATTATATCTAAATCTTCAAGAGTCTGTATTTCTTCTTCCACTTGCTTCCTTATGTTGATAGGAATGTGACGATGTTCTTGAGCAATTGGGATGACTGAGTGATCAATGTGAAGATGAACTTGATAATCTTTAAGTTTTCCAATGCCATGAAAAAGATGATCATACTCCTTAAGTAAAGCATCCATATCACTCCGTAGTGATTTTGGGTCATGTATGACAGGAAAGTGATATTGGGAGTGTCATTTAAGATAGCAGGAGAATCATAAGTATGTGCCACAATTTGTATAACAGCCAATTCTGAAGCAGTATCCAACCTCTTGCATACTTGGTGACATAAAATACAGCTTTTGCCTCTTTGTCATTTTTGCGCGCAATGATGTCAAAAGAACCCTTTAGTGGAAGAAGTCATTTGTTACCATACGTTAATATTTTCACAGATGTTGGATTCAAAATGATATTGCCATGCAGCTTCTTGAAACTGGTAGCATCCATTATATTTACAGAAGCACCGGAATCTATTAGAAAGTCGACAGTGTGTTCCAGAGTGATTGCAGTTTTTGGACTGACCTTGTTGTTTCCAACCTGATGAATCATGTAGATAAATCCTTCTGACTTGTCATCACTGTCAGATGATTCTGCAGCTAGATCCATTGTAGAATGTTGATCCACACAACGCACTGTTTTTCGCCTGGCTTTAAACTGCTGTGAAGATTGTCTGGGTGTAGACTTGATTTCTTTAGATTTGCAGACTGAGGAAAAGTGATTCATTTTGCCACATGCAGTGCAGGTTTTTCCAGTGGCAGGACAGTCTCCTGAATGTGGATAGGGGCGCCCACACCTGTAACATGCTTTAGCTTTCCCTGTCTCCAGAATGGAGATTTCCTCTAAGCTTCAAAAGTGATAAAATGGAGAGTGATAATCAGCTCCTGTCTGACATTTTTCAAACACAGTCTGTGACTTGGCAGGTAGGAGCTGATTGGCTGGCTGTTTATCACTCTCCATTTTATCACTTTTGAAGCTTAGATAATCTGGCCCTCAGTTTGTAGTTGCATAGCTGTCCTGAACAAATATTTTGAATGTGACAGACTGCATTTTGGAGCAAAATAGGCATTCAGAGAGCCCCTGCATTTATTATAATCCCTGGTGTCTTCCTCTGGCAAAGGATCATACAGTTCATAAATCTTGGGACCAGTACTGATAAGAAGCATGCTTTTCTTCCTGCTGTCAGAAGTTATCCCCATAGCTTCAATAAAGTGTTCAAACTGGGAAAGCCATTTTCTCCATGATTCTGCTGCATTAGGGGCATCAGTATGCAGAAACTGAGGAATTAATGCTAGCATGTCAGCCATGATGACTAAGAGGAGTATATACTGTAATTGCTGAATGTGAGTAATCAAAAGTTTATCCTCTTCGCCAGTTGTTGTATCTTGACACACCTTTGTTTATTTCAATGAGTCTTGCACACTGAAGATTAGGGGCGAGATGTATCACATGGAAAATGCAGTAAAACCCCGGTTTTACCGCATTTTCCTATGTATCAAAAATGATACCGCACTGAAGGGTATCGCCACCTTTGGGTGGCGATACCCTATAGAAGCCTATGGGCTTCTTTTCGCCGCCCGCCGACGCAAACCCGCCGCCTCGCCGACCCCCCCTCTGGCTTACCTTCCTGAAGGGTCCTCCTGGACCCCGGAAGGTAAGCCCTGCCTCCCCCTAGTGAAGCAGCCGGACATCCTTCCAGCTGCAGGGGGGAGGAGGAAGCACCGCGGACAGCATGCATAGCTATCCCCGGCGTGAGGGGAGAGCGTGGCGGCAGGGAGGTGACGGAGACCCCCTCGCACACCAGTGTACAGGTATCGCGGGGGGCCTCCGTCACCGCACCGCGATGCCAGCCACATATGTTAGTACATATGCGGCAGCATCGCGGCGGGGGGGCGGCGAAGGGCGGCGATGTATTTTAATACATCCCACCCTAGGTGTTTTTTTCTCATTTATAAGTGATACTTGCAGGAGTACAGTTAGACTTCATCCCCACATGTTTGCTCTCCTTCTCCTGCTCCTTCTCCTCTATCTCCTTACTTCCTGGTCACATGTTGCTCTCTACTGCAAGATTCTTAAAGAGATACTAACTTACCTAGCTAATGCACATAAACTATCTTTATATATACTACACAGCTGTGTACACACTGTCCAGAGCTTTGTAAGTTTGTTTTGGAACATGGCCACTATTTATACAGTTCAACGAAAATATTTTAGGTATACACTTTACTAACATAGAAGATAAAAATATCTCTGTATATGAATGATAAGCTTACTAAATTTGGTAAATCCGCAGATATCTTTACACAATATGTTAGAAGCAGTGAACCGACTTGGTTTATTATCCGGATTGGCATTTAATTGAAGCCTGACTATCTTGTTCCTGGTAGATGCTGAATAAATACTAATTGTATTTCCCTGTCAACTCATATGGAACGCTACATTAATGTACTTGGGCATAAATATAGGAATTAGTCCACTGGACTATATAAAATGAAATCTTACCTGTTATTACATTTAGTCAAGAGAAAATCATGTGGTCAAAATTGACATTTTTCATTACTCGTAAGATAAACATACTAAGAATAATTATATTACCAAAGTAAACTCTAAAATACTTTTTGGCTAACACACACATTTTAATGTAATCTAGAAACTTAATAATAAACTGATTTCAGAAGGAGCTATGCCGCAGTTCAGTTATTATGAGTAATGTAACACAACTTATATGACAGGAATGGCATTTCCTCACATTTTATTGCTGCCCAAATTCAGCATGCATATCCCTGTTTACAGTGTTTTATTTTATGACAGTAATAATGAAAATATGACTTTAGCATTAACCACTAACACTAATGCACCTCTATGTTTTTATTTGGCATAGGAACATACAGTAGTGCACCCGATGTACAATTTGCTTAGACCCCGTTCTCACTGCAGGCAAATTCCCGGGTCTAGCATGTCGACCCGGAAATTTGCCTTTTAAAACGTTTTTATTTTTTTTCCAGTGTGAATGGGTCGCATACCCGGATCTCATATACGGGTAAAACCCTTCTTTTTACCCGTGTTTGAGATCCGGGTATGCAGACACGGGTTGACCCGATCTCAATGCATAAAAACCCGTCTTAAAAGGCAAATTACCGGTAGAACTTCTTCACCCGGGAATTTGCCTTGCAGTGAGAATGGGGGTCAGTCCCTGGCATTTTAATGCCAGGTAAAAGCCGTGTGTTTCTCACTCGCAGTGAGAACACGGTATTACACATCTTGAGAATGGATGCATATTTCTTAACATACTGTACAGCCTTAAGTACATATTTTTTGTCCGAGTCTGGTATTATGGGGTCTATTTATTAAGTCCCCCCTAAATTGAAGACTTTCTGGCAGGGGCTTGTACAGGCTACAAGATGGTCTCTCTTTCTCGCTGCACTGCAGAGCCGGCCCTAAGCATAGGCAAACTAGGCAAATGCCTAGGGCATTTGGAATGCATAGGGGCACCAGCAGCTTCTGTTGATTAACATGATATGCAGCATGCCTATATTCTGTGTGTGAGTGAGGCTGTATCTGCAAATGAAATAGTGTATTCATGGAAATCACTGTAACATAGCATTCCGTATGCAGGTACAGCCACAGTCGCACACAGAATATAGGCATGCCACATATCATTTTAATCATCAGAAGCTCCTTGTGTGCCCTGGTCACATAACACTGCAAATAAGACGAATTTTCAGCAAAAAAGGCACCACACGTTAGCAGAACTGGCCAGGAGCTGCATGGCCTATTGATGCAAGATGTATGAGGAAACATCTGTATCCAAGCAGAGGCAGAGGTCACAGTGTTAGCGGCTGTGCGAGTGCTGTCTGCGGGTGGGTTGGTTGTGCAATAGTGTTCGGCATATGTGTAAGGGGCATTATGTGTGTCATGTATAAATGCATTAATAATGTGCGACATGTGTAACAGGCATTATGTGTGTCATAAGTATAAGGGCATTAATAAGGTGCAACATATGTGTAAGGGGCATTATGTGTATCATTATGTGCATGAAGGGCATTAATAAAGGTTGGCATAATGTGTAAGGGGCATTATGTTTATAAGGACATTAATAATGTGTGTCATGTGTAAGGGGCATTATTGTGTGGTATTATCAGGAGCGCCGAGAGAAAGGGGTAGGGGGTACAAATTACCCAGGCCAAAGTCTGATGGAAGGGCCCAGTGGGGGCCCCGGGCCCCCTCCCCTTAAGTGACAGCAGCAGCTGCAGCTCTTCTCCTCTGCCCAGCACACACTACTTTTTTTTTTCTAAGGGTATAATGTGAATAATGTGAGGAGTAATGTATATAAGGTAAAGTGGTACCACTGTGTGATGTAACGTGAATAAGGGACACCATTGCATGATATAATGCGAATAAAGTTGCACTACTGTGTGGCATAATTTGAATTGGGGGTACTATTGTATGGCCATGCCCCTTCCCAGCAAGAACACACCCCTGTTTGGGCTGCACATGAATATGTGCACTGTTTCTATTTAAAATATTGCAGGTAGGAGCACCAAAATGATGACTGCTATGATGAGGGTTGATGGTACTGGGAAAGGGGAGCAGGGTCAGAAGCAGATCTAGTGGTGGTGCTAGGGGTCACCAGCCAAAATCTTGCCTAGGGCATCATTTAGGCTAGGGCCGGCTCTGCTGCACTGTACTGCACAATTGTCAATCTCCAGAAAAATAGCAGAGGCACCATTTTCCTGGTGATTTCTGTAGTGCTCATGTTCTCTATAAAATGTTTCCCGCGCCATGGAGGTTATTCTGGTCGATTCGCAAAGCTTCAAAATTTGCTGCTTTGCAAATCAACATAACGCCGCCATGCCACCCACATGACCGTCCACCCCCCCTCGCACGCAGAGTTTCCCTGCAAGCATGTGAATGGATATTTTGCATAAACATCCATGACCATGGAATGATTTCTAAGGTGCTAGAAAATCTGAGACACTCTTGGGTGTTTTAAGATTTGCAGCGACCTTGTACGGGAAGAGGGCAGGCAGTTGACATCCAGTGATGTCAGCTGCCCGCCTCCCCCCGCATCGCGGCCGCATTACCATGGGAATGCCCAGCATTTCATTGGAACGCCCATGAAGCGCTGAGCATTCTTATGGGCACATCCATGGCCCGCTGCCCCACGCCAACACCCACACTGCTGTGTGTGAGCGGCTGGAAAATAATCAATTCGCCGTGACCGCTCGCACAATGCAGCTGCACATGCATCTAAATGTTAATGCACATGCGCAGTCGTAAAACATTGTTAACCTATGTGAATGCACAGAAGAGCAAAGGAACCTGAATAATGGCCGATGTTCCCAGTGGCATTTGTAACACGGACAGAGAGGTACAGTAAGTATGTGAATGGGTGCACCCATTATAGACCTGTCCATGGCTGCTTAGGTTATAGTAACATGGTTCCTTTGGGTTCTTGAGGCTACTGCCATCCTGAGAAGGAATTACAGTAGATGTTGTCTATCCCAATTTCACATGTACAGTCCAAGGGGGAATAATATCTCTACTTTGTGCGATATCATGAGAGCTGGTGCTGGAGATGAGTTCTGGTGGGTGTCAAAGTCAGTAACTGAAGTGAGATGTTCAGAAGATGCCATTAAAGAGGCACCATGGAGGGATACATAAGAGAGAGACGAGGCTCCAGTGAAAAAGTTGAAAAGATGATCAAGCAAAGAAACAGCCGCAGAACATGTCTGGAGAGTCCAGAGTGAAAACTCTTAGAAGAAAACACAACACAGACATCCTGCCACAGCCAGCAATACAGTCCAATCACATACATCAAACATTGTTTTTTAACAGCTGATTCTTTTAAAAGAGAAATCTTCCGGCTTGCGCACCCAGCCCCCCTCCACATTCCCTTATTATGAACATATTCTTGTTAATTATTTCATTAATCATTGTTTTGTAATGACCCAATAAAATTACAAGAATCTGCGCAACTATAACTTTGCTATTTCGCATTCTTTGCTGTTTCTAACAGGTAAAGAACCTTGTCTTCTTCATTAATTTTCATTGTTTAATAGCTTACTCCCACAATTAACTTCTCTGCTATCTTATCTGCTGTGAAAAGTTCCACTCGTAAAATCTTCAGCAGTAAAATCAATAACTTTTTCCTTTACAGTAGGCTTTAAACAATTTTTAACAAGCAGACAGACTTTTCACTTCATCCCTTCCTTCTCTCTAGAAGTAACTATAACAACAATATTAATGGTCTGATCTGTGGCAAGAGTAACGCCATATTACTTATTAAATGAAACAAGTTCAAGTTCTCTCATTTTGCTTTTTTGCAAATGGGGTATGGGGAATGATTGGTCATAAGGTCATTAAAAAGCTCAGTCAATGCTGGGGCGAGTTGTTGTTGAAGTAATTTATAATATTCATTGAACAAGCCATTGGGCTCTGGCGACCTGGGGGGTCCTGGGGGGAGGTGTGGGGGACTGTACTGACCAGGCCGCTTCTGTCCATCGCACTGCCACAGAAGCCACTCAGTCGCATGAGCGACCACACGCAGCCTGGTTACACGGAAGCCACTCAGTCGCGGCTGACGTGGTGACGTCACCCAAGAGCGACCAGCCGCAGACTGGTTACAAAAAAGGGCAGCAGCATAGCCCTAAACAAATATGGCCGCAGGTATAGCATGATGTCATCTCTCCAGCGCCGGCCGGCCCTTCTAGCAGGGGTGGCAGCCCAGCCAGGGAGGAAAGTGGGCAAATCTGTACCGGCCCACCGGGAAATGGCCCGGTTTCCCGGTGGGCCAATCCGCCCCTGGCATACGTACTGAATGATTTCAAAGCTAAAGATAAATTGCTTGCTTTACCAATGAACATGTAGTTTTATGAAAATGTATCTTTATCTTTATCGTTTATACTCACTGAACAATATGGACCTAGTCATAAATTACATAGGTAATATTGGACAGAATGTACAGACAAAAAAGGGGGTTAATATCGCTGCGCAGAAGCGAACATCAATATCGTTTTCATCTGTGTACACTGAATGATATGCACAATAATATCGCCGACCATCGAATGATGCGAAAGGTGCACACATATCTAAGTGACTCTCAGGTCACTCAAATTTTGCATGCACCCTCAACAGGAACTGCACATGTTACATCAGCCCCACCTGCAGTGTATATGGTTTTGTCTATGAGAGAGTGGCCTTTGGGCCTTATTCTAGTTCACTCTTAGAGACAAATTCCTTCTTAAATGGACAAAACCATGTGCACTGCAGGTGGGGCAGATATAACATGTGCAGAGAGAGTTAGATTTGGGTGGGGTTTTTCTTCAAAGTGAGATCTATTGTAAATTGCAGTGTAAAAATAAAGCACTCAGTATTTTCCCTGCACAGAAACAAAATAACTCACCCAAATCTAAATCTATCTGCACCTGTTACATCTGCCCCCCTGCAGTGCACATGGTTTTGTCCATCTGAGAAGGAAGTGAACTAGAATAAGGGCCTTTGCGAGTGTACTAGAACAACCCCCAGATGTTTTAGAGCTGAAAATTAGATTCAGGGCCATTGTGTTCATATTATTACATTCTTTTTAAATACACATCCTTTTACAACATTTTGGTTGAAATGTAATAGGATGAGAGATTCAAAAAGTGAGAGATTTGGTATGAAATCTCCAGTTTTTTTAAAGCGGCAATCATTTACACTTCAAAATTAAACTGGTTTTGCAGTGTAAATGATTGCCGCTTTAAAAAAACTGGACATTTCTTACCAAATCTCTCATTTTCTGAATCTCTCATCCTATTAAATTTCCCCCGTAGTATTTATGAATTCCTAAATATTCTACAATATATACAGCAGTGAATAGTCTTTTGTGTCATTGTTGTATATGAGTAGCACTTGTGGGTATACTGTAGCAATCTTTGGTAGTAAAACAACAGTTCAGAGAATACAGTGTATACTGTAACATAGCATTACACTGCATTTGCTATTGCTAGATACTGTTTGGTGTATTTTCAGCTCTTGTTTTATCATTGTTCCTTTACAAAATATATTATCATTAACTTTATCTGCCTTCTTTATTACATTGTGAAAAGCAGGCACATGCTATGCTATAGAATTGAGGTCCTGTTTTGTTCTTGAAAACAGGTCACTTTTTATTTTAATAATTATAGAGAATATAAAAATACAATGAAAAGGAAATTTCTTCAAGCCGAGCATGGAGTGGCCATAATTAACCTCTTTATTGTTATATATTGACTTATTTGAGTGCTCTCAGGGAGAGGGCAGGAGGTAAGGATCAGGAATTGTTAAATAGCAGCAACTTGTGTGGGACAAAAGCGCTTTGGGAAGCCCCTGACTGGTTCTTTCAACTTCAATTTATTCTGTTCTTTGTTGGAAACCACAACTGCTAAAATCAGAGCTTCGGGTTCTTAAAGTAGGCCAAGACTGGTCATTCTTCTGAGCAGGGGATATATCAGATGTTCCAAGCCAAAGTGACTTTACTAGATTTTAATTTTATATTTGAAATAATTTAAATACATATTTGTGTTGTGTTTAATTTTATGTTTAGTTCACAATCTTCCAGGGCAACCAGTTCCTGATAGACTGGCTTATCCAGCATTTTTAACCACTGTGCCATGGTACACTAGTGTGCCTTGAGCTGTACTCAAGTGTGCCACCAGATCTAGAGATGTCCACACCAGTTTACAGCCACCACCGCCAGTTCAACTGTTATTCACTGGACTCTAGTCAGTAGATCCAGATCTGTCTCTTGGCCCCTTCTTCTCTTGTCATCGTTGGTTGGCAGCGGCTGTTGTTGCTCACTCTCTCACACAGATAGTATCAGTGTCGGGTGTGGTATGGCGGGCTGACAGTTAGGATTCCGGGGGTCAGTATTACAACCTCAGAATCCCGATCACCGGTACTTTGACAGAGGGATGAGCGCAATGAAACAACTTGTGGGTTATTCAATGTCAGGGCCGTTTCTCCGATTGTCTGATACAGTGGCCACTGCTGACAAGCTCCCTGGCAAGATGCCCGCTGCCCCACAAAGCCAACATTTCTGAAAGCCTTCAATGCTGTCAGAAACTACAGAATTGACTAGGTGAGTTCTGACATGAAAAATATGAATCGAAAACAACCAATATCGGTGTTGAAACCCATAGTTTCCGGGGTCGTTGAGAAAAATAGCAACATTCCAGATGCCGTTTAAGTCCAAGTTCAGCCCCATCAGAATGGGGGGGGGGGGGGTGAGAAATTAAATGTCCAAAATCACCAACAATAGTGTCAAATTCATAGTTTACGGGGTCGCTAAACTCTTTGGTGACATTTCTGATGACAATTAAGCCCAAGTTTAGACAAATACAAATGTGTAGAACCTTCTGGAAATATGTTTGTTTGTAAGAGATAAACTCAGGGACTGCTGAATGCATTTGGAAAATTCCCTTCCTGAAAAAACCCGAGCAATGCATGATGTGCTGTGCTATATATAAGAAACTGTAAATAAATAAATAATTTGACAGGGACAATGACATGATTTGGGGGAAGGGAAGGAGCCACAGACTGAGAGTTAGATAGTGGGAGGAGCAGGTTCCCCAGAGCAATGATCTCTTACATATTTGTTGTCTACAAAGAGAGGAGAGAGAAGAGATTTGTCTTGGTGTGGTGCACCAGTGTTAGAAATTGAGTCCTAAAATCTAACTTTTAATGTTTTAATAGTAAAACAAGCGAAATATAAAAAACACATATGAAACATACAGATGGGGGAGGTATTTATAAAAAAGCACGTGCGAGCATGCCGTGTGTGCTGAAATTAATTTTAATTGTGTTGTTGACAAGTTTGGAGCCAGCCTCCTATATGCAAAAAGTATTTACCAGTCAAGGTATAGCTTAATTCCTGCAGTTTCACTGCTAGGCATTTGTATCAATTTGTAACAGGGAGGAAATGTGTTGCCGTTGGTAAGTATGTTACTATTTGTATCTTTCATCCAGAGAGAATGAAAGTGCATGTATTGCAAACACCTCTGAGAATCTTCAATCCTTATACACCTCTTAGCTGATTTTGCATAAGAGGGAACTGAGACTTTATTGCGTATTCTGTCGATCACAGTATCACACACAGTAGGCACATGGGCTCAACTTTATCTCGGTGATCCCTCTTTTTTCATAAGTCAAAGTTCAATACTGATTATACTAATGGTATCCCGCAGCAAGTGGGTGTATGATACACATATATCAGTGGTAACGATGATTATATGCACTGTTGATATATTCCTCAGGGTGTTAATATATATATTTCCTGCTGTTAGGGCTGAGCTCAGGAAGTACCAGGGAGCGCTGATTTATCATTTGTAAATAGCTGACAAATTGTGTTAACACATATGAACAGATAAATCTCCTGGTCAGCGTTCCTGATTACTATATCTAAAGCCCAGAGATAAGATGTTATTTAACACTCGTGCCTCTGTTGTATTACACAGTGAGGCATACTGTATACATTCAGTGAACAGCAGGCAAAGGGTTACCCGAATGGACTGTTCATACGGCAAACTGACATGCTTTGCTGTAGCTAAATAAAGTACAAATGTTTAGCCCTGAAAAGGGCTGAATCTGGCTGGATTGTCAAACATATAATATTACATATGCGGCAGCACGCGGAAAAGCAAACGCTCGCACGGCTAGAGTGCCGATCGCACGTTTTCGCTTATCTGCTTCTTCAGGGCAAAAATGGACATGCACTGAAAGGAGGAAGATTCAGGGGAAATGTGAGGAAGTATTACTTCACAGAAAGGGCCTTATTCAGATCTGAGCTGGAAAATGGGCAAAACCATATGCACCGCAGGTGGGGCAGATGTAACATGTATAGAAAGAGTTAGATTTGTGTGAGTTATTTTGTTTCTGTGCAGGGTAAATACTGGCTGCATTATTTTTACACTGCAATTTAGATTTCAGTTTCAACACACCCCACCCAAATCTAACTCTCTATAAATGTTACATCTGCCCCACCAGCAGTGAACATGGTTTTGCCCATTTTCCAAACAAATTTGTACTGAGCTCAGATCTGAATAAGGCCTAAAGAGTAGTAGATAAGTGGAAAAGCCTCCCATCAGAGGTGGTAGAGGCAAATACAGTAGAACAATTTAAACATGCTTGGGATAGGGGCATTTATATCCTTACAAAGAAATAAGGATCAAATATGGTTTGAGGTAACATGTTTAAAAAAGGGGCAGACTAGATGGGCCAAGTGGTTCTTACCTGCCATCAAATTCTATGTCAAGTTCTATGTTCAAATAATGGTACACTTTAAAATACAGTCAATCAATAATCAACCGCATTGTGAATTCTCTACTTGTTGATAAAAGTTGAATTAGGCCCATAAATCATAAATCGGAGCAGAAGAATAAGGACATATTCATCTTTAGCGTTGTCGTGTTCTTAAATGTATCAGTTGATACACACGTAACCTGATGTTTCTGTAATTCATTTCGTACAATAACACATATCTTTGCAAACAATTCAATAACATACTATAGAACAATGTCCATTGTGCTACTGTAGCTGCTACTTACTGGTTTAGCAGCTTGTATAAGATGTAGCCTTCAGTCTCCTGGTTGTATAAGAAAAATGAGTTTAGCCTGACACAACAGATGGTATTAGCATTGATTTACAACGGACATGTTTGAAAACATGGTATTCTGTTGTAACTCTTCTTTTCTTATGAACACAAATTATTTTTCTATTGGCTTTTAAGACCTACTGTACTTTTCAACAATTGTTGTGATTGAAGGAACGGAGCCGCACAATTTAGACAGAATTATTAGTCATATTGGGTTTGCTTCCATTCACTTTCATATATAGTTGTACAAGTGTTTTTCTTTTGTATGATGATTCTATTTCATGTATATCTTCTATTATATGGTATATTCTTTTAGCTGGGCTTCATGATTGTATGAGTACTTCATTCTTATTAAATTAGATGGAAATGGATTGGAAAAAACCATATGCATGTACGAATATGCACATGCAAAAACCCCATGAGTGTACGGCTTCGGCGAGATTCAACTGAGCCGTTTGCTCCAGGAGGGTCAGAACGGGGATGGACAGGGGGTGGCAGCAGGGAAATGCCCAGCGGTTTATGGGCGTCTCCCTAAAAATGGGCGTTCCCCTACACATGCAGGTGTGGCGATACCAGCTTGGTGGCGAGCGGCTGACGTCAGACCCTTTTTTGGTGATCTGCAGCCGGAATAAATGACAGTTTAGACCGAAGGGGAGAGAAATCATTTCATGGTTTGCGGGAATCGAATGATTTAATTCCCATTCAGCTGCATGTGAGGAGATGTTTTTGGGAACACATTCCCTCGCATGATAGTGATGGGATTCTGGCACCAGGGGCGGACGTTTGGCCGGGCGCCGGGTGGTGTTAACATAGGCATGGATAATTACCATTTTTTTGACTGCTATTCGTGACAATAAAAAATTGTGTAGATGGCCCCATTGTACCATTAGTGTCCACAGGAACAGGGATTCTGGAAGGAAGAAGTGAAATGTAATTTCTCTACTATGAGTTAGTGCTGCACAATGGCCATAGCCAAATATGGTTCTGTAGTTACCTACACAGGACTCCCATGGGCTACAACAGCATAGCATCATCTTTATACATTGGGTAGATCCTTACACTTTGCTGGTACTCTCTACAACTGGTATTTTTAGGAATTGTTCAAAAAGGAAAATGTATGGTTTTTAATGCATTTCCATATGTACTAAGCCTGGCTTTGGTGCTCACTTCCCAAAATACATTTAAAACCCCCCAAAAAATGACAAACCAGACCATGATGCTAAATTTGTTCAGTTTTACAAGGAAATCTTTTAAACTCCTTTGGATATTTAGTAAGGATGGTTATTTGGTTCTTTTTTTCGGTACTTATATGTTAGTGGGGCGCCCACTATAGTTAGTATGCTCATACCCCCACTATCCATGTCGGCATGGAGTTGATTTTATATAGTGTGGCGAGCGCAGCGAGCCGCCGAGCCCGAAGCGCGGCGAGCGTAGCGAGCCCCGTGAGGGGATGCGGAAAACTAACCAAATAGCTTAGTGGGCGCCCAAGTACCTTTTTTTTCATTCCTATTCCTCCCAGTATTGCACTTGAGTTTGGGGAAATAAAGTTTATGTGCCCTATTTTTAAGAACAATTTTGATCCACCTGTGGATCCTCCCACTGGAGAAAGTGCTGTACTCTGTAATATGTTTTCGACCTCCTTCATAAACGTCTCCTCCTCTGTTGCCTTCTCGCCCACTGTCACTTCTATTCAATCAGTGCTCTGGCAAGAAAAGAAATCAAAAGAGGAAAAATATAGAATGCATCTGGTGGAATAAAAATGTAAAACATGCTCATATTTTACACAGAAACAAAATATAAAAAATATTATCATTTTAACAGCCTTAAAATTGTATTTAGTCAGCCTACCCAAATAAATGGCACACCAAGAAATTAGGGTGGTACGATAATTGATATTAATTTTCCAGGAACCAGCTTCTCACCACAGACTGAATCCGGTTCTGCAATTTACATTTTTTCCATTATACTGTTTAACCCTTTGAGTGCCAAGTGAATTTGACAAAATAGGTGTGAAAATTTCCAAGCAAATGTTTTATTCATCATAATGACATGTAATGTTTACCTTTTATAGGAAACTAGTCTTAGGCCCATCCGACGGACAGGCGAAAGTCTGTATGCAATTCTCAAACATTTTGTAAAGTGAAAATGTTTTTCATTTAATGGACCCTTTTAGACCTGTAATCCCTTTGGTGGTATGGCCGGAAATTTCTCAGGCTGAGCTGCGCTGCAGGAGTGGGCTCTCTTGAGAAATTTCCGTGCATGCCAATGTAAAGAAAGGGTGCACCAGTGGTGCCTCCAGCAGTGAACCACTGGCGCATCACCATCCCCATCCTATTGCTAATCCTCTCCCCCCCCATCGTTGCCGATCCTCTCCGTCACCAGTCCTCAGACAAACGGCTGAGCGCCTGAATGCCCATGCGCTCCAGAGCCCCCCAAGTGGCTTCAGACTTCTCCAAGTGGCCGCAAAGCAGCCAAACCCAGCAGCAGCAGCCCCAAGGGAGCTTGGCTGCTGCAGAAGGCAGCGGCTTCCCCCTCTGTGGTGTGTATTTCAGGGGCAGGACAAACCTGCCCCAGGAAAACCCACCACTCAAAGGGTCCACTTAAGGGAGTCTGTTTATTGTGTTGTATTCAGTGTCAACTAGAGGGGATGGGGAGCAGGTACTTTTTACCTGGGCCCGGGTCTGTTGGAGAAGCCCAAGTCCTCCACACCCTCCCCCGCTGCAGAGACTGGGCAGTGGGAGTAGAGAGCAGAGGCTGTTGCAGCAGCACAGCCACTCTCCCCTGCTCAGCACATAGGTTGCCTCCCATTGACCCCACCCTTTTTTTAAAGGGCCCGGCAGTGCTTTCAGCAGCCCTGGTTGTATTCAGAAAGTCATAAGCTTTCCAATGACACATTACAATGCATAAAAACAACAGAAATAGCATGGACCCTTATGACAGCACCCTTAATGGGTGATCCCATTTAACCTATCTTGGTAAAGTTTGAAGATGATTAGTTAAAGCATAGGAGAGTTGTTGTGGAACTCTACACACACAAACATCATTCAATTATACTTATGTATAATCCTTTTTTATTCAACATTCTTTTGAATTAATATAACAAAAGATTGCTGCATTAGGCTATTGAATAATGGAGTAGCGCAGCAGATATGAACAGATTGGCTGGCAACCTGTAAGTTTTATTTTTTTATTTTAAAACAGGATTTTTGGTAGTCCTATCCTTTTGATCCTAGTAGGCCAGCCCCTTATTTGAATGAATCTTTAATCATACAATCATGTGAGTACCACGGAGCAGCACCTTAAACTCTGTTCGGTGGTTATAGCCCTCATATAAACCAATCCTACATTATAGAAACCATGTTTCTATATGTTCAAAATTCAAATATGGGAGGCCCAGCAACTGCCGATGAGTCAGTTTGGAATGGCAGTTAGTGGCAGTGAGTGTGGCTCCCCTATTTTAATTTTGAACTGTACTGCAGCCCCCATCTGGAGCCTCTCCTGATGCATAGTTGCCTACCCTCCTGCATTCTACAGGAGACTCCGTGAAATAGCAGCAATCTCCCTCTCTCCCTCATTAGTCTAGCAAACTCCCTCATTTCACCTAGCCCACATTATGTAGCGGTTACATTTTTGGGGGAAAAAAGGAATGAGAGATAGATACATTTACTTGATCATCTGCACCATTTCCCAGCTTTGGTGATAAAACACAATGATCCCACAATGAAGGCTACATGCATTTCTTGTTGCTATTTATATGCAACAATCCCTGATATTTATCAGTGAGTTTTTTTTACCAAGTATAGTAGCTCTTACTAACTGCTTTGGGGCTCAGCTACATTTGGATATAAGTCATTTTAAAAGATTCCTCTCAGTTATAGCAGTGCACACCCAAGCTTCTAGGTGCCACATTCATAATCTCTTTTCACAATTTCTCCATATATGGTACTAGACACGCCCTGTGCGTGGAGCATGACATGCCCCCTCAATGGGGCGCTGTGTAAAATTCTGCTACCAACTGTAATCTCCCTGAAACTAATTTTCAAAGGTTTGCAAGTATGATGTACTGGCTGTAAAATGGTGGTGGTGTAAAGTACTATATTGGAGCATGTACTTGCTTTGATACAGTGGTAGCCAACCCTAGCCCTCGAGAGCTACCAACAGTTCACATTTTCCAGACAACCTAGCTGCTGCACAGCTGCACTCATTAATCACTGACACATTTTAAAAGATACACAGATGGAGCTAATTAGCTCACTTGTGATTCTGTGAGGACCTGCAAAACATGCACTGTTGGTAGCTCTCGAGGACTAGGGTTGGCTACCCCAGCTTTAATATATGGGTGTGTAGAATGTTCTGTAATATAGTGTTGCATGTACTGGCTATAATATTGTGGGTAACAAGACATTGGTTCCCCCGGCACACTGAATAGTTTTAGCAACCAATCTTGAACACTACATGATAATAGAATTCAGAGATATTGGTTACATATACCTGCGCAGGTGTATGACATGCCCCCAAGCCGCGTCAAGGCTTCTCTGTATATTGGGGGTCCCTAGCGCTATATCTAGGTGCAGGGTGTGGCACCCCAAAAACTATCATAAGCTAGGAGGCCAAGCGCGGCATGCCAGTGAGATACTAAGTGTTAATAATTAGTGATAGGAAGCCGAAGCTATACATAAAGAGAGAGATAAATGAAATGTAATTAAAATGAGAGAGATAGTGTTAGTGAGGGAAAAGTGTTAATAGAATGTAAGGGCATGCCGCACTAAAGCCACCCAGCCCAACCAGTCCAGGAGCACCACACCCCACACCACCGTTACCCTAAATTGGGTCTTCAATTAGTCAGCAAGGAGCCACATGATAATGGCTCCTTACTTGGTATATCTGAACTAAGAGCTACCTACCTTGGAGCAACCCCAGACTACTCCATGTGGCATATCAGGACCCACATCTCCTCCTAATACAAGCTCCTCTCTGCCTCTCACAACATACATACAGATAGTGGTAGATGCTCAAATTAGTTCAGTAAAACTTTTCAGGTGCATGCAAGGGAGGGGTTAATATTTAGTTAGTAACAAGACATTGGTTCCCCCGGCACACTGATTAGTTTTAGCAACCAATCTTGAACACTACATGATAATAGAATACAGAGATATTGGTTATGTCAGGACTCGTGGATTTTTTGAGTCTGTTTGCAGACCAGGAGCTGTGGGGCCCACTGAGGGGTGGAAGGTAGCAGGCTTAATATAAGTCTTACGCATAGGCTAGGATGAATAATACCATTTATTGGAATATCACAGTCTTAGGTATTAACACTTGAAGCATAGGATAAGTTCATGGAACAAGAGTACACACTGGAAGATAACTTGAGCAATAGTTCATGGAACCGATGTAGCAGCTAAAATCTCTCTCCACCATTTCTCCACAGCCACCATCCACCATTACTACCGCACCCCCCCTCTGCCAGCACCCAGCTCCCAACACCCGCGACCCCCCCGCGATTCCCGGGCCCCCGCGATTCGCTGGCCCCCCACAACTCACCCCCCTCCTGCGATTCGCAGGCCCCCCGCGACCCCCACATCTCGCGATTCACGCCCCCCTTCCGTGATTTGCGCCCCCCCTGTGCCCCCCTCCCGCAATTCACGGCAATGCCATGCCCCCTCACACGATTTGTGAACCCCAGGCCCCTCCCGCGATTCACGGCACCCCCTCCTGCGATTTGCGCCCCCCGCGTTTTGTAGACCCCCGCCCCCTCCCGTGATTCACTGCACCCCCCCGCGCCCCCCCTCCCGTGATTTGTGGACCCCATCCCGTGATTCATGGACCCCCATGGCACCTCCCGCGCCCCCTCCCACGATTCACACCCCCCTTCCACGATTCACGGCACCCCCCGCACCCCCCCTCCCGCGATTTGAAGCCCCCCATGACCTCCTTCCCACGATTCATGCCCCCCCTCCCGCGATTCGCAAACCCCCCGTACACACACCCCGCGCCCCCCTCCCGCAATTCACTGACCCCCACAACCCCCCTCCCGTAATTTGCGGACCCCCCCTTCCCGCGATTCAAGCCCCCTCTGCCCCCTCCCGCTAATTGCAGATCCCTGCACCCCCCCCCCCTTCCGCAATTTGCAGACCCCCCTGACCCCCTTCCGGCAATCCCCCCCCAGTGGACCCCTGCGTCCCCGCTCCCGCATTTCACATACCCCCGTGAGAATGGGGGATCCTGTACCGCCACAAGCAGGTACTGCCCCTAGGTGGGAAATCCGGCCCTAGCTGCTGCGCTGCAGGTTCCCCCACTGCCAGAAGTGTCCCCACGGTCCTCTGCACCAGCACCACAACTTTTATCAATGTCTTGCCCACATACCACTATTATACAGCCTCCTGCTCTCATGCACCCTCACTCCCTCCCAGTGGGAGGAGACACTCACCCACTGCCGGGGTCCGGAGTCCCCCACCCTCTTCCATTTCTAGGGATGCCCATCAACCATCAATGATTTCAAATCATTGATGGTTTATGGCCGATGTTGAATACTTTTGCCATCGATGTGGGAGGACCAGATGGTTTCCCTACATCAATGGCAAAGGAGAACAAATCAAGTTTAAACTTTTTTTAAGGTACCGGGACACAGAGCATAGCTCCGCCCCCCCCCCAACCACACCAAAAGGTCCTGCCACCGAGTTCTGATAGACCCACGGCCTATTCAGTGAGATATAATGGATGACCATCGATAGCTACAGCAATCTATGGTTATCCAAGTAATATGTTACTACTATCGATGGCAAAATCACCATCAATGCCAGCCATCGATGGCGTCTGCACCAATGCCCATCCCTACTCTGCAACAGCCAAAAACCTTTACTATCCCTCATGCCCACACACCTCTATCACTGCCCTCCCTCCTGTTCTCCTGCCCCATAACTTCCGCCAGTGGGGACCCGCTCACCCTGTGTTGCCCACATTCCCCTATCATGCTTTACCACCCAGCCTCCTGCTCTCATGCACCCTAGCTCCCATCCAGTAGGAGGAGACACTGATTTAGGGGCACCGTCATGTACTCCTGTGCTGCGTGCTGCCACGCTGGACCCCCATCCACTGGCAGAAGCTTCAAAGTGTCCCCCACCCTCCTCTTTAGTCCCCCGTATGCCCACACACCCCTATCACTACCCAGCTTCCTGCTCTCCTGAACCGTAACTTCCACCACTGGGGAGTCACTGACGCTGTGTTGCCCACATACCCCTATCATGCCTCATAGCCCAGCCTCCTGCTCTCATGCGCCCTAACTCCCACCCAGTAGGAAGAGACACTGACTCAGGGCCACCGTCATGTACTCCTGTGCTGCGTGCTGCCACGCTGGACCCCCATCCACTGGCAGAAGCTGCAAAGTGTCCCCCACCCTCCTTTTTAGTCCCCCGTATGCCCACACACCCCTATCACTACCCAGCTTCCTGCTCTCCTGAACCGTAACTTCCACCACTGGGGAGTCACTGACGCTGTGTTGCCCACATACCCCTATCATGCCTCATAGCCCAGCCTCCTGCTCTCATGCACCCTAACTCCCACCCAGTAGGAAGAGACACTGACTCAGGGCCACCGTCCTGTACTCCAGTGCTGCCACGCTGGACCCTCACCCACTAGCAGAAGCTGCACAGCGTCCCCCACCCTCCTCTTCAGTCCCCCTTATGCCCACACACCCCTATTTTCCTGTGTCGTGACCTCCGCCAGTGGGGAGCCGCTGACTCAAAAACACCATACTATACTATTGCACACACACACACACCTAAACAACTGCTTTTTAATTAAACAAAACAATACACACCCCCTTCCAAATCATATGCTCTCTATTTAACACATTTCACCTATAACTCAAGTTGCAATATAGGGCATCTTTCATACAATTCTAACCATATTTCTCACAATACAAATGTTCACAAATTAAGGGGGCGCAGCCCCTTACGACGGTGTGAAGAGCACCCGCAGGGCGCGATGAATCACCTAGTTTATATATATATATATATATATATATATATATATATGTATACACAGTATATATTGCTGATTCAGAACATTACAAGACGTAATGCTGCTGTGAATCTATATAGCATTTTTAGCAGTGGTGGAAAAGAGCTACATATGGCTGCGCCCAACGGGTATATGGAGAAAGCTCTTTTTATTAACAAAACCCCACACTGTACTGTTAGAAACATGTTATCAGAGAGTGCATTAAAGTGCCATAATAACTACAATTTGCTTGCAAAGTGCATTTGAAATCCTAACATTTATAAGCAGTTCTAAGATTTGGAGTCTATACTTTAAAATGGCCAGGGTTCATAACTTGTTTTATTAGCTTTATTATCTAAGTAAAGGGATAAAATGAAATATAGCATTTAATAACAGTCAACTGGGAGGCACTAAGCTGTTCTGTAATAATGGGACCAGCCAGAAATACCACTAATCAAAGTATAGCTGAAAATGACTGTGGCTAGATAATATACTGTGCCTCTACAGTCCACGCAAATAGGGAAGGGCAAAGTATGGTGTATGATATCTAATATGAGAGAAAGCCGCACATACCAAGAACCCGGTCTGACATTCAAAATAGAAACACATATCCTAAATAATAATACAGGAATATTAATAATAAAAAAATAATCCAATTAAATATATATGTTATTATAGAATGTATTTCTATAATATATTCAGACTTATTTCTACAGTATATTCAGATTTATCATCTAATCCTCCCCAAATCCTAAATGTCAAGTAATCTAATCTCCTGTCAAATAAAACAAGTAATACATACAGTAAAAATGTCAAGTGATCTAATCTCCTGACAAATAATACATATTTTACTTTGTCAATAGTCCCTCAACACAAAATAAAGCAAATCAAAGAAGCCATGTATGCAAAAATTAATACATCTCATGAATACATGAATACAAAACCGAACTTATTATCTTTCCCCCACCCAGAGCTATGCCCCCTACTAATATCTCTATCACTGTTAACAACACCATCATCTCCCCTGTTCCCCAACTCCGCTGCCTGGGTGTCACTCTTGACTCCTCCCTCTCCTTTGCACCCCACATCCAAGCCCTGGCCCATTCTTGCCGGTTCCAGTTACGCAACATTGCTCGCATCAGGCCCTTTCTCTCACAGAGTGCAACTAAGCTGATCATCCACTCATTAGTCATCTCACGGCTTGACTACTGTAATGCTCTTCTCACTGGCCTCGCTCAATCCCAACTAGCTCCTCTCCAATCTGTCCTCAATGCTGCAGCCAGGCTTATCTTCCTCTCCTGCCGCTCTAACTCTGCTACTCCCCTTCAACAAAATCTGCACTGGCTTCCATTCCCCTACAGAATCCTCTTCAAACACCTCACACTCACATACAGGGCCATCTCTAATTCCATTGCTCCATATATCTCTAACCTCATCTCCATTCATACACCCTCCTGCCCTCTACGGTCAGCTGACGACTGTCGTCTCTCCTCCACCCTGATCACTGCTTCCCATGCTAGAGTACAGGACTTTGCCCGTGCTGCACCCCTTCAGTGGAACGCACTCCCTCGCTCCATTAGACTCTCCCCGACCTTGCAAAGCTTCAAACGGGCACTGAAAACTCACCTATTCTTCAAAGCGTACCCTTCCACTGCATAAACCAGCTGGTTCTCCGACCCCTTGCCTGTTTACATCCTGCTATCTAACCACCACCCCCTCGCTTGCACCACTTGTAATCTGTCTGTCTCCCCTTCCTACTAGATTGTAAGCTCCTCCGAGTAGGGCCCTCTTCCCTCCTGCTGTCAAAGCCCACTTCTCTCTTCACATTTCACTCACAGCTCTCCTTTACTCCAACACTCAGTGACCATCTTCATACTCATCTCCATCATTGGCCTCAAGCCTCTAGTTGTATGTTGATTGGGTCCTCACTACTTACATTTAAGCTGTAATGTGTATTGAACTGTGGTGCTCTTTATTTGTACTGTATTTTTGTTATTTATTCAATGTTATGCCAAGTTTTGTCTCCCTGTATTGTTCCTTTGTACGGCGCTGCGAAACACTTGTGGCGCCTTATAAATAAAATTATAATAATAATAATAATACATCTCAGAACGACATTTATCAGCAATAACCTTTAACCCCTTCAATGGTTGGTTTTTTTAGGGAGCGCTCCCCACTGGGCGAGTTTTTCCGGGAAACGCTCCCTAAAAAACCCCACCACTGCAAGCCCCGGGTCCGGGCAGCGCCACTAAACTCAGCCGCTGGTCAGCCCTGCGCCCGGCAACACGGCTGTGTGTGGCGTGATGTTACAAGGTGACGTTACAAGGTAGGGAGGCAGGGCCGGGCAGCAGGAGCTGGGCAGCCGCTGATGCTGAGTGCGGTGCTCATCTCGGTACTTGTTTCCTATCTGGGCGCCCGCTAAGTTAATTGCGCACCATGCTATTCTCCGTAGAGAAATCGGATCGCATCGCAACGTACACATACACGATATTGAACGATGCGATGCGATCCGATTCGATTTCCCATAGGAAACAATGTTAAATGGATCAATTTACCCAAATCAGCATAGGGAAGAATGGTAAATGGGCCAGAAACCCCCAAAAAACCCACAGAGCAGTGGAATGTCCCCCCAAAAGTAGTTGACGCCACCCCGCCATCAACGTGAACCCGAAGCGTGGCGAGCGCAGCGAGCCCGCGAGGGTCGGCGGTACGCGTCCTCCGACCTTTTCATGCCCTACTATCCACTAGGGCGTGGAGTGAGAATAGAATAGTGTGGCGAGCGCAGCGAGCCACCGAGCCCGAAGCGTGGCGAGCGCACGCGGATACCTTCACAGGTAAACGCGTCCCTTCGCGGGCTTCCCAGGTGTCCGCGTCGCCATGGACACCTGGGAAGCCCGCGAGGGGACGCGTATAACTGTGAAGGTATCCGCATCCCCTCGCGGGGCTCGCTGCGCTCGCCACGCTTCGGGCTCGGTGGCTCGCTGCGCTCGCCACACTATTCTATTCTCACTCCACGCCATAGTGGATAGTAGGGCATGAAAAGGTCGGAGGACGCGTACCGCTGCCCCTCGCGGGCTCGCTGCGCTCGCCACGCTTCGGGTTCACGTTGATGGCGGGGTGGCGTCTACTACTTTTGGGGGGACATTTCAATGTTCAGGGGTGTTTTTGGCCCATTTACTATTGTTCCTATGATAATTTGGCTAAATTGAGCCATTTCACATTGTTTCCTATGGGAAATCGAATCGGATCGCATCGCATCGTTCAATATCGTGTATGTGTACGATGCGATGCAATCCGATTTCATTACGGTGCCGTACGTAGAAAACCTGGGCGCCCAGATAGGAAACAAGTACCCTGATCTCAGCGGTGTTGCCCGGCAAGAGGGAGCGCAGGCAGTGGCAATCCCGAGAATTTTGGAGCAAAACCCAGAAAATTCTCGGGAGTGCCACTGAAGGATTTAATATCTTGAGTGTGATGTCATTAAGCCCTGCCCCCAGGATGGGAAATACCCCAATTTGCAGATCTCTGTGGAGGGGCTAAAATGACACGATTATGTCACTTTAGCCATGCCCCCTCCTCAGCGACAGATTGCTGTATTCAAATGCCGCAGTCAGGGAGGAGGACGCCATGATTAGGGGGTGGAGCGGGGGTCCCCCAGAATCCGGGAGGGTAGCCAACCTTTCCGGGGAGCCGGAAGAGGGAACCTCCCGGCCATTCCAGGAGGGTAGGCAACCCTGATCAAACCTTACGTTAACCTCTTTTTCACCAAAGAACACAGTTTTAATCCTGCTCAGAGCCATGACTTTGGCTACACCAGCTGATGTCACTAGCCCAACCCACAGATAAGACATACTGTGAATTTTTCTGTGTTGCTTCCCGAGAGTTGGGACCAACACTGAAAAATAGTTGGGTTGGATTCCTAGGTCAATGGACCTGGAACTCTTTTCCACTGAGTCACGACCTGCGTTATTATGGTAATAACCCAGGTTTTAGCAGCAGTGAAAAAGGGGTATAACAATATATTCATATTTAGCCCATCTCCTTCATACAACACTGTTTCAGTTCATTGCTGTTTGAGGGTATCCAGTTATACCCCTTTAACACAGCAGTAGCAGATCACACCTGGTATTTTGTACATGAGTTCAACCCAGGTGAAGAGGGCTGAGACCCTTTTCAGACTGGCAGTCTGAACTGGCTTATTGCAGGGTTGATGACGGCACCACTGACACACAGGGTCATCCCCAAGTGGCAGCTCTTCCTATGCTGTGTATGTATCTTGGGTCACACCAACCTGGCTAACCTTTTCACATTGCACTATGACCTGGGTTGAACCCATGTTCAACTGTGCTTGCTGCCTGGGTTAAAAGGCCACGTTATTTCAACTGAACCTTTTAGACTGCATAAAAATCCGGGTTGCTGCGCATTTAGGTGTAATAACCTGGGTTATTGCTGGCATCTGAAGGGGGTATTATTGTAATACTGTTATTATTGATGATAATAAAAGCATAAATCAAATCCCCAGGGGCTTACAGCTACAGAGAAGATGGATATGCTCCAGTTCCTCTCAGTGATGTTTGAAGCCATGAAAAGACAAAGGACTACTGTACCAGTTCTGAGTCCTACAATGGAAGCTGCGGCACTTCCGGAGGAATAGTGGACATACCACAGGACTTCCGGCAGGAAAAGTATGTCGCCGTGGAACTTCTGGTCATACCTCGCGCCGCCCAAGAGTCTGTAACATGTAAAGTGTGATTACCACTTGTTTGCCAGTCAGGGCTACCTACTATTGGTGACCCTTCCAGTTCCCATTGCAGGACTCAGAACTGGTACAGTAGTCATTCGCCTTCTGGAGGCTTTCATGATCACTGAGAGGAACCGTAGCTGTATGCCCCTGGGGACTTGATTTATGCTTTTATTATCATCATTATACTGTGACGGCTATGGAAAATTACATTTGTGTATGTTTTCAAGACACTACACTATTATTGTTTTCATGGTTTAATGTGTCCTATTGATTCCTATATATATGGAAAAGGGGACATTGGCTTTTCAGGCCGGAAGATCAAAAATGTGAACCTTCTGTTAAATGTGGTTGAACAGAAGTACTTTAAAATTAAAAGCCTTAAGTAAATTTATTGGGGGGGTATCATTATTCAAACCACCAATAGGAAGAGCTAGGATGTGTCAACATGACATTTTTTGCCACTCTTTCAATATTTACAGATATCTAGCTTCATTAGCAAGATATTACAAGGATTAACAATACAGGATACAAAGAATAACTTAGATGACACAATAAAAAATAGGACAGGGAATTTTACCACTTACCAAATCTATTCACGATTCAGGAAAATACTCAATACAGACTCTTCCTCAGTTGGTCTGTTAAAATGGAAAAATGGACTTCCCCATCTTACTATGAAAAAAAGATGCTTTCTTCCAATGAGCAAATGAATAAACAAATGGTGGCCATTACCTATACAGAGATGTATCAAAAAATCCTTCGCAGATCATATTACACACCTAAATTAAAAATGTTAACAAGAAATTCATTGACATCAAACTGCTTGAAATGTCATACCCCAAATGCAGACATATTACATTTCTTATGGGATTGCTCATTAGTACGGCAATTTTGTGAGGGTTTACAAAACTTTATTAACACTCAACTTAACATACAGTTTCAGGTATCTAAAGACTGGGTATTTTGGAACATTTATAAGAGACAAGATAAGTTGGTATTCACTAAAGGTACACGCCTTTTATTTAACAAGTTAGCAGCTGCGGGGAAAATAAATACATTTTCTCAATGGATTGACAAGGTCCCTATTCCATTCTCATTGCTATATCCTAGAATCTAGAATTTACTTCAAATAGAATGGACAGAAGCTGCAACAAATAAAGAAAAATGAGTTGGTAAATTTGCAGATGTATGGATGCCTTATATACATACTTTGACCCAAACCATTAAAGATGAGTTGAGAAGCAGCTTCCAATCAACATCCTGGTATCATTTGGAGACTATTGCAAATGGAGTTCCCCATTTTTGATATGCCTCCCATGTAACCGTACCTTTTAAAAAAACACAGACCCCTTGACATGTTGTTTAACCAAAAGTATACCTGGTTTGATGATGTTTGAGTGGTCCGAATATATGTAATATGCTCTCTCTCTCTCATATATATATATATATATATATATATGTGATGCTGACGAAATTGTTATATGTATACTGAATGTTATGCATTGCATTCAATAATAATAAAAACATTTTTAATTAAAAGGTCTATGCAATTTACCTTATATTACACCTAAGGGTTGTGTCTTTTCATGTTTGAGAGTGTATAAGGGTAGTGCTTTTTGGTTGCACTTTTTCTTTGAGCAGCAGTCTCCTAGCAGCTGGGTCTGTGGGGGTACAATCGCCTTCTAACTTCATCTGATCAAGGGGGGGCAAACTACTCCAGTGATCTTTTGGGCATGCATGCATGACTTTAAGCGGAAGGATATATAAAGAAGAAGAAAAAGATTTGCGCTATGGATGCACACCTAATAAGTCGGTGTGCATCCAAAGTACAAATCTTTTTCTTCTTCTTTATATATTGTACCCAATTTGCCAGGATAGCACCCCCGCCACAGAAAATTAAAAAAAATAGGCGGCCTCGAAAAACCCATAAATCAGTAGGATTCAAATCCAATAGTGTGTGGATTACCACTTTCCCTTCCCTTGCATCCCCTATAATACTTTAAGCGTAAGGAGCCATGAAGAGATTCGCCTTCACAACCAGGACTCCTTCCCAAAAGAGTAGGGTGCGGGAACAAACATCACCTGAAGATGGCAAACATTCTCACAGTATGTCCCCATACTAGTGTACAGGGCAGTGGGCCAGATCGGGGGGCAGGATACTACCAATGCAGTAAAAACCCCATTATCTGGATTTTTAACACATTTTCTCATCTAGTAAAGCCCCTCTGTCGGGGCACAGCGCTGTCAGAGGGACCCATCACGTATCCCTCCCAGCATGCTTCACAGCCGGCGCCATCACATGTACAGAGGGACTCCCAGGTCTCAAACCTGGAAGTCCAGGGAATGACACAGCATCACAAAGGACAGCAATATCTGTCCTTTGCTTTACTAATCGCATATGTTAGTATGCATGTGGCAACCTGCGAAGAGGGGCGACGGATGATAGGAAGGTGATCAGGAGATGTCCATGATATCTCCTGCAATACCTTTGTAATAAATAGTGATGGTGATGATGAATAGACCCCTTAAAATGTTATACTTGTCCAAGCAGAAAAAGATCTCTTGGATCTGGATTTTATTTCCGTCTAGTGTTCTGCATCATTTCTGTGCACGGCTCATTTATCAGCCTTTTCTACCCGCTTAGGTTGTGCTGCGGTTTATACTGCGGAAACGTAAAAATCACCGCTTATATAGATAGATGTTTTATTACAGTATTTTATTGTAAAACATGTTTAAAGATGTAATGGAACGGTGTACCTCATGTTTTAGCTATTTTTACATTTCTATATCTCATTTGCCTCATTTCGTATACACAGATTAGATTATAGTGAATGACATTTTAAAAGGACTGTGCATTTTGCCTTGACTAAACATACACATTTAAGTGCAGTAGCTTGAAGCTTTCTATGTCAGCTTAACCTCCCACACAATGCTAAAGTTACACAGCTACAGTATATAATAACTTCCAAAGGACAACACAATAGGAAATCTCAGACACCACAGCTGTGGCCACTGAGAGTAAATGGGGGGCCTATGTAGAGACTTCTTGGCCCCCCAATTGCCCCCACTCAATTCTTGATCAGCTTCAGGGGGTGATTCAGGCAGGGCTGCCATCAGGGGGGTACTGGGAGTACTAAAGTCCCGGGCTTCAGGCGCAGAGAGGGCCCCACGGAGCTGCTTCTACCTGCAAAAAAGTGAGGCAGTTTGCTGCTGAGGTAAGTGATGCTGTGGGCTGGGGGAGGCTCAGTAATGATGAGATAAAGCTTCCTGCTGCTGCTGTGTGGGCTGGAGCTTATTATTCCCTTCCCTAGCAGACTGACCAGAGTGACACACAGTGCTGCCAACTCTGAAATGAAAAACAAGCAACTGACGACCGAAAAACAAGCCAAAACAAGACCAACCTAATCCTAAAAAGCCCCAAAACAAGCCCAACTTACAGTACATACACATATATATATATTATTTATACAATCTACCTCTTTAACGTCTTTACAATGATATTTTATCAGTACAAAACTGGCTTTTAAAAGAATACTATAACACTTCCTGCTTCGCCTCATTAACGAGGGGAAGCAGGAAGGGACATCGTCAAGATAGCGTACTTTCTGTCGGCAGACTGTACTGGGCATGCACAAGATCTTCAGGGCAGCCCAGATTTGGCAGCAGGGACAGCGATGTCGCTGTTGTGGGGATAGGGCTTCGCCACCCTGCAGCTGTCAAAGCGGATAGCGGCAGGAGGCGGAACGGTCAGCACTGTGGACCATTCATTGATTTACCTTGCATATAGGCCTGCGCACAGTGGCTCCTTCTTACATTGGGGATAAGCAGTATCAGTGCACATAATGTGCGCTGATACCCCCTTCTCCCCCATAGCGCTCCTTCATACATCTGCCCCAATATGAGCTATTGTGAATCTGAGATATTTTACGTTCATTTTTTCTCTAAAGAAAAATCTCAAGTGAACATTGCCAGCTGTATATATTTGTGGTCCTTTGTACGCACTGAGAAATATTTATTGTAAAGTTCCCATACACGATGCGATAGGCACCGTATGTTTTGTACTAGATCGCATTGCTTGCGCTTTGAACGCGATGCAATACAATCTAGTACAACAAGTATGTGCTGTGCGTGGTAGCGTGCATCGCACCCATTAAATGGTACCCTGTATGGACACCTTAAGTAAAGATAAAACAATCTTACAACAAGCATCATTGTTAATATTAGATTACCCTACTGAATACACGCAACCAGCAGACAGCCACAACAGTGATAATGAGAGATCATTAGCATTTCCATCAGCCTCTACTTATGTTCTACTAGTTCTCACCTGTGTGTGTCCCTTACCACTGTACTGAATAACAAAAAACACAACAGCAAGCCCAAAATAAAACAAGCCCAAAACAAGCTACAAAAAAAATTATAAGACAAGCAACAAGCAACCCTCCAAAAAAAATAAGCAACTCACGAAAAAAAAACAAGCCCAAATCCGCTTGTTATAAGCTGACTTGGCAACTAATGTTTAGCTAGTCCTAGTGATGTCACTGAATTATATTGTTTACTGCTATTGTTAAGTGTGTATGCTTAATTCATCTTCCTGCAGCCAATATCATCTACTGTAACGGCTGCGGTGCAGGTCATCTTGTGTGTGCAGGTCTTTTTTTATCTGTCCCAGGCCCCAAAATTTCTGCTGGCAGCCCTGGATTCAGTTTCACTCACAAAGCACATTTGGTTTGCTGATTATTTTGTTCCTGTGCCTCAGTGCATCAATCAGTAAATACTGACTGCTTTATTTTTACCCTGCAATATAAATATCAGTTTGAAGTACAAACCCCATCCAAATCTAATGGTGTGTACACACGTTAGATGTGCCTTAAGATCCTATCCACGATCTGATCAGATAGGATCATGGATAGGATCTTAAGGCACATCCGATTTGCATCCTATCTTGACTATATAGTGCAGATCTGCACTATATAGACAAGGCAGCCAAGACTTTCTGGCTTCCGATACATGAACGCGCATCGGGATCGGATCGGGATCGCAAGGGTTAAAACCCTTGCGATCTGCATCCGATGTTGATCCGATGGTGATCCGATGTTGACTATATCGTCAACATCGGAAAGGAAATCGGACCGTGTGTACACAGCATAACTCTCTCTGCGCATCTACCCCACCTGCAATGCACATGGTTTTGCTCAAATCTGCAAACCTAATGTGCTTTGTGAGTGCACCTGAATCACCACCTATATTAGAAGCACCGAGCTTACTTGGCCAAACAGAGAAGTATATATGGAATCAGGATTTAATGGTGTTCAATATTTTTGCGTTGCATGGTGTCTTATACCATGTTCTCATTGCCGCCCCTGCAAAAACCCAGGTTTTTGTTGCCAGGTTTTTGGCGGGGGACAGAGCATCTCAACTCTTAGACCACATTCATACCATACCCTCCAACTGTACCGAATCTGCCGGTACAGTACCGTTTTTTAACGGTCTGTACCGGCAAATTACAACTGTACCGAATGTACCGAATTTTTCCAGATTGCAGCGGTGAGACACTCTGCCATAATTTCCCTCCTAGTTCCCCGGGCTCAGCTCCGCTTTTGCAGCTCGGTGCGCCGGCTCTCTCCTCTCCCCCGTTCCCAAGGGTGCATTGCGGCCGGTCCCGTGCGCCATGACATCACGTGCCGGGACCGCGCACCCTGGGAAAGCCGGCAGTCTCTGCCCTCATTCTCCACATGCCCCTTGTGGGCGCGATAGGCTGAGTGGGGTGAATCAACTGCTGAGTGAGGGGTGCGGTGGCCAGGCGCTCAACAGACACACTGTGGGGGATCATCTCGCACGGCCACCGGCGATGCCATTGGAGGTCGGAGCCTGCTGCCACTCAGCTGCCAACACACACTGTAAGTTAAAGTGCAGCAAGTGTGGCTCTGGCTGTAACTAGTAAATACTTTTTGACGAGTGACCTGGCAGAGCACCATGCCCCACGGCCCAGCACCTGCTGCAGCTCATGTCACATGGTGGCTTGGTGGGCTGCTGGAATATTAAATAAGTATATTTAATATACCTATTTATTAAATATACTTATTTAATATGCCAGCAGCCCACCAAGCCACCATGTGACATGAGCTCAGCTGCACCAGGTGCTGGGCCGTGGGGCATGGTGCTCAGCCAGGCAGCACGAACTTTACCATTGAAAGTATATGAAAGGAGGGTTTGCCACGCCCCCTTTCCCAGTGGCCACGCCCCCTTTCCTATTGTGTACCGAATTCTTCCCCTCAGATGTTGGAGGGTATGTCATACTGCACTTTAAATCCGGGAAATTCCTGTGTCTGACCCATTCACACTGCTTCCCCTGGTCTGCCCTGCCAACAAGTGTGTGGAATATTATAGCAGCTTTCATTGGCTGTTGAAAAACTAGCTGTGATTGGCTGTTTAGAAAGCAGCTTTTATTGGCTGGCTGAAGATGAAGTCATTTAAAGAGGTCTTTTTTTCCCAAGCACACTGCATTGCTGGAATCATGGCAGACGAGATACTACTGAGTAGCTTGGAGTCCCTAAAGTTTTGCACTATTTTGCTGTTTCATGCAGCAAACAAGTGCTTGCTGCAGCTGCTAACCTTGCACAGTGTACTTTGAAGAGAGAGTTCCAACACTTCCTCATCCCTCCAGTGCGACATCTCTGCTCTCCTCTACGCAGCATTAAATGGATGTCACATGTCACCTGATTTCATCCCCCAATGAGCTTGAATTTTTGCATCTTGTGTGAAAAACACGGGTCTGTACTGTTTCCATGTATTTCCCAGGAAAAACCCTGCAAAAAACCTGTGTGTAATTCCCGGGGCATAATAGCCAGGAATTTCACAAAGACCCTTTCACACTAAGACGCGAAACGGGAATTTACTCAAGCTGCTCACCATTGAATGCAGTGATGTGTGGTGGTGGCTGTGGTGGTGGCTGTGAGCAGAGAGGCCCCATCAAAGCCACCACCGCGAACCCCACCGCCGCTGGCAGTGGCCACCAAAAATGTCACTCACCAGTGACAGTAGAGAGGAGAGCAGGCACACGGGGACAGGGAACCAGGACTCGGGGACAGCACAGGTCACAGGGGAGAAGGGGAGAGCCAAAGAGCCACTGCCAGAAGCTTAAATGCTATAGGTGTCTGAGACTGGGTGTCTCTCTGATATAGGTGTCTCTGAACTGCGAGCGATGGAGAAATCTTTCGATGGTCCCTGACCATTGAATGATTTCACCCAGCCTGCGAATGGATGATTATGTAAATCATCCTTTCACAGGCATGTAGGGGTTGCGCGTATGAGAGGGAGGGGCGGCCTTCACTGCGGGAGGCGTCTGATGGACTCAATCAGAATAAGGACATATGTGGGGGTTTCTGAATATGATAAGCTTGCCTGAAGAGGTGAGTTTTCAGGGAACATGTGAAAGTTTGGAGGCTAGAGGAGAGTCTTAATGTACATGGAAGGGCATTCTATAGGGCTGGTGCTGCCCGACAAAAAATCTGCAAGTGTAAGTGGGAGCAAGTAATGAGTGTGGATGAGAGACGCAGATCTTGTGCAGAGCGGAGAGGTCATGTGGGGATATATATTTTGAGATAAGCGAAGAGATATTAATTGGTGTAGTCAGAGTAATGGCTTTGTATGTAAGTAGTATTTTATATTGAATGCGGTAATATACAGGCAACCAATATAGGGACTGACAGAGCGGATCAGCAGACGACGAACGTCTAGCCAGGAAGATCAGCCTTGTAGCTGCATTCAAAATGGATTGTAGTGGTGAGAATCTTTTCTTAGGAAGACAGGTAAGGACTCGGAGGCCATTGCAATAATTAATGCGTGATATAATGAGTGCATGGATTAGAGTTTTTGCAGTGTCTTGTGTAAGGTATGGATGAATTTTGGATATGTTTTTTAGATGCATGTAACATGATTTAGAGACAGATTAAATATGAGGAATAAAGGACAGTTCAGAGTCAAGGATGACCCCTAGGCAGCGAGCTTGTGGAGTAGGATTGATTGTTATGTTCTCAATAGAGATATCCAGTTGGTAACTATTCTTGGCTGGTGGGAATATAATTAATTCTGTTTTGGAAATGTTGACTTTGAGGTGGAGAGATGACATCCAAGATGAAATGGCAGAAAGGCATTTAGAGACACGGAACAATACTTGTGGTGACAATACAAATAAAGATAGATTTAAGTATCATCAGCATACTGTGGATACTGAAATCTGAATAGTTTGCCAAGGGAGTGTCACAGATCTGCTTAGTCAAGCTTACCTGTATAGTGATTCTGCTCTGTGTCTCAGTCTGACTCAGTCCTGTCTCCATTCATGCTGCCAGACAGTCTGTGCATTGCTGGTTCATTGATTGATTGCACCTGATGGAAATCCTGGCAGAAGCTGGAATCACCTGTAACCCTTTGCTCTCCTGTTCCATGTGGCTCACCTGTTTAGTTCAGACTGAAGTATTCTGGATTCCTGCCTCAGATTGCATATTGCCCTCTGTCATTTCCTCCAATCAATACAAGGCAGGGGGGGGTAAATATCTTGCTCACAGAGGCAGAACTGACTTCAGCAACTTGTCTTCCTGCTGCATGTGCTGGATGCTCTGTGCAGTTCAAATCCCTGCGTGAGTCTTCAGCGTTCAGCTCCCAGAGGCTCTGCTTGTCCAGCGCTCCCGGTCTGGTCCACAAATTGTCCAATTCCTGCTCCAGTTCCTGCTCATCTAGTTCCTGTGTTTATACTCGGTTTTCTTCAGTTATTTGTTATATGCCAAGTCAGCCATTTCAGTTCTGTTATCTCCGTCACCTGTTCCTGTGTCAACGCCAAGTCGCTACCCTGTCCTGATACCAGATTCCTGACCTGCCTGCTACAAGCTGCATCCAGCTATTGTGTGCTACGTCTCTGCTGTAAGCTTCCAGTAATCCTGTCAGCTGTATCCTGATCCCAGCCATCCAATCTTCAGTCATCCAATCTTCAGTCATCCAGCCATCCAATCTTCAGTCATCCAATCTTCAATCATTCAACCATCCAATCTTCAGCCATCCAATCTTCAGCCATCCAATCTTCAGTCATCCAGCCGTCCAATCTTCAGTCATCCAATCTTCAGTCAGCCAATCGTCCAATCTTCAGGTATCCTTTTCTCTAAACTCAAATCCTGAACATTGCCTTATCCTCCCAGAACTACCGGCACATATCTTGTTTATTTTGAATGGACTGCCATCTTGTTTATTTTTGCAAAGGACTGCTATCTTTTGTTACTTGTTATTTATCAGAGACTTGCATCTAGTTATTATTTGTCCAATCAAGAAGTATTGATCCTGGTTACATTATCTGTTATATGAGTTCCTTCAATAAACCTGTTTGTGTTAACCCATCTCCGGCTGGTCACGCCTCTCTTCCTGAGATCCGCACCACTCCATCAATCCACCATCTGACCACTCTAGTCACGACTGATTCCACACACCAATTTCGTGACAGTTTGCTGAAGACACATGGACTTGGTCAGTGATCCGAGTGTGAGAAGTGTGGGTTGTCTAGATCACAGTACCAGCATGGAGAGACAGATTGATCTTCAGTTCTTACTCACAAAGTTCTGGCAAGACTTATCTGGTTGTTCTTGCAAGCTGCAGCAATCCTAGCCGGCTAATGAATCCTCACGTGTCACATCTGCAGCCGCTTGTCATTTGGCCTCTTCATCTCTACCCCCTGACTACCTGGCTACTCCAAAGGAGGACGATGAGGCTTCTGCGGACAGTGGGTCTGTCATAAGTCCATTACTTTGCCATCTGAAATCTGGTTCTGCTTGGACCTTTAAAGAGCCAGAATCAGAGACATTAAAGGTTTTACACCAGTTACTGAATCAACTACAGGAATTACCATCTAAAAATTTTTCTGTAGTCTCTGCCATATTGGACAGTTCTTTGGTACCCCTTTCCAGTGGAACTGTGCTCAAAGGAACTTCCACTACACTTCCAAGTACTCCTGAGAAGTTCTCTCATAAGCCTTGTAAGGACATACCACAAAGCAGACCACGAGCCCAGCTGTCTGAGGAGGAACGTCAGCGGCGCAGGCAGCTAGACCTGTGCTTCTATTGTGGTGGTTCAGACCATTTCATAGAAGTTTGCTCTCTCCGTCAGCCCAGAAATGGGGAGATTCCTCCCGTTACAACTCAGAAAGAAACCCGAATTAATACTTGGGGCCCTAGAACAAAGATCATCTTGGCCAAACACGGTTTTACTGCTGTCCACAGAGCTCCTGGGAAGGTTCCTGTATCCATTACTGGAGGTGGTGTCTCAGGATTTTCTGCCCAAAAGCATGTGTCCGTCTCATCAACATCAGGAGGGTTGTCCAATACCGCAGCCCCAGCAGAGGTATCTTGTGCTAAAGATTCAGAACGAGTATTCCGTCTCCAGCCCCAAGAGGGGGTTCAGCCTTTCCAGCCCCAGAAGGGGGTCCAGAATCTTCAGCCCCAGAAGAGGGTTCAGCCTCTCCAGCCTCAAGAAGAGGTTCGTTGTCTCCAGCCCCAGGAGGGGGCTCTCTGTCTCCAGCCCCAGGAGGGGGCTCTCTGTCTCCAGCCCCAGGAGGGGGCTCTCTGTCTCCAGCCCCAGGAGGGGGCTGTCTGTCTCCAGCCCCAGGAGGGGGCTCTCTGTCTCCAGCCCCAGGAGGGGGCTCTCTGTCTCCAGCCCCAGGAGGGGGCTCTCTGTCTCCAGCCCCAGGAGGGGGCTCTCTGTCTCCAGCCCCAGGAGGGGGCTCTCTGTCTCCAGCCCCAGGAGGGGGCTCTCTGTCTCCAGCCCCAGGAGGGGGCTCTCAGTCTCCAGCCCCAGGAGGGGGCTCTCAGTCTCCAGCCCCAGGAGGGGGCTCTCAGTCTCCAGCCCCAGGAGGGGGCTCTCAGTCTCCAGCCCCAGGAGGGGGCTCTCAGTCTCCAGCCCCAGGAGGGGGCTCTCAGTCTCCAGCCCCAGGAGGGGGCTCTCAGTCTCCAGCCCCAGGAGGGGGTTTTCTGTGTCCAGTCCCAAGTGGCGGTGAATCAGAGTGTCCTGCTCCTGGAGGGGGTCTTGTGTACCAAGGACCTAGGAGAAGAGTCTGATATGTTGGCCCCGGCCTCCGGGCCTGAGGACACTTCTGCCCTGGCCTTCGGGCCTGAGGACACTTCTGCCCTGGCCTTCGGGCCTGAGGACACTTCTGCCCTGGCCTTCGGGCCTGAGGACACACCTGCCCTGGCCTTCGGGCCTGAGGACACACCTGCCCTGGCCTCCGGGCCTGAGGACACACCTGCCCTGGCCTCTGGGCCTGAAGTCCCTAATGCCCTGGCCTTCGGGCCTGAGGTTGTTCCAGTTATTCCAGTGCAGACTGCCTTGCCCAAAGCATCCGAGGGGTCTGCCATGCACGAAACACTCAATGTGCCCGCCGTGTCTGAGGCTTCCGTGGTTCCAGTTTTTCCTAAAAAGTCCAAGATTCTTGATCAGCTGAAGCCTTCCAAAGCCCCAATTCCATCAAAACCATTTCAAGATTCAAGCAGAGAATATTCGCCCATCTATTTTGATGGGGATCTTGTCCATTATGAAGCCCTGGTGAACCAATATTTGTCTATATTGGAAACCGAACCTTCATCTGGTCTCACGCTAGCCAACATCGTCAGTTACCTGTTTTTGTCATTTAAAGGAGAAGCTTTGGAGTGGGCTTGTCCGCTTTATGAATCTAACGACTCCAGACTTCGAGATCTGACATCCTTCTCCAAGGCCGTAGTGGAAAGGTTCGGTTCAAAGACTCCCTGTAAGAATTCCTCCACCACTACAGTTAAAAGTCATCCGGTGGACAAAACCGACCATTCTTTGCCATCCATCCAAGATTGTGCGCCATCTCAACAATGCCTTAGAACCTCCAAGGTTTCAAAAAATTGTCTATTGATGCCCAAATCTATGGACGTTAGAATTGGGTACACATCTATGTCCACCCATTGTGTTGGTTCCTCTGGACTGTCCAATTCTCCAGGATCATCTTCTGAAAAGCAATCTGCCCCGTCAATACCCACCATATGTATTGGATCTTCCGCTTCATGCTACCTCAGTGGTTCTTCAGGGAGTTTCAATTCAACTGAGAGGTCTTCAATCCTGACCTTAGACCAAGACTCAAATTCAGAGTATGATTCTGATTATGATGCAACTCCCTTCCTGGGAGGTCCTGTGCTCTCTGATGCCTGTTTTGCAGAACCTAAAGCTTCACCTTCCTCAAAAAAATCAAAGCATTCATCTAAGAAAAAGAAGAAGCATCGTCGTTAACCTTGTGCTCCCTTCCAAAGAAGGTTCTGGCATAGGTGTCCGGAGTCCACCCTGAAGGAGGGGGTAATGTCACAGATCTGCTTAGTCCAGCTTACCTGTATGGTGATTCTGCTCTGTGTCTCAGTCTGACTCAGTCCTGTCTCCATTCATGCTGCCAGACAGTCTGTGCATTGCTGGTTCATTGATTGATTGCACCTGATGGAAATCCTGGCAGAAGCTGGAATCACCTTTAACCCTTTGCTCTCCTGTTCCATGTGGCTCACCTGTTTAGTTCAGACTGAAGTATTCTGGATTCTTGCCTCAGATTGCATATTGCCCTCTGTCATTTCCTCCAATCAATACAAGGCAGGGGGGGGTAAATATCTTGCTCACAGAGGCAGAACTGACTTCAGCAACTTGTCTTCCTGCTGCATGTGCTGGATGCTCTGTGCAGTTCAAATCCCTGCGTGAGTCTTCAGCGTTCAGCTCCCAGAGGCTCTGCTTGTCCAGCGCTCCCGGTCTGGTCCACAAATTGTCCAATTCCTGCTCCAGTTCCTGCTCATCTAGTTCCTGTGTTTATACTCGGTTTTCTTCAGTTATTTGTTATATGCCAAGTCAGCCATTTCAGTTCTGTTATCTCCGTCACCTGTTCCTGTGTCAACGCCAAGTCGCTACCCTGTCCTGATACCAGATTCCTGACCTGCCTGCTACAAGCTGCATCCAGCTATTGTGTGCTACGTCTCTGCTGTAAGCTTCCAGTAATCCTGTCAGCTGTATCCTGATCCCAGCCATCCAATCTTCAGTCATCCAATCTTCAGTCATCCAGCCATCCAATCTTCAGTCATCCAATCATCCAATCTTCAATCATTCAACCATCCAATCTTCAGCCATCCAATCTTCAGTCATCCAATCTTCAGTCATCCAGCCATCCAATCTTCAGTCATCCAGCCGTCCAATCTTCAGTCATCCAATCTTCAGTCAGCCAATCGTCCAATCTTCAGGTATCCTTTTCTCTAAACTCAAATCCTGAACATTGCCTTATCCTCCCAGAACTACCGGCACATATCTTGTTTATTTTGAATGGACTGCCATCTTGTTTATTTTTGCAAAGGACTGCTATCTTTTGTTACTTGTTATTTATCAGAGACTTGCATCTAGTTATTATTTGTCCAATCAAGAAGTATTGATCCTGGTTACATTATCTGTTATATGAGTTCCTTCAATAAACCTGTTTGTGTTAACCCATCTCCGGCTGGTCACGCCTCTCTTCCTGAGATCCGCACCACTCCATCAATCCACCATCTGACCACTCCAGTCACGACTGATTCCACACACCCATTTCGTGACAGGGAGGAGGTATAGATTGAGAAAAGAAGAAAACCTAGACTGAGCCTTGTGGTACTCCAACTGACAGAGGTAGTGAAGAGTAGGTACAGATGGAGCGCCTCCCAGCCAGCACTTGGAATTGCCAGATTCCTTTAGCTGGCAATCGCCGGCAGAGAGGCGCCATCTGATGAGGATGTGTGAGTGTCTCCCGCTTCGGGGAGATGGGCAGGGATTGGGAGGGGGCTGGGGGCGGGGGGGGGGGGCAAAGTAGGGCTATGTCGGAACGAGCATGCAAGCATCTTGTGCATGTGCGCCCCCATCCAGCAGATGGTGGCTGCTGGCGATTTGATCGCCAGGAGCAAATCCAATGGGAGCTTCTCCATCTGTAGAATCAGAGAAGCGAGCACTGAGAGAGTGATTAGTAGTATAAGAATCAAGAAAGGACTGTGTTCTGAAGACCTAGGGATTCTAGTGTTTTTATGAGAAGATAGTGGTCAACAATGTCAAAGGCAGTAGAGAGATCTAGAAGAATAAGAAGTGAGAAATGGCCTTTAGATTTAGCAGTGGCCAGATCATTTACTACTTTAGTCAGTGCTGTCTCTGTGGAGTGTTGAGAGCGAAAGCCTGACTGAAGTGGGTCCAATAAGTTGTAGGAGTTAAGGCGAGTTAAGAGGCGAGTGTAGGGAAGTCTCTCAAGTAGCTTGGCGAGGCATCTAAGCTGAGAGATAGGAGGGTAGTTTGGATCAGAATTGTATTTTTTTAGAATGAGAGTAATAAGTGCATGCTTGAACAGACAAGGAAAGAAACCAGTAGAGAGAGAGAGAGAGAGAGAGAGAGAGAGAGAGAGAGAGAGAGAGAGAGAGAGGTTACAGATTTTAGTTATGTTTGGGATAAGTACAGGAGACATATACTTACTTGTAAGGGTGTATAAAGAGGAGAGTTAGTGGAGTAGGATGAGAAGAGTGTGGATAATTCATCCTCACTTGTGGGGTCAAATGAGGAGAAAATGGCAAAGGGCTCAGTAAAGGAAGTAAGCAAGCCACTGGCTAGTGAAGAGCATGCCATTTCATCTTGGATTTTAGCAATCTTGTCCTTGAAGAAGGAAGCAAGTTTTTGTGCACTGATAGTAGCTGGTGGGGAGGGTAAGGGAGGGTAAAGAAGTGATTTAAATGTATTAAAAGGTCACTTGGGGTTGGTGGCATAAGAAGAGAGGAGCGATTGAAAATATGTTTGTTTAGTAGTGTCCAGAACATTACGATAGGCATGGTAGGTAGTCTTAAATGTGAGGAAGTCTTCCCATTTCGAGATTTATGCCACTGACATTCAAATCTACGTGAAAGTTCTTGCAGGTGTCTTGTTAATTTAGAGTGCCACGGATGGCATCTAAGGCTACATGGATTCTGGTTCAGGTGGTATACAGCTGTCTCAGGACAGGCAAGTATAGAAATGGGTGAGAGCAGTTGTTGTAGAGAGATAGAAAGTTGTTCAAAATCAATAGCATTAGTATTTTTGCAGGTTAGAGAAGGCTTGCATGATTTAAGAATTATAGAGTTTGGAGAAATGGGGGAGGTTTAGAAGGTGATAAGCAGGGCCGGCGCTACCCGCTCAGCAGAGGATGCAAAGCAGGTAGGCGCCGGGCAGGAGAGGCACCACTGTCCCTGCTCTGCATCCCCTGCTGTCTCTGACTCACACTGCAGGGCACGCAGCAGCGCCAGAGGCACAGAGTTCCCTCCCTATATTATACATCAGTGCAGCAGTACGTACTAAAAGGGGCGGGGCTACATGGACGGAGGGGGGGGCTACACGGACGGAGGGGCGGGGCTATGATGGAGCAAGACTGAAGAGAGACACAGGAGAGACTGAGCTGCCAGGACAGCAGACTAAAGTGTGAGTGTACTAATGTTGGCAACTGGTGTGGGCACGTGTATAGGCAGGCTGCATTACCAATGTCAGCAACTGGTGTAAGCATGTGTGTAGGCAGCATTACTAATGTCGGCAACTGATGTGGGGATGTGTATAGGTCAGGGCTGGGCAACACCGGCCCTCCAGATGTTAATGAACGACACATCCCAGGATGCTTTGCATTAGTTTTGCTATGTGGCCATGCTGAAACTGATGCAAGGCATGCTGGGATGTGTAGTTCATCAACATCTGGAGGGCCAGTGTTGCCCAGCCCTGGTATAGGTAGTGCTACTAATGTCGGCAACTGGTGTGAGCATGTGTGTAGACATCGCTACTAATGTTGGCAACTGATGTAGGCATGTGTATAGTCAGCGCTACTAATGTCAGCAACTGGTGTGAGCATGTGTGTAGACAGCGCTACTAATGTCAGCAACTGGTGTGGACATGTGTATAGTCAGCGCTACTAATATCAGCATCTGGTGTGGGCACGTGTATAGTCAGTGCTACTAATGTTGGCAACTGGTGTGGGCACATGTATAGTCAGCGCTACTAATGCCGGCAACTGGTGTGGGCACGTGTATAGTTAGCGCTACTAATGTCGGCAACTGGTGTGAGCATGTGTGTAGACATCGCTACTAATGTCGGCAACTGGTGTGGGCACGTGTATAGTCAGTGCTACTAATGTCAGCAACTGCTGTGGGCACGTGTATAGTCAGCGCTACTAATGTCGGCAACTGGTGTAGGCACGTATATAGTTAGCGCTACTAATGTCAGCAACTGGTGTGGGCACGTGTATAGTCAGCGCTACTAATGTCGGCAACTGGTGTGAGCATGTGTGTAGACAGAGCTATTGATGTCAGCAACTGGTGTGGGCACATGTATAGGCAGTGCTACTGCTGTTGGCAACTGGTGTGGGTATATGGTTACACAGTGCTACTAATGTCGGCAACTGGTGTGGGCATATGGTTACACAGTAGCGCCTTGAGTCCTGTTGGAGAAAGTGCGCTATATAAATTCTACTTACTTACTTACAGTGCTACTAATGTCGGCAACTGGTGTGAGCACTACGTATAAGCAGAGCAACTACTTTTGGCAACTGGTGTGGGCGTTCTGAATAAGCAGCCCTTCAAATGTGGGTATATCCAGGAGTATTCGGAGCATTATGTGTAGCATAATGTGTGTCAATATCATATGGGCATTATGGTGCATGGCATATTTTGTAAGGAGAATTACGGTGTGTGGCATAATGTGTAATGGGCATTATGGTGTGCTGCATATTGTGTAAGGGGCATCATGATGTGTGACATAATGTATAATTTGCATTACTGTGTGTGGTATAATGTGTAATGGGCATTGAGGTGTGAAGCATAATGTGTTATGGGGATTACAGTGTAATTGGTACTTTTATGTGACGATGCCCATTCCCCAAAAAGCTACGCTCCTACATTTTTGCGTGCTCCTACGGCGCAAACTCTCCCTGTTTTTTTAACTCATGGCACCAAAATGGCTAGTTACAGCTGTGTAAGGTGAATAATATTGTGCTACTATGTGGTGTAATTTGGAGTGGGAGTATTATTGTGTGGCCATTCCCCTTCCTTGAGAGATCACACATTTTTCTTTTGGTGTGCGCTGTCCCTTTGTACAGCTTGGGTGGGCACAAATTTATAGTTTGCAGGAGGGCGCCGAACCCTCTAGCACCGGCCCTGGTGATAAGGTTGGGATCAGCGAGAGGGAATGGAGTGTTATCAAATTCATAAACAGAGCATAGCCTGGTGAATTCAAGATCAAGGCAGTGGCCCTTCTTGTGAGTAGAGGAGTCCGACCACTGGGTGAGGCCAAGAGGTGGCTAGAGAGAGGAGTTTAGAGGCATGAGGAGAAAGTGGGCTATCAATAGCAATATTGAAATCACCCATGATGATGGTGGAGATGTCAGAAGATAAGAAGTGTGGGAGCCAGGCAGAGAAATCTTCTGTTTGGGACGCCCAGGTGGGCGATAGATAGCTGCAACACGCAGAGAGAAAGGGGTCAAAACCCTGATAGAGTGAACTTCAAATGTTGTGAATGTGAATGATGGAACCAGTGGTAACACTGTGTATGTGCACGATTGGGACAGTAATATATCAACAACCCCTCCTTTACTGTTACCAGGCCTGGAGGAGTGTGTGTGTGTGAAGTGCAAACCACCATGTGACAGTGCTGCAGGGGAGGCCGTGTCTGATTGTGTGAACCAAGTCTCTTGAAGCAGATTGAAGTTGCCAGAGATGAAGAGGTCATGGACTGAAGTTAATTTGTTGAAAACAGAGCGTGCATTCAATAAGGCACAATTAGTGACTTGGAGGGTGATGGGAGATGTGATATTTATGAGGTTAGCTAGATTTCTATATCATTTTATTATTTATTTACATTGTTTGAACTCAGCTGAATGTGAGGGGCAGGTGGTTAGGGCCTGTATTTGTGGATATATCACCATTTAATAAAAGCAGTAGCGCTAAATAAATGTTAGTGAAGGTTTGTGAATAATTTGTGTTGTGGCAAGTTTTGGTTGTTAACGTGCATGTAGAGAAGGAAGTAAAAAGTTCATGAGCGTTAAGAAGAGGGGAGTGAATAATGGAAGCAGAGGGGATAGTTGTATGCATACATCCCGACATGACCCACTCAAGGAGGGACACAATGCTCTGTTTCTGTACTTCACTCTTAATTTTTGATCGCTATCACCTGTGGTGAAACACCTTTCTTACCCATTAACAGTGGCGGTTTTTACCTATGGGCTGCAGGGCTGCAGCCCCCTCAGGTAAAATCCGCCACTTTCTCTGCCTAAAGTGAAGCCAGATGCAGTCTGTGAGACTGCTCTGGCTTCAATGTGACTGGCAGTGACTTCCTATTGGAAGCCCAACCAGCCAGTCACTCAAGGCTGTCCCATTGGGAGGTGCTCCCTCCCTCCAGGATGCCTCTCTGTGCGCAAATGCGCGGCAGCCCCCAAAATGGGTTCTGCGCATGCGCAGTACTGCGGACCATACTGCGCATGTGCCAGAACCCGGGAATCTGATTAAGCCTTAACCGCGAAGAGGGCGATGTTGGAAGGTATGGTTGTATGAGCATACCTCACAACTTTTTAATCTTTAAAAGCGGGAAACTTGCGCAGCGCAGGACTGTTGGGAGGTATGTATGGGTAGTGTAGGATGATGAGAAGACTTTGAAAAGAAATCCATGACATGATATGAAAAATAATAGTTTGGCAAGAATGCTGTCAGTTAAAAGGCTGAAGTTAATATTAGAATGGAAAAGTAATATTGGTTCTTTACCTTTCCTTAATGTTGTCTAAAGCAAAATGGCTTAAGGGTATTATGTGCAATGAAAGGTTTGTACAATGAACAGAAATAAATACTATTTCTGTTAGAAACAATTGCAGGAAACTTGGAAAGTTTTTGATAGATCAGGTCTAGTGATGGGAGTCCAGGTTACACAGTCAGGAGATGCATGTTGAGAGGGAAGCGGTCATCTATTAGAATGAACTTAGGTCTACAGTCATTAGGTCGACCCCACTAGGTCGACTGGCAGGAAGGTCGACCTGACTTAAGGTCGACATGGGCCAAGGTCGACATGACTTAAGGTCGAATTTGCATAAAGGTCGACATGAGGAAGGTCGACTGGTCATAAGGTCGACATGGGGTTTTTCACAGTTTTTTGAGCCGACATGTGCCGACAGGCGGTATTTCATGCCCTACCATCCACTAGGGCGTGGAGGAGGTTATTAAAGCTGTGGCGAGCGAAGCGAGCCACCGTGCCCGAAGCATCGCGAGCGAAGCGTGCGATGCGAGGGTCCGATTCTCATTGCCAACTGTGTCCATGTTGACTGTGTCGACATTCGGATCAAAAAAACAGTGAAAAACTCATGTCGACCTTATAACCAGTCGACCTTCCTCATGTCGACTTTTATGGAAATTCGACCTTAAGTCATGTCGACCTTGGACCATGTCGACTTTAAATCAGGTCGACCTTCCTGCCAGTCGACCTAGTGGGGTCGACCTAATGACTGTAGACCTAAGTTCATTCTGACAGATGTACCGATTCCGTTGAGAGGAGAAGGTAAATTGTCCTTTGTTGTTGAAAAACTCCTCAGGGATCTCTTGTTAGGATACATTGGGCGAGATTTATTGTGTTGACCATTTTTGTGAAAATGCGATTTAAACTCAAATCGCCGTGTATCGCCATTTTTTTATATCGCATTTTTTTCCAGAAATCGCGTATTGAATGGCTGGCGCAAAGCCGCCTGAAAAGTGCGATACATGGCGATAGACGGCGATACGGTGCGAATTGAGTCGATGTAACACGCCATAATAGTGCGATTTCCGGGTTAGGTCATGTGCGTATTTGCGGCCAACCGGAATGCGATTTACACCAATACACCTGAACAGCCCATACAACATGCTAACCTATTGGCCCACCTTAGTCCCTTGCAATAAGCATCACACCCCCTATATAAAGGGGCGCAGACGCCATTTTACCCTTTGAAAGGGAGTAAGGCGTTTGAGATGGAGAGGAGAGGAGGAGGTTTTGTTAGGTGCAGAGGAGGCAGAGGGACAGCCAGCTTGGGCCCAAACACCCCAACCACTGGGAGAGGTAGGGGAGTGAGAGCCAGCACTGCCAGAGGCAGGACAGGGAGAGCCAGCATGCTCCCAGCAAGAGCTGCGCCAGGGAGAGGCCACATGGTGGAAGCTGAGCAGGTGGCTATGGAGGATGAGGAGGAAGCAGGCACAAGCCAGGTGTCCTCACAGGAGGAACAGAGTGCCAGGCACACAGAGGAGGAGCTGCAAGAGGGGTATTTCTCAGAGGTGGACTGGCCTGTGCAGGAGGCAGAGGAAGCTGACTTGGAGGTGCTGGGGGAAGATCCAGGACAGGAGGAGGAGGAGGAGGAGGAGGAAGCGGGTGAGGCTGGAAATGTGGAGGAGGATGATGCAGCTCGTACAGCTAGTGGGAGGAAAGTCAGGTTCTCATATGAGGAGAATATGGCCCTGGTGCGTGCACTCCTGCCTCTGTATGACCGCCTACTTGGTCCTCACCATCATCGCACAAGTGTGGCAAGGAAGAAGGGGATGTGGGACAGTATCACCTCTGCGGTAAATGCAGTTAGCACACACAAGAGGAGTGTGCGCAACGTCAAAAAGCGATACAATGACATCAAGCGCCTCCTCAAAGCCAAGCTTGCTCTGGAGAAGAAGGAGGCCTGTCGCACAGGAGGTGGCCCTAGGCAGGAGGTCCGCTTTAAGGCCTATGAGAGGCTGCTATGCCGAATCATCCCACCAGAGGTGCTTCCCGGCATCCACATTGCCGACACAGACAGGCCCCCCACTCCACCGCCAACTGGTAAGTGTCCACACATGTCAATGTAACATGTTGCTATGTCATGTGCGCATGCTATTATGGTGCTATGCTTTATGTGTCCAAAAGATTGCAGTGTGTGGAACTACATATCCCAGCAAAATCACATTTTGCTACCTTGCTTTGCTAAATAATGGACTCTGCATTTTGCTGGGTTATGTAGTTCCACAGATCCAATTAATGTGTGCTGTCCTAAACACTGTAGGCCTGCAGTGTACTTGATTGTTAATCTATATCAATCCTCTGGGTAGTTGGAAAAGCACTTTACAGTCACTTTTACATGTGTAATCTGCTGGTCTTTCCTGTTATTTGCAAGTGGATGCAAAATATTGTTCACAGGCATAATACTCAAATAACCACTTCAGTTCAAAGTCTTCAAATTCCTTATGTAATCATATCAGGGTCAAAAAGTTTGATTGAGGGAAAGTTTTTATCTGCATATTTCGAAAAGTACCAGTTAGGTGCAAATGATAATAATGGAAAATGTCTTCTTCTTTCAAACAGCTCCAGCTCTGGAGTCCCAGCCTGCTGTTGACCAACATCAGCCACATCTGATTGGTCACACTGTCCAGTCTGCAGGTGAGATATCATAGTGTTACACACACACACTGCACAATTCACACATGGCTGTCCCCACCACAGTAGCCTGTGCCAATGCATAATGCATGAGCAACACCTAACCATTCCAACTAAGGTAACATGACCCACCATACACCAATCTGCATAGCATACTTACCACTCTTTTCTAATGTGTAGGTCCTTCACAACCAATGCCTGAACCAACGGATCCCATGCAAAATATGGACGACATGAGTGAAATCATCCTGGAGACGGTGACATCGTTGGAGCCTGCACAAAACCAAGCACACCCAGTTAATGAGGCCCCCTATACGCAGTCACATAGGCAGCAGCCCACAATCATTGCAGCCACCAACACCCCCACTAGTGCGGAGGAGTTGGCGCAATCCATCCATCTTTTTAAGGGGAAACAACTCGCTTTTATGGAGGTGCAGACCACCCAACTAGAAACGGTGAAGGGGTATGTGCGGAACATAGCTCTGCAAATGAGACGAATTTCTCAAAGTGTGCGGGCTAATGTAGGGACACAAATTCGTCTTGTCTCTACATTAGACACACGCTTAGCAGAAATTGGTCAAGCCATTCAGGGTCAAACTACTAATTTTAGAGGTCTAAATGCCAATATGGTTGAACAGACCCAAGCAATTAATGGGCAAACAACTGCGTTGATGTCCCTCCAAACGCAAATCAGCCTCAGTGCAACTAGTTTGTTAGGTCAGCACCAAACCACATCTACCCAAAGCAGTAGTGTATCCTCCACACCCATGAGTGGGTCCCCCACTACTCCCCCACGGCGTAGTGTCCATACTAGGGGTGGTGGTGCCACTACTGGTAAGGGTGGTAATACCCGGGCTATATTTAAACATGAATAATCTTCTTTGCATTTACATGTGTATCATGTTCATTCTTTTTTTCATTCACTCTTGCAGTGATTGTTCCTGCAAATGTTTCATATGCTATGGCCTATGGCTAAATTTTTCTGCAAGTAAAAATTATTTGCATCCAGCAAACTTGTTGTCATTCTTTACAAATGATTACCCACACTGTTCTATTATGTATTGTCAACTAGTGACATTTTAGCAGCCATGGGACTTTGGGTTGTGTGTGCTTATTTGTAATGGGATTTTAAGGAAATAGTCACATTTGAAGGGGATAAGCATTGGGAATTGCATACTGTATGTAGCCGCCACTTGTTTTGCAACATTTCAACCACCTCAGATTAATGATCGAGGTCACCTCCATCCATTAAGCCTATGTTAATTTGTATTTGCCAACATTTGTACACACAGAAAACTACAGTACTTACTTGACATTGTTATAGGTGTTATCATGTTGCCAGGCATAAAGTATGCTGTGGTGGGGTAGCTTGCAGGGGTTGGCCATTATTGTTGGTCTGCTTCTGGCCAATTAACATGGACAGGGAAAAATGTAATGTTACCAATGTATGTGTGTTACAGGTTCCCCATTACTATTCATTGTACACACACAAATTACCTGTGAAATGCTGCAGGATCATCCATGTACGAACCACATCCCCCCTCCGTGTACTTCGCACTACAACATCAGTAGTTTGAGCTTCCTGCACGACTGCTGCAGGGGCCACATCTACATAGTTTGGTTGACCCAAAGCTATGTTATGCAGCATGCAGCAAGCCTGGACAACCAAAACCACTTTGGCAGGGTGGTATAGCAGTGTACCTGCTGACCTGTCCAAACACCGAAATCGGCTTTTCAGCACCCCAAAGGTGCGTTCCACTACATTGCGGGTAGCAATATGTGCAGCATTGTAGCGGTGCTGTGCAGGGCTTTGTGGGTTCCGCAGAGGTGTCATGAGCCACGAATGACACCCATATCCTGAGTCACCTAACATGTAAAGGGATTTGTGTGGTCACATATCATGAGGGTAATTGGTACATAATAGTAGCAGCCTATACTACATTGTTTGGGCTGGTATAAAGAATTACAACAGAAATGACTCTTGATTAGAAGGTTACACACATGGATGTTAAAGGTAAAGACATAGGTAAGCAAACAGCATGTAAACAGTGGTAAGTGACTTCCCAAGTAGCCAGCCCTCTGGCATGGTGTTGTTGTGGAAACGGTCCCAGAGAGCTGAGTGCCGCAGGATATAGGCATCATGGCAGTTCCCGGGGTAGCCTGCAACCACACTGAGAATTCTGAGGTTGGCATCACAGACCACCTGCACATTGAGGGAATGTCTGCCCCTGCGATTGACATAGACATGCTCCCTCACGTGCGGGGCCAGAATCCCAATGTGGGTGCAATCTATGGCTCCCAGCACATTTGGAAATGCTGAGAGCCGATAGAATGCCACCTTCAGGTCCTGCCACTCGGACTCACAACGTGGGAATGTGATATATGTGCGCCACAGCTTCTTTAATGCATTTAACACTTGAGAAAAATGTTTAGAGAAAATAGCTTGTGACACCCCCAAGGCCCATGAGCTCACAGAGGGCCAGATGTACTAAGCTTGAAAAGTGATAAAATGCAGAGTGATAAACAGCCAGCCAATCACCTCCTACATGTGATCTCACAGACTGTGTTTGAAAAATGTCAGGTAGTAGCTGATTGGCTGGTTGTTTATCACTCTCGATTTTATCACTTCTCAAGCTTAGTACATCTCGCCCAGACTGAGTGGAGCCTGTGGCAAACAAGTGGAGGGCGCACATTAATTTCTGCAGCCCAGACACTGCATAGTTGGCCCCCCCACAAGGGTCCAAATCATCTCTCACCTGCTCATATAAGTTCAACAGGTTCTGTCGGTTCAACCTAAATATGTCCACCACCTGTTGATCAGAGAGGGAGTCCAGGTACACCCTAGCACGGTACCGACGAGAAGCACGGAGTGGTCGGGGTACCTGGATCTGGTGGGCAGCAGCAGCATCCCTCCTGCGTAGCTCCTCCAAACGCCCCAGCTCACACACTAGCACCTCCAGTCCACTCTGCAAAATGTCCATCTCAAACAGCCTCACAGGTGTCCATAATCATGTGGGAGTATATGTAGGGGAGTTAGTAAGTGCTATGTGGGTCACCTGTGAGATATTTAACCGTTTCTACGCTCAAACGCTGGCGATTTTAAGCAAATCGCCACCCTGTACTTGGTCTGGTTTTTTTGGGGGCAAAAACCGCATTTTGCTGTCGATTTCCAAATGCGGCAGACATTAAATTCGCGATTTGTATCTTTTTCAATGGAAAAACATCTGGATGCGATGTTGTAAATCGGCACTTCAGAAAGTGCGAATTAGCGGCAAAAAGTGCGATTTATGCCGCAAATCGCCACCCATTAAGTAGTCGATTTTGGAAAAAAAAACCGGCCGTTTTTGCGATATAAATCGCCAAAAACCCAACAGCGCTCTCTAATAAATGTCACCCATTGTTTTCTTTCTCTGTTTTTCCTTCGGTTTAACATCAAAGTTCTTATTTAAGTTTATGCTAGCCTTTGAATAGATGTCCTTAGAATAGATGGACACAGTCCTCTCTGATGTTCATTAAATAATGACTTCAAATATGTGTCTACACTGATTACACCTAGCATTCCCCCTCCCCCAGCACTAGCCAGTAATAAAACTGTTTAAACAAACAAACAAACCAGGATACCAAGTAGGATTTAGCAAAGCAATATGCCCTCTTACAAACATCAGGAGAGAGCAAACATTCCAGTTTTTGTTTTTAACAACCTAACAAATGCATAGACAATCTATTATTATTTATTTACAGTTTCTTATATAGCGCACACATATTCCGCAGCGCTTTACAGAATATATTTCAGCGTTGCCGATTTTTACAGACTCCTCTCCGGGAGAACACCGGAGAGGAGACTGTCAGCATCACTTCTGGGGGCGGGGCCTGATAGAGACATCATCAGTCCATGCCCCCAGTGATGCAAATCCCGCAATATGCGGGTCTCTGATGGGGGAGGGGCTAAACATGCACAATTTGCATATTTAGCCTCGCCCCCTTCTACCGAAATGCCGCGAATCGCAGCAATTTCATGCTTCTGCCCCCAGGTAAAAGGGGGGGGGGGGGGGGGGAGGGGACAGCCGGAATCCGGGAGGGTTGACCACCTTTCCGGGGGGACGGGAGGGGGGACCCGATTTTCGGGATCCTCCCGGCCATTCCGGGAGGGTTGGCAACCCTGATATATTTTGTACATTCACATCAGTCCCTGCCCCAGTGGAGCTTACAATCTATATTCCCTACCACATGTACACGCACACAGACATTCTAGGGTTAATTTTTTTGTTTGGAGCCAATTAACCTACCAGTATATTTTTGGATTGTGGGAGGAAACCGGAGTACCCGGAGGAAACCCATGCAAGTACAGGGAGAATATACAAACTCCGCACAGTTAGGGCCATGGTGGGAATCAAACCCATGACCTCAGTGCTGTGGGTGGGGTTTGTACTTCAAAGTGAGATCTATATTGCAGTGTACAAATAAAGCAGTCAGTATTTTCCCTGCACAGAAACAAAATAACTCACCCAAATCGAATGTGATACGTGCCCCCTCTATCTATTCCTCCATGGCCCCTTCTGTCTGACCCTTTCCCCCTTATCTTTGATCCTCATTGTTCCCTTCTCTCTGAGCCCTGCCCTATGCCCTCTCTATCTGATCCTCCACGGGGGGGGGGGGGGGGGGGGGGGCTACAACATGAATTTATGGAGCAAGGCCACTTTACATTCATTGGAACAGACCCAGAAAATCTACTCTTTATTCTGCTCTTTTGATGATCCATATTTAAAAGAAGATACATAAATTCTAAGTTCTGACCATTACTTTTGTAGGACCAACCCCAGAATGATTTTAATGTTTTCTGTTTTTGTCCTAAAACACTCCATGGTTTAGATGTACTTATACTTTATATTAATCAGGACTAACAAATGGTGAATACTGCTGGAGGCAGTCACAGACTTTTCATTCTCTTTATGGGCGTGCATAGAACCGGATTGTGAATTTCTCTCAGAAACTATGTTGACAGGTAATCCCCGAATCTTCATGAATTGATTCTTCCCATAATAGAAAACAGGAAGGCAGGGGAAAATGACTCATCATATCAAGGTGATCAATCACCATCCAGCTTGTAGTGTGTCTGTGATGTCAGCTCTGAAATTCAAGATTAAATGAGTGAGACCTGTAGAATGGCCACTGAACTCTTCAGCATAAATTACTAAGTTACAGTATATACTGTGAGCATCTTAGATGTTAAAGTTCAAAGATTATTTTGGATGGGTGTCCGGTAGTTCATCTGTTTTATGCATATGAAATGTAGGTACTTGTTTCCTAGCAGGGCGCACAGATTTATTACGTACGCAAACTTACTGAAATCGCATCGCATCGTGTTACGTTATAGTACCATGCGATGCGATTTTCCCGTTCCCGCTCCCTGTCATTCCCGCCCCCTGTCAGATCCTCACAGAAATCACTCTGAGGTGATATTCTGTCGTGACAAGAAGTGTACCTCAGAGCTGGTGGAGATTTGTTGGATTTTGTGAGAAAGTGTTAGTGATTTTCATTGATTTTGAGATGGCTTTATCCGTGATGACCGTGTTCACGCTGCCGCAGACGAAGGAGGAGGCGATAGCGTTCTTCCAAGGACACGACCTGCTTCGTGTCGTTGAATTGCGCTAATGGGCATGTGATGCACCTTTCAGTGAAAGAGTGCATGTGGCGCTGCCATGTAAAGGTATGCCGGCTGAAAGTTAGCCTGAGAGCGGCCCAGTGGTTCCCGGGCTGCCGCTTGTCTTTCTTCACCCTGATGCACTTTATATACGCACGGGCCCAGGACATGACATTGATTGAATTCTGTCAGGAACGGCCGGACATTTCTAAGATGAGAGCTGTGTTGTACAACCGATGGATGAGGGAGGCATGCTCGATGGACCTCATGGCGCAGCCGCAGCGCCTTATTGGGGGTCCAGGGCACATCGTGGAGGTGGACGAGAGTATGTTCGTCCAGAGGAAGAGTAACGTTGGACGTATGCTCCCACAGCAGTGGGTTTTTGGGGGCATATGCCGTGAAACGGGGCAGTGCTTCCTCACTATGGTGCCAAGGAGAGATGCTACCACATTTATGGCGGCTATTGTGGAGCATGTCGTGCCAGGCACCACCATTTACAGTACCTGCTGGAAGGCATACAGCCAGGGGCATAACTAGAATGATGTGGGCCCCATAGCAAAATCTTGGAAGGGGCCCCCCACTGTCACTATAATGCCCATGGGGGGGAGGGGCAGAAGAAAGAGTGTGAGTGTGAGAGACAAAGGGTGTTGGGGAGAGAAAAAGGGGTAGATGGTTTCATGGGAAAAATAGGGAGACAGGGAGAGGGAAAGAGATTGTCAGAAACAAAGATATAGGGAAGCAAGGGAGTGAGTGTCAGTGCGGAGAGAGCGTGCCAGTGATATAGGGGGTGAAAAAGTGTGCCAGCAGGATAAGGGATGAGAGAGCATTTCAGCGAGAAGGGGCAAGAGAGCGTGTCAGTGAGACAGCTTTCAGTGAGAGACAGGGCGAGAGAGAGAGAGATGTTGTTGGGGAGAGACAGGGCTAGAGAGAGAGGGTGTCAGAGAGAGAGCACAGGTAGAGAGATGGATGAGAGACTGTCAGAGAGAGACAGAGAGATGGAGGGAGGAAAGAGAGAGGGGAGATGCATGGGGAAAGAAGTGGGGAGAAGAGAGGAGAAAGATTAGGGGCAGAAAGAGACAGGTGTAGTGAGAGATTGGGATGAGAGAGAGGTGCAGATGGAAAGAGAGAGCAGGGGAGAAAAGACAGAGGGGCAGGGGAAAGAGAGAGAGGCAGTATAGGCACCTCCCAGCATAGATGGCGCTCTGTGCCTCCTACGTAACCCCCCTTCCTTATAGGTATGCCTGTGAACCTTTTATTACCCCCCTTACAGGTGCTGCAGTGCTATGTACTGTACCTTTTAATCACCCAACAACTCCCTGTGAAGGTGCCGCTGTGTACCTCCCTACCCCCACCCCCAGGACATGTGACACTACCTCTGGCAGCACTGTGTCTCCTCTCCATCAAGTCTTCACTGCTGGGTCTTCGCGCAGCTGGGTCTCTACAACACACCACCGGATTCCACTCACTGTACACTGCCGGATCACCAAGGAACAACACTTTCTCAGCGCCGCCTAGCCGGGTCACCGCACAGCATATTAGAGCCGAAAGTTTCACCTGCGCAGGTTCTCCTCACTGCCCTGCCGGTTCTGCACCCCTCACTTAAAAGCGGGATGGTGCACAGGTCAGGCCAGCGCTTTGTATCGCGCTGGGGCTGGTCATTAGAGTGTGACGTTAAGCCACAGGAGAGAGGGGGAGGACTGGAGAGACTGAGGCGAGTATAGCTGGGCCACCGCTCTGGCACAGTGCTGCGCTGTCACTGGGGCATGGGATAATGGCATTGCTATTGTGCCAAAAGGGTGCAGGGGATTGCTAGCTTGGCCTCGGGCCCCCTGAGCCGCCGGGCCCCATAGCAACTGTATCCCCTGCACCCTCTATTGTTACGCCACTGCATACAGCACAGAACACCTGGAACTTGCTGGGTATCAGCACGGCCAAGTCAACCATCGATTTAACTTTATCAATCCATCCACAGGGGTGCATACCCAAAAATGTGGAACGGATGTGGGGCACGTGCAAATGTTGCAACAAGCGCCACAGGGGTACAGCACGCCACATGCTAAATTTTTACCTCCAGGAATTCATGTGGAGAAAAACATTGGGTGGGGATAACCCATTTGAGAGAATCCTGTTTGCACTGACGCTCCTTCCTAAGGATGACTAATGATTTTTAAATGATCATGTTCTTGTTGTGATTCTTTCTGATTTATTAATGTTTTAGTGTTTTTAATCGATTCATTCTTGTTCTTATCTTTATTGTTCTTCTTTTTCATCTATTTCAGTAAATTTTATAGTTCTTAGTTAACACATGTCGTCTTTACTGTGTCAGCTGTATGATTGTGCAGGTGTGAATGTGTTCCTAAAACACCAGCACTATCCACGCGTGGCGAGTGCAGTGGAATGCGTCCTCTGATCTTTTCATACCCCCACTATCCACGTCGGCGTGGAGTTGATTTTATATAGTGTGGCAAGGTGGCCCGCTTCAGGCTCGGTGGCCCGGGGGTATGAAAAGGTCGGAGGATGTGTTCCGCCGCCGCTCGCCACGCTTTGGGGTGACGTTGATACTGGGGTTGCCGCTAAACAATGGCATAGGTGCAGGTGGTTACAATTGTAAGCACCAATTGTAAGCACCCATCACATCTCATACTATGCACACATCACATACCATTAGATCTCATTGTAAGCACCCATCACATATCATGGCATGGGTGCTTGTACAATGAAATATCAGATCGCATTGCATTGCATTGCATTTGGTGCACTGAGATCGGATTCGATATTTGATTGTATAAGCATTTCTGTACCCTTTATATGGACATCGCATTGCATTGCATGACATGGTACTATAATGTGGCATGCAATGCAATTCAATTTCACTACGGAGAATAGCCCAGTATGCATTTAGCGTACTGGTCGCCCTGCTAGGAAACAAGTACCGAAATGTATGACAAAGACTTTAATAAAAACATGTAGATTTACCTGAAGTCTGCAAAGCAGGGAGGCACCAGCCTGGAGAGGTGTTCTCCCTGCTCTGCTGACCCTGCTGCTGTGCACTGTGGGTCCCAGCCACACCGCGCCTGTCAACCTTTATGACAGCACAGACAGCAGCTTGAAGAGCGGCTCCCCCTCTCACATCCCCACCTCCCACCACAGATCGGAACGCTGTTAATGATATGAACTTCAGCTCTGCACTCCCAGCTCCTCCCTGCTGGCACGACTGACAGTCGGCGCCACCTAGCAGAACAGGGCTGGCAGCTGAGTGACGGCTCAGCTGTCCAATAGTATTTGATGAAACAGCCTACAGCTCAGTGACTGGATGTATGGTAGAAGGAGGTGGGATTCCGGCCTCAGTTTATGAAGACATGCAAGCTCTCTCTCTCCTAACTGTATGTATGTATGTATGTATATATATATATATATATATATATATATATATATATATATATATATATATAAAGTGAAATTTCGGGGTGCCCACCACCCTCATCTCCGGGTTGTGGGTGCAGCATCGTGGGCAATCTGGGACGTATACAGGGAGAGGCCAGGTGGTACCTGGGCACAGGGGCGGATCCAGGATAAAATGACAGGGGGGGCACCATGATAAAAGAGGGTTTCGGTGGGGGAGGGGCGGTGTTAGTGGTGCCAGTGTACATGCTAAGAGAGCGGCAGAGAGAGGGTGGGAATGGGATTAAAAATAGGCCCTGGCATTTAAAAGACGCAGGCCCACCATGGCGACAAAAGTGAAGGATGTAGTTGTGCGCGCGCCAAAGGCACGCTCGGGAAAAGGGGGTGTAGCCACTCAACAGGGGGCGTGTCCTTGAGTGTAGTGTACAACACCATATACAACTTCCACACATTATGCAACAAAATTCTAGACTCCTTTATACTTCCCCCTTACACATGATGCCAAATGGAATGAAACTAAATTCACATAATTCCACATGGATTGAGCCAAAATTCAAATAATGCCACACGGATTGAGCCAAAATTTACATAATAACACACGGATTTAGCCAAAATTCACATAATGCCAAATGGATTGAGCCAAAATTCACATAATGCCACATGGATTGTGTCAAAATTCACATAATGCCACATGGATTGAGCCAAAATTCACATAATGCCACACGGATTAAGCCAAAATTCACATAATGCCACACGGATTGAGCCAAAATTCACATAATGCCACATGGATTGAGCCAAAATTCACATAATGCCACACAGATTGAGCCAAAATTCACATAATGCCACACAGATTGAGCCAAAATTCACATAATGCCACACGGATTGAGCCAAAATTTACATAATAACACACGGATTTAGCCAAAATTCACATAATGCCACATGGATTGAGCCAAAATTCACATAATGCCAAATGGATTGAGCCAAAATTCACATAATGCAACATGGATTGAGTCAAAATTAACATACTGCCACACGAATTGAGCCAAAATTCACATAATGCCACATGGATTGAGCCAAAATTCACATAATGCCACATGGATTGAGCCAAAATTCACATAATGCCACATGGATTGAGCCAAATTCACATAATACCACACGGATTGAGCCAAAATTCACATAATGCCAAATGGATTGAGCCAAAATTCACATAATGCAACATGGATTGAGTCAAAATTCACATACTGCCACACGAATTGAGCCAAAATTCACATAATGCCACATGGATTGAGCCAAAATTCACATAATGCCACACGGATTGAGACAATATTCACATAATGCCACACGGATTGAGACAAAATTAACATAATACCACACGGATTGAGACAAAATTCACATAATGCCACATATATTGAGCCAAAATTCACATAATGCCACACGGATTGAGCCAGAATTCACATAATGCCACATATATTGAGCCAAAATTCACATAATGCCACACAGATTAAGCCAAAATTCACAATACGCTTCATAAACAGGGACATTGTCCACCAAAGGCACGCATTAAACATTTACACCATAATGTCCATTACACGTTAAGTTACACGCCATTATGTCCATTATGTGTTATGCCAAACACCATAATGCCTATTAAAAATTATGCTACATAAATGCTGCTTATCTACATGCTCATTGCCAGAGGTTCCATGCTCGTTGCCATGTGGGATTACATGTTCATTGCTAAGGGGGAATACATGCTCGCGGTAAATGGGGGACAGCTGCCGCCAGGCAGAAGTGATAGCCACTGACAGTGGCAGAGCCTGGCTGTATTCAGAGCACTGCAGGTCCCGGGTATTTGAAATAATACCCATTTCACACCAGAAAATGCATTCCCAGGTTGGCCCCTTTTACACCAGCCTAGTCCCTGCATTTTCTGGTGTGAGGGGGAGAGAAAACCACCCCTCCCCCCTTTAACCAGTTATCTCATTTAACCGGCTATATCTTCGGAAACCAACTGACCCATTTACATGACACAAGTATTATATTAAAGAACTTTTGAGTGGGCTTTGAATGATTTTGGTCCAGTGAAACTGGAACGTTTGGTTCCAGAGTAATCTGCCCTCAAAGAACATGAACAGCCATGAAATTACATTTCAAAAATTAAATAATCGGTTTACACGCAATATCTCTGGAACCGATTGACCGATATGGACCAGCCTGGTATCATATTGAAGGCCCAGCGATTTGGAATTGAATGAGATCAACCAGAAGCTTCTGTGATGCCAGGGCGGGAACTGGCAGCCGTCGGAACTGGGTGGGGGTCGGAATTGACGGGTCCCATATTATCCTATGGGGAAAAAACGTTACAACTTTGCCAGGCGATATCTCCGGTTCCCGGGGGGCTAGAAACACGGGGCTGGGCTTGTTGGAAAGCCCTGGTCCTCAGCTACAAAATAAATGACAGGGGGGGCACGTGCCCGGGTGCCCCCCCCCTGAATCCGCCACTGCCTGGGCAGCGTGGGTTCCGGACATCGTGAAATGGCACTATCAGTGAGTTTCCCCTATAGATCTTTGCGAAAGCTATCCACCCATTAGGTGAAGTGGAGTGGACGCCTGCAATAATGGTGAACAGCAGAACACAATGCACTGTTTTGGCAGAAACTAATATTACCAGGATTTGCCACACACAAAGTATATAACACTGTAGTTTTTATCATTGGAGCACTGGCCACCCAGCGGTTATGCTGTATTTTGCACAGAATGGACCCTCTTGACAATTTGTCTGGTACAACTTGAGCAACAACATATTGCTGAATTATTTTACAAAATGTTGGCCATTGCAACGAAATGTACGAGTATCCTTTTTTTTTTAACTGACCAATGACCATAGTCCCTGAGGCACCCTTGAGGGGTTGTGCTATGCAACATTTCACTATGATCACTGTGGAGTACTAAAGTACTATCTAAAGGCCCATACACACTAGAACATTATCTTTCCAAGCTGGCTGGTTGGAATGAAAAATCTGGAAATTTCTGGTAACAAATAACTGCTCCCAAACACTGGAAAATGGACGAAAGCAGTCATCTGCATAACGGTCCATACACACTAGAAGATATTGGCATCAGTCTTGTTCAGAAAGGGGCTTCTGAATGATATTGATGGCAAAATCTTCTAGTGTGTATGCCTAATATCTTTAACAATGCGCCCCCCTGCTCATTGTTAATGATATTGACTTCTTCCGGACATGCAGATGAATCTGCCAATATTGCTTATGCCATTTGCTCCCAGTGTGGATGCACAATATCTTTCATGAGCAGCTCAAGGGAAATTGTTCACCAATGTCTTTCATCTTTAATATCTTCTAGTGTGTATGCACCGTAAATTGACCAATATGTCTGTAGGGACAATTTTTGTCTGTTTTCCATATCTAGGAGCAAATGGTCAATTGTCATTTGCTCCCAAAAATTTCCAGATTCTCTTTCCAACCAGCCAGATTGGAAAGATAATATTCTAGTGTATATAGGCCTTTAGAGGATTGTCTTGGAGGTTAAGCACTTATTGAACTGTGACTTAATTCAGACCTGATCGCACAGCTGCAGATTCGTACAATCTGCATATACGTACAGCCAATAGTACGCATGCGTGAGGCCATCCTGTGATAAAATCCTGCACATTTTTTGTTCACTGGCCATTCACAAGGTAATTGTCAGAAATTCGGCATATGTAGCCAGCTGTAATTTGGGAATGCAGACATGCCCAGAAGTTAAAGGGGAAGTCGCGCCTGTTTCTATTGCAGCTGCAGAGTAACTTCTGGGCTATGGGCAGATTGCACACACTGGAAAAATCATTTGATGGTTGGCGACTTGCGTATGGATTTGCAGCTAACCACAGGTCTGCGATGTTTTTGCAAGCAGTGCTAAGCAATTGACAAGCTTGCACAGGGCAGTCTAGGACTCAGAGTAGCCGGGCAGCTGGCCAGCAGGGTAAAAAATAAAATATATTGATATCGGATGCCATCCATCGATGGCATCAAACTATTCTACCCTCGCCTATCGATGCCCAAAACATTGAGCACTAGGTCCCGACCATCAATGTTTTGGGAACATCAATAGTCGATGGCCATCCCTAGCCCTTGTGCACGGAGCATACTGCACCCATTATAGATACGCCACTGCACACATCCAAGCCGTGACCACGGTATCTGGGATTACGGAACTAATTCCCCGAAGCTGCAGAATTAACCACCAAGACTCCCCTGTGCTGTGTAAAACAGGTGTGGGGAGCGAGCAAAACATGTTCTCCAATTTTGTTACTGGCGTAAAGGGTTAATCTTTGAATAATATGATTTCAGAAGAGTCTGATCTATCACCAGCAATCAAAGTATTGTCATGCCAATATTGTTTTTAATGTCCCTCTCCTGTTGTATTGATATTGCATCTATGTGTTTCTTACATAAATTAAAAATTGATTGAAAAAGAATGTTGGTATTTGTATCAATCAGCGCCACTAATTGTTATAACAACTTCATAGCAAAAGAAACTCAAAGAACATGAACAGCCATGAAATTACATTTCAAAAATTAAATAATCGGTTTACACGCAATATCTCTGGAACCGATTGACCGATATGGACCAGCCTGGTATCATATTGAAGGCCCAGCGATTTGGAATTGAATGAGATCAACCAGAAGCTTCTGTGATGCCAGGGCGGGAACTGGCAGCCGTCGGAACTGGGTGGGGGTCGGAATTGACGGGTCCCATATTATCCTATGGGGAAAAAACGTTACAACTTTGCCAGGCGATATCTCCGGTTCCCGGGGGGCTAGAAACACGGGGCTGGGCTTGTTGGAAAGCCCTGGTCCTCAGCTACAAAATAAATGACAGGGGGGGCACGTGCCCGGGTGCCCCCCCGCCTGGGCAGCGTGGGTTCCGGACATCGTGAAATGGCACTATCAGTGAGTTTCCCCTATAGATCTTTGCGAAAGCTATCCACCCATTAGGTGAAGTGGAGTGGACGCCTGCAATAATGGTGAACAGCAGAACACAATGCACTGTTTTGGCAGAAACTAATATTACCAGGATTTGCCACACACAAAGTATATAACACTGTAGTTTTTATCATTGGAGCACTGGCCACCCAGCGGTTATGCTGTATTTTGCACAGAATGGACCCTCTTGACAATTTGTCTGGTACAACTTGAGCAACAACATATTGCTGAATTATTTTACAAAATGTTGGCCATTGCAACGAAATGTACGAGTATCCTTTTTTTTTTAACTGACCAATGACCATAGTCCCTGAGGCACCCTTGAGGGGTTGTGCTATGCAACATTTCACTATGATCACTGTGGAGTACTAAAGTACTATCTAAAGGCCCATACACACTAGAACATTATCTTTCCAAGCTGGCTGGTTGGAATGAAAAATCTGGAAATTTCTGGTAACAAATAACTGCTCCCAAACACTGGAAAATGGACGAAAGCAGTCATCTGCATAACGGTCCATACACACTAGAAGATATTGGCATCAGTCTTGTTCAGAAAGGGGCTTCTGAATGATATTGATGGCAAAATCTTCTAGTGTGTATGCCTAATATCTTTAACAATGCGCCCCCCTGCTCATTGTTAATGATATTGACTTCTTCCGGACATGCAGATGAATCTGCCAATATTGCTTATGCCATTTGCTCCCAGTGTGGATGCACAATATCTTTCATGAGCAGCTCAAGGGAAATTGTTCACCAATGTCTTTCATCTTTAATATCTTCTAGTGTGTATGCACCGTAAATTGACCAATATGTCTGTAGGGACAATTTTTGTCTGTTTTCCATATCTAGGAGCAAATGGTCAATTGTCATTTGCTCCCAAAAATTTCCAGATTCTCTTTCCAACCAGCCAGATTGGAAAGATAATATTCTAGTGTATATAGGCCTTTAGAGGATTGTCTTGGAGGTTAAGCACTTATTGAACTGTGACTTAATTCAGACCTGATCGCACAGCTGCAGATTCGTACAATCTGCATATACGTACAGCCAATAGTACGCATGCGTGAGGCCATCCTGTGATAAAATCCTGCACATTTTTTGTTCACTGGCCATTCACAAGGTAATTGTCAGAAATTCGGCATATGTAGCCAGCTGTAATTTGGGAATGCAGACATGCCCAGAAGTTAAAGGGGAAGTCGCGCCTGTTTCTATTGCAGCTGCAGAGTAACTTCTGGGCTATGGGCAGATTGCACACACTGGAAAAATCATTTGATGGTTGGCGACTTGCGTATGGATTTGCAGCTAACCACAGGTCTGCGATGTTTTTGCAAGCAGTGCTAAGCAATTGACAAGCTTGCACAGGGCAGTCTAGGACTCAGAGTAGCCGGGCAGCTGGCCAGCAGGGTAAAAAATAAAATATATTGATATCGGATGCCATCCATCGATGGCATCAAACTATTCTACCCTCGCCTATCGATGCCCAAAACATTGAGCACTAGGTCCCGACCATCAATGTTTTGGGAACATCAATAGTCGATGGCCATCCCTAGCCCTTGTGCACGGAGCATACTGCACCCATTATAGATACGCCACTGCACACATCCATGCCGTGACCACAGTATCTGGGATTACAGAACTAATTCCCCGGAGCTGCAGAATTAACCACCAAGACTCCCCTGTGCTGTGTAAAACAGGTGTGGGGAGCGAGCAAAACATGTTCTCCAATTTTGTTACTGGCGTAAAGGGTTAATCTTTGAATAATATGATTTCAGAAGAGTCTGATCTATCACCAGCAATCAAAGTATTGTCATGCCAATATTGTTTTTAATGTCCCTCTCCTGTTGTATTGATATTGCATCTATGTGTTTCTTACATAAATTAAAAATTGATTGAAAAAGAATGTTGGTATTTGTATCAATCAGCGCCACTAATTGTTATAACAACTTCATAGCAAAAGAAACTCAAAGAGATTTTCCCAGTTGAAGCTTTTTTGAATACGCTCACAGGGAAAAAGACTGCAGAGAATTCAGGCTATTAATAAAGATACAGAAAGCAAGGAGGGTGAAGTGGGATTGAGCTCACTGTTGAGATGAAGGAAAGCTGAAATGTTTTATTTAACCAGTATCTCCCAGGCAGGATTTATTGCCACATTAGGAACCAAATTTAGCAGAGAAGGAATGTTCAACTATTTCTTTTCTGAAAAAAGCTGAATTAGCATCACTGAACAAACTGGTATTAAAAAGTTATGGATACTAAAACGAAGGATACAAACATGTTTGCCAATTGACTGCTGACCTCGCCAATTCCACAGATTAACAGAATTAACAAAAACGTATTTGCCATATTAAAAGAAAACATAATTAGGCATGACAAATGGGTAAGAGAGATTTATGTTAGCATACCTTCAAACATGACCCCATTGGCTCATTTCACACTGTCCGGCTCCAGCGAAAGCCCGCACGGCGAAAACCCATGCCGCACACATTAGTTAATAATGGACACAATTGTGTCCATTCACATGGGATGGCCACGGCACGGCCGCCCGGTTGCAGCCGGATCCCACCACTGGAAGGGCGGCTGCTGGGCTGTGGCCATCCCTACCATTGTAAAGTGCTGTGTGCGGCACGGCTTCCTGGCTGTGCGGGGTTTCGCCGCCCGGCACGAGCCAGACAGTGTGAAATGAGCCATTCTCTATTTCTGGACTTCCCTATTAAGTAATGATTGCCATCACCTTTCTTATCAATTACCCTGTTCAAACAGGTGACAGAAATCATAAATTAAGAGGAAAGTCCAGAAACAGAGCATTGTGTCCCTTCTGGAATGGGTCATGTTGGGAGGTATGTGTTAAGACCCATACACATTAGAAGATTATCTTTCCAATCTGGCTGGTTGGAATGAAAATATGGAAATTTCTGGGAACAAAGCAATCATCTGCAAAAAGGCCCATACACACACTAGAAAATATTGGCATTAATCTTGTTCAGAAAGGGTCTTCTGAAAGATATTCATGGCAATATCTTCTAGTGTGTATGCCTAATATCTTTAACAATGCGCCCCCAGGCTCATTGTTAAAGATATTGACATCTTCCAGACATGTAGGTCAATCTGCCAATATTGCTCATGCACCCAGTGATCAGTGTGTATGCACAATATCTTTCATGATCAGCTTACGGGAAATTGTTCACCAATATCTTTTGTCTTTTATATCTTCTAGTGTGTATGGCCTTTAGTTTGGGCTATCTTTATTAATGGTAAAGTTATTGATTATATTGCACATAATCAATTAATGAATGAATTAATATGGCCCCAGAGCAGGATAGAGTATGATGATCTAAGTGCCATAATGCTGTATTCATTCCAGCAATACACTGCAAACCCATACCTCTCAACATGACCTATTCCAGGAGGGACACAATGCTCTGTTTCTAGACGTCGACCTTAATCTATGATGCCCTCACCAGTTTTAAACAGGTTCATTGTCAAGAAAGGTGTTTCAACACAGGTGATGGTAATAATTAATTAAGATGGAAGTCCAGGAATAGAGAATTGTGTCCCTCCTGGGGAGGGTCATGTTGGGAGGTATATGCAAGAAACAACTACAAACAACCGTGCCAGCTCTCAAAAAAATATTTGGCAATGAAGGCGAGACAATCTCTAGACCAGAGTTGCCTACCTGACCCTCTCCTTCAGGGAGAAAATGCTCTGTTCCTGGGCTTCCATGGTAATGTATGATTGCCGTCACCTGTGGTGAAACACCTTTCTTATCAATTACCTAGCTGACCACACGTGATAGCAATCCTACATAACCAGGGAAGTCCAGGAACAGAGCATATTCTCCCTAAAGGAGAGGGTCAGGAAGGCAACCGTGCTCTAGACCATGGGTCTTTAACCTATGGCCCTCCAGATGTTGTGAAACTACATGTCCCAGCATGCATTGCCACATTTTTTCCTATAAGAGCATGCCAAAACTGTCAGGGCATGCTGGGACATATAGTTCTACAACATCTGGAGGGCCACAGTTTGAAGACCTGTGCTCTAGACTATACCAAAAATAAATATTTTAGGACAATACAAATTCGGATCTATCCTCCACTGGCGCTCTCTAAATACAAATAATACACCCATTTTTCGTGGATGTTTTCAATATGCAGATAATCAATTATCAATGTAAATAAATACGGTACTTGTGAGTTATCCGGGCTGCCGATTTTTTCATCGCGCCCGAAATCGTGGGCATCGCGTCGGTCGTGGCCGTTATAAGGAGCCGCGACGCGATGCCCACGATTTCCCATAGACAGTAATGTTAAAAGACACGATGGACCCGATTTCCGACACGATTTCCCATAGACAGTAATGTTAAAAGACGCGATGGACCCGATTTCCCATAGACAGCAATGTTAAAATAAAATGACCATGTGAAATTGGCCAATATGGCCATTTCACATTGGATATGTTTAAAAAAAAAAGGTTTCATGGCCCCCCACCACCGTTAACGCCACCCCGCTATTGACGCCAACCCGAAGCGTGGCGAGCGCAGCGAGCCCGCGAGGGGCGGCGGTACGTGTCCTCCGACCTTTTCATGCCCTACTATCCACTAGGGCGTGGAGTGAGAATAGAATAGTGTGGCGAGCCCGAAGCGTGGCGAGCCCCGCGAGGGGACGCGGACACCTTCACAGGTATCCGCGTGCCCTTGCGGGCTTCACAGGTGTCCGCGTCCCCTCGCGGGGCTCGCTGCGCTCGCCACGCTTCGGGCTCGGTGGCTCGCTGCGCTCGCCACACTATTCTATTCTCACTCCACGCCCTAGTGGATAGTAGGGCATGAAAAGGTCGGAGGACGCGTACCGCCGCCCCTCACGGGCTCGCTGCGCTCGCCACGCTTCGGGTTGGCGTCAATAGCGGAGTGGCGTTAACGGTGGTGGGGGGCCATGAAACATTTTTTTTTTAAAAACATATTGGCCATATACCTGGGGTACTGCCGGGCCAGGGTCCGATCAGGAGCAACCCGGGGACGCGCTGACTGTGCGGGAGGTGTGCTGCGGAGTCGGGGACCGGAGAGATCCTGTCCTGCGGATTGCGGCCTTCTCCAGCGCTGAAGCCGCGGCCTCAATTAGGAACCAGGCACCCGCCGTCTAAGCCCCGATAACTACGCCGCGTGTGGCATCTGGAGGCGCCCGGAGCTGATCATCCCCACCTGGCACACCGACGGAGCGGGCGGTGGGGTCCCCGCCGCGGGAGAGGTAGGAGGCGCTGCGGGTGCTCCCCCCCGCTCTGCGACGGCGGCTGCGGCCGTCACTCAAACTCAGGCGCGGGCCTGCCGGGTGCACAAACTCTGCGGCTGCCCACTCCTGCATACCGCAGGACGACACATAACGCCGGCAGACGCCCCCTCCCCCCCCCTCAGACACTGGGGGGCTGAGAATAAGACACACTAGGCTGAGGCCTAGCATAAAACCCAAAGCAGGGGCCACAATTTTCATGGCGCCCACAGCAGCCTGCTCTGGCTATTAATACCCACAGCCACCCAACTCCTCAGTGGCCCTCATATATATATTATAACAACACCTCTTCCGGAGAAGAACCCTGGTCCCCCACTCTTCCCCCCCTGCACTGGATCCTGCTGTTAATGCCTACAAGCATTGAGGCATAACTGACAATTTAGACATCATCCCTGTGTTCAGCCTGATATTCTTCTACAATACCTGCGACTGGCAACATACTGCATCCCATAAGATTTTATAGGCCTGCTATACAGTTACAATATACATGCCCTCACCCTGAGCCCCCCACATTACTGGGACACTCACTGTCTCTCATCGCCCCCCCCCCATGCCCCCATGTCCACTTTACCATGCTGATTTCCCCTGTTGTGTAACCTCACACGGATAGGCCTGGACTATTGCTGACCATTTACATTGTCTCTGCCCCGATCTTATCCTCTAATATGTGACTGCAGATACCCTCGCTGCCGCCAATGTGAGGCCCGGATGTCCGTCTAACTGCTCCCTGCGCATTGTTGGTCCTTTTTTTTTTTTTTTTTCTATATCCTTCTATGAAAAGATTCCTGGTACCTGCTTCAATGACCCCCACTGGTCCTGTCTCAGCCTCTCAGGACGGTACTACAGGTGGCAATTCTTCTGATTCTGACCACTCTACATCCCGCTCTGCTTCCCAGCGGCGACGCAAAACCAAGTCAAACACCCCTATGCCCAAAATGAAACCCACCGACATAGCAGCGGTGCTGGGTCCCCTGCTAGACGAAAAATTGGCAGGCATCAAGGAGGCAATTGAGTCCACCTTGACTCAACTACAACACCACTCTGGCCGTCTGGATGAGGCGGAACACAGGATATCCTCCCTGGAGGACGATCTGCACACCGCACAACAAACAGTGGCATCCCAACAAAAAGAGCTAGACGGAATGGCCGCTAAATTGGATGACCTTGAAAACCGCAGCAGACGAAATAACTTGCGAGTAATCGGCATACCGGAAGTAGTCAGGGGATGTGAACTCTTAGACCTTCTCTCCACCTGGCTCCCAGAACAATTAGCCCTGGACCTGAAAGGGACCCCACTGGCAATAGAGCGAGCACACAGGATTGGCCCCGAGCGAAAACCCTCCTCTGGCCGCCCACGCCCCGTGATCATGAGGCTACTAAACTATGCCGATAAAGTGAAGCTCTTAGATCACTACCATAAAACCGCAACCGTCCATTACAAGGGAGACCGTCTGCTTATTTTCCAGGATTTCTCTACTGTAGTTGCCAACAAGCGCAGGGAGTTTGCCCCCATCTGCAAGCAGCTATTTGATACCAAAGTCAAATTTTCTCTACTCTACCCGGCCAAACTGCGGGTGTACGAGAATGGCAAGCCGCTCTTCTTTGAGGACCCTGAAGCGGCTAAGTCCCACTTCTCCCTCCCCGACACCTGACTTTATCTTCAATTCATATAATTAACTCTGCTTGTGGTATATCCACCCCCCTTTTTTGTTTCTCAAGGTCCGGGCCGCACGCGCGGAGCGCTCACATGCTCACTGTTTGCTCTTATGCATACTGTTATGTTTAGACTGTTTATTCATTTTTATATGTTTGTTTGTTATGTTGCCTGCCGGTGCCCTGGTCACTGCCCTATCTGGGTTTACCCTCTCCTTGCTCGCTGGGACGGGAGGGGGCCCCTGCACACCTTACAACAACCTTTTATGATGTATCCGTCTGTGGGGATAGGTTGATATGCCACTTCATTCCTCTTCCCAATTAAACACTGAAGAGGATTCACAAATTACGTCCATCAATATTGTTTCTTGGAACGTAGAGGGGCTAAACCACCCCATAAAGCATAAAAAGGTGCTCTCCCATTTAAAGCGCTTATCCCCCCATATCATTCTCCTCCAGGAGACGCACTGGCTGGATGATACCCGCAATACACTCCGTGCTCCCTGGATTGGAGAATGTATATCTGCACCATATAGCAACAAATCCAGGGGGGTGGCAATTTTATTTCACAAAAATTTGCAGTATTCAGTAAATAGGAAATTTATAGATTCGGATGGGAGATTTATATTGCTAGATGTCCTGATTGATGGTACTACTTATACTCTTTTAAACCTGTATGCGCCAAATATCTCACAACATTCTTTCTTTGCAGTAGTTCTAGAGAAACTTGTGTCTTGGGGTGGTCAAAACCTAATAATTGGAGGAGATTTCAACCTGGTCGTCGATCCATCCATGGACAGATCCGGGGTAAGTAATGCTCATGCTGACTCTTCTACAAATCTTCTGTCCTCTTTCTGCTCCCAACTTGACATACTAGACCCATGGCGCATTCACAACCCCACGACGAAAGACTACTCCTTCTACTCCCACCCTCACTCATCACACTCCCGTATTGACTATCTTTTTATCTCCCCAAGTATCTTCCCTAAAATATCCCAAACAACCATCTCTGATATTGTGATTTCAGATCACGCCCCAATCACTATGACCTTACAACTTTCCCTGCCTCTAATTTTCTCTAGATGCTGGCGTTTCCCTACATACCTCCGCCATTCCCATGATTTCTTATTACACCTAAGACATGCATGGCGGATGTACTCAGTGGACAATGAGGCCCACAAATCTAATACACCTTTGTTCTGGGGGGCCTCTAAGGCTGTTCTTAGAGGACACATTATGTCCTACACCCACTCCAAAAAAAAGAAATTTCAAACTAGCCTGAGAGATGTCAGCACTACACTTACCTCGGCTTATAGGAACTACAAGCGACACGATACTGACACTAATAAGGAGATATACCTCTCTGCCAAACAAATATATGATACTTTTCTCACCGAACAAGCTAAGATATCATATGATTTCCAACGGAATAAGTTTCACAGATGGGGCAATAAATCAGGCAAACTTCTGGCCAATTTGGTCAAGGGACAAAGGCCCCGAACATGGGTCAATATGATAAACACTACTACGGATAAAGTAACTGATCCCTCACTTATATGCTCGGAATTCATGACATTCTATAAAACCCTTTATACTAAAGGACCAGACAATGCACAAACGGGCCTATCCTTTCTACAAAAAGCCCAATTGCCTACTCTTTCCCAGGGGGATAGGGAGCTTTTGGATAGCCCATTTACTGAACAGGAGGTGAAAGACACCATTAAATCCCTACCTAATAATAAAAGCCCTGGCCCTGATGGATATGGAGCAGAATACTACAAGATGTTAAGCGAAGAGTTAACTCCGACTCTAACCACCCTGTACAACCATATCCTTCAATCCAAAGAAATGCCCCTCCGCTTCAATGAAGCAAAAATTATAGTACTTGCAAAACCTGGCAAAGACCCCTCACTTGTCAGCTCTTATAGACCCATCTCACTCCTTAACCAGGATTTCAAAATCTTGACTAAGTTGATGGCCAACCGACTCCAAACATGCCTCTCTAGTCTAATTTCGCCCGCGCAACTTGGCTTTGTTAAAAGTAGGCAATCAGTACAGGGAATTAGGGCTGCTATTGCCGCCATAACACATTCGCGTACCCAGAAAACACTTACAAACATACTTATTAATTTAGATGCAGAAAAAGCATTCGACAAAATAGCTTGGTCACATTTGGATAGAGTACTGCACTTTCAGCACTTTGGCCCATCCTTTCGTGACCTTATACGTACCCTTTACGATACACCCACGGCACAAGTAACAGTTAATAATGTCACCTCCCTGCCATTTATTTTGGAAAGAGGCACTAGACAGGGATGCCCTCTGTCCCCTCTTCTCTTTAACATAGCCCTGGAGCCCCTTATACGCTACATTCTGCTACTCCCTGGATTCAAGGGAATCCAGATTGGTAATAGGGAACTCCGTATTACTGCATTTGCGGATGATATTTTACTTTTTATCTCCGAACCTCACCGCACTGTCCCTTTACTCATCGAGACTATAAACGAATTCTCAACCTTTGCAGGCTTCTCGATTAACCTCGAGAAATCAGAGGCACTTGCTATACATGGTCAGGCGAGATTGGGTTGGACTACCCCATTCCCCTTTCGATGGACCAACTCCTATATCACTTACCTAGGTATTCAACTGCCCGCTAACCCGGTAAACCTATACTCCAATAATTTACAACCGATTATCCACAAAATTAAAACTGAACTCAGTCTCTGGAATACTCTACCACTTAATTTTCTAGGCAGATGTAATTTAATTAAAATGGCCAGTTTCCCTAAACTGCTCTATGTGCTCCAAATGACCCCACTTTTAATTTCTAAATCAGACCTCACCGCCCTAAACTCTGCAATTACTAGATTCATCTGGAATAACAAAAGACCCAGGATTAGCGCCAAAAAACTCTCCCAAACAACGTTTAAAGGGGGAGTAAACCTACCAGACATTAGACAATATAATGTTGCTTGTCTTCTTCGTTTTGCCATGGACTGGATTAGGGATACAAGTATATATACAGACGTGGCTCTAGAATCCCAATTATGTACCCCCCTTTCTCTCAGCTACTTATTACACGCCACCCCTTCTGCCTTAAAAATCCCTCACTCAGATAATATTTTGTTGCGCTCTACTGCCCAGGCTTGGAAGCTGGCTAGAAAGTCCCTTGGTCTCCAATCTCTACACTCCCTCTTTCTCCCGCTAGTCGGAAACCTAGAATTTCAACAAGGAAATGCGGCACTACCCTTTACTGCTTGGCGTTCACACGGTATACGGAGTATTCGTGACCTCTTAAATTCAAACATACCGCTTTCATTCGACGAGGCGAAGGAAAAATTCAACATTAACCCCGCCCATAGATTTTTCTATGCCCAAGCTATCCACTATATACAGAAAATACTGCCTAAATTACAAGACGCTGATTATGTCAATCCTGTGGACGCGCTTATACGTATAGGCTCCTACTCTACATCTCTAATTTATTCACGAATCCGGGTCGAGATTGATCCCGAGACTGACTTACCACAAATTGATAAATGGGCTTCCCAAATTGCTTCCATTTCATCTGAGCAGATAGTTGAAACCTTTTGTTCATCTTTGAAACTTATTCCGGCAAGCTCCTACCAGGAGATGACATATAAGATGTTCCACCGGGCATATCTATCCCCCAAGAGAAGACATTTAATGGGCATATCTGACACTGCGGGCTGTGCCAAGTGTCTCGCCACAGAGGCTGATATAATGCACTGTTTTTGGGAATGCCCTCATATTCGTCAATTTTGGTCCGAGCTACACATATATGGCACCACAGTCCTGGGCATCTCATTCAGCTGCACAGCTCCATGGGCAATCTTTGGCTACCTAGCAGATCAATCAGGCATACCTAAAGATGATAAAAAATTAATAATGATCCTATCGGCCGTTGGCCGCAAGGCAATCCTACAGCAATGGATTCATGATGTCAAACCCACATTACCCATGGCCACCTCCCGTTTACTCTTCTTGTTCACAATGGACTGGCTTGAGACCTCCCAGCACAAAGAAACCTTGACACCTGCTCTATTTCGATGCTGGAATAAATTTATCCAGACCCTACCCCCTGCAACTAAACTTGCTCTTAGGCAATGTTTCCAATCTACGACCTGGTACTCCTATCAGCTCCTTGGCAATAAAGACCCAATCCCCATATAAGACCACCTTTCTCCTCCCCCCCCCCCTCTTCGCCCTCCCTCCCTACTCCTCTTCTTACTCGAACTTCTCCCATGGACGGACTGCCCTATGGATGGATCGGCGGCCTCGGGGACCGGGCGGGCACCAAAGGTTTGCTTTGTTAATGTAGTATATAGTATTTTGTCCACTGTTTTGGACAAAATTTAGTTTTGTTATACACACACCTTTCTAGACGAGTTACAGATTATTGCATTTTATCGATACAAGGTCCTTCATACTATACATGTGTATAGTAATCTGATACAACTCGCATAATCTATCTCGTGCAGGACAGATTCCTACTCTAGATACGTGTGTATTACTCTTGAGATTAGAACTGTTATATAAAGTTAGAAAAAGGTTTTTGAAGCTTCTCATTGCCTCAGATTATTACAAGATATAAGTGTGCAATTTTTTGTTCGAATACTCTTATACAATGTATATACGTATATTTTCATTGTATACTGTCCCATCACTTAAGCTTCAATAAAATACATTTGGAAAAAAAAAAAAAAACATATTGGCCAATTTCACATGGTCATTTTATTTTAACATTGCTGTCTATGGGAAATCGGGTCCATCGCGTCTTTTAACATTACTGTCTATGGGAAATCGGGTCCATCGTGTCTTTTAACATTACTGTCTATGGGAAATCGTGGGCATCGCGTCGCGGCCCCTTATAACGGCCACGACCGACGCGATGCCCCCGATTTGGGGCTAAATCGCGGGCATCGCGTCGGTCAGGTGTCCTTAAGTTAACCAAACTTAAGGACAAAATCGGCAGCCCGGATAACTCACAAGTACCATAAATACCATACATCCCTCTTAGGGGGACAACGTTCCTCTTCTCCGCCTTAATAGTGGTCACAAAGTGAATAAAACAGGAAGGACCTGGTCTTATAGTCTCCTCAGATATGAAAAATGGACTCCAAACATTTCCCAAAACGACAAGGAAATAATATATGGTGTAGTACCATTTATTAAAACAACAATTTAAAACATCAAACGTTAAAACAAAATGGTGACAAAGTGGTCGGAAATGTACTGTTACCGAGAATGGTGGAGAACTGAAATGCAGCAGTTCTCAAGTTCGCATAGAGTGATAGTGAGTCCCAGGAAAACACAATCAGACAGTGATACCAGGAAAAAACAAATCCACGTCCATCCAGGTTGGCACCTCCTACCAGGATTAGGTGCCAACCTGGATGGACGTGTTTTGTTGAAGTGGCATTCATTTACACCGCAAAACCAGTTTGATTTGCAGTATAAATGATTGCAGCTTAAAAAACACAAGGGAATAGGGGAAACCCCCGGTGTGCTCCACTCCCTGTGGGCCCACCACCTCTTCTTGGAATCAGTTTCCAGACTCTATGCTAGTGTACTTGAGTTATACAGGTTGAGTATCCCGTATCCAAAATGCTCGGGACCAGGAGAATTTTGGATAACGGATTATTCCGTATTTCGGAATATTTTAATTTTTCAATGATGTATTTTGAAGTATCTTGCATGTATGCTGTATAAACACATAATATACACACAAATATATTTTATTACCACATAAAATACACACAAATATATTTTAATTGTTCAAAAAACAAGGTTTCAAAACGTGAAACAAAATGTGTGTACTATCTCAGCACTGAATTTGAATGCCAAGCAATCATTTTCTTGTACATATATAGTGCCAGTTACATATCATGTCCCCAGTGATGCTGTTACAGATGTCCCCAGTGAGTTTTTAGCAAAAAAACATTTTTTTTTCACTTTCTGGAATGTCCGTATTTCGGAATAATTCGGATAACGGATACTCGGATACGGGATACTCGACCTGTACATTATACATTGGACTAGGGTGTGTTTTCTACAATGCATTGCTTAATGTGTTACATTTTCATGCATGCACTAGCACTATTTACAAAATATGTATTCATTGAGGGTCACAGATCCTACACTCATAGCCAAAACTATGTTATGGTTGGCCACACCCCCACTGGAGCCTGGCCAAACCCTTATTAATGAACCCCTAACATTGCATTCCCCCCGGTGGGACCTTCATGCCCCAGTCTGACACTGGCTGCAACACTCTTTTTACATAAGGTGAATAACATATCTTCCAACATAATCCCCTCCAGGAGGGACACATTGCTCTGTTTCTTGACTTCCCCCTTAATTAATGATTGTTATCACCTGTGTTGAAGCACCTTTGTTATCAATGAACCCGTTTGAAAGAGGTTAAAGAGAGAAGTCCAGAAACAGAGCATTCTGTCCCTCCTGGAATGGGTCATGTTGGGAGGTATTTATTTACAGTTTCTTATATAGCGCAGCAGATTCCGTTTGCGCTTTACAAATGTCGACAACACTGAAAGAACAAACTAGTTAAAACAGACAGACATAGAGGTTGGAGGTACCTGCTGCAAGCTTACAATCTATAGGGACATAGGTGGTAAACACAAGGACAGGCACCAATAATAGCATAGCAGTCCCACCGAGTTACAAGTCCAGAAGGGAAGCTATATAATACATAAGTGCCGCAGAGGGTTATGCGTATGGAACTTAAATATGATAGGCTTGCCTGAAAAGGTGAGTAATGAATATGGAGTTATGCGTTATGAGTATGAAATAAAGCTCCTTACTCATTACTTAACAAAACCTACAGTATGTGACATTTTTACTGTACTTACTGACCATCTGCAAAGAGACCCCCTCCCCCCCTACCCCCGACGAGCCAGATGGAATTTATTCAGCCTCCATACCCTTTATTGCCCTCGCTTAGGCCAAGTTCAATCAAGAAGTATGTGGGTCACACAGCTAGCAGTTCCCAACTCCTTTAATATTCCACAGATCATGTCTGGCCGTTTTAACAAAAATGGCTTGTTTGTAGGTGTATGGGGGTTAGGTGTAAACCCAGGTATCCCCCTGTCTACAGCTCACAAAAAGTCCCAATGTTTGTAAGTCCAGATCCCTAGGTATCATGTAACTCCACAACCACCCAGGTGGACCCCCATATGTGATTGAACTTGGCCTAATCAAGGCCAAAAAAGGGTACGGAGACTGAATATATTCCCTATATCCTATAAAAAATATCATCAAGGTATCACAAACTGCACCATGAATTATCTTCTCTTTTGTTTTTTGAGGTTAATACTGCGGAATAACCTACATTGAAGTGCCAAATTAGGACATTCAGCCTACTAGTTTACCCTAATAGGAAGCGTGGCTTCCATTTTCATATTTGTTGTATTTTCTTAGTACAAGGTGAAACTACAGGTCCCCAGCTTCATCCAGTGACTTTACCACTTTTATACACTGTGTGTACTTGGACTATGTGGACTGGGTCAGTGGGAGGCAGTGTGGACTGGGGGAGTATGGTCTGTGTTGACTGGGTTAGTGGAGCACGTGTGGACTGGGATAGTGGGGGCTGTGTATAATGCAATACAGAGGGTGTACTGGCGTATGGGGGATGTGTGCTATGTAATATAGGGGTGCAGTGGTGTAACTATTGGAGGGTGCAACTGCTAAAAGGCCCAGCAGGCACTCCCCTGCATCCTTCTAAAAAATGTTGTCTTTTTGTTTGTAAATGTAGTGATGCAGGCAGCGCCTCCATGGTCCCATTATCCCCCAGTAAGTGGTGCCGCCACAGTCCCATTCTGCCCACCACCAGCAACCCTGCAGAAGCCGGTTGCCTAATTCCCTCCCCTTTGGCATTGGAACTGTCTGGTTCAGGTTCACAGCGCTACCTGTACACAAGGGAAAGGGCACAGTGCATTCTCACCTTCCACCTCTCTCTCCCTCCCCCTCCCTTTCCCTGCCTCTCCCTCCATTTTCCTGCCTCTCCCCTTTCCTGCCTGTGCCTTTCTCTGCCTTTCCCTGCCTCTCCCTCCCTGCCTCTCTCTCCCTCTGCCTTCCTCTCCCTCGCTGCCTCCCTCCCTCTCTCACACAAATTCACTCTTTCTCCTTCTTCTGTATCTCTCACACACTTCTCCTCAGTTTCTGACAAATGCACCTCTCTTTTCTTCTGTCTCTCTCTCTCTCTCTCTCTCTCTCTCTCTCTCTCTCTCACACACACACACACACACACACACACACACACACACACACACACACACACACACACACACACACACACACACACACGGATAGGTAGCAAGAGAAGCAGAAGGTTTTTCTTTCAAACATTTAGAGCAGTGCCACAGGTAGCAACATCCACATCTGAATCCGGCCCAGAGTGTTCCAGTGTTTTCTTCTGCCACTGCAGGATACACCCCTTAGTTGCGATAGGTATGGCCATTGTATGGTATGGCCATTATTAAGACACGCCCTTTGGACACAGCGTGACACACCCTCTTACTGGTGCATTCTACAAGCAGCTAAAGTCTCCCTGAAACTAGTTTTCAAAAGTAGGCAGGTATGGCCCCCACCTCTCTGCAGGCTGCAGCGCTGCACCACCCAGCGCAATAGAGTCGGAGCACTAGACTACTACAGAGCACGCACAAACCTCTGGAAAAATAGCGGAGTGGACATATTTCTTGCAATTACAGCAGCACTGCTACCTTTATTGTGGGAAGATAGGTATTAAAAAAAAATGGGTGCAGTGTGCTCAGTGTGGGTACCCCTGGGACATAGGGGCCCGTGTGCACTACGCAAATTACACCCATTATAAATATGCCACTGGTGCCTTGTATGTGGGGATGAGAAGTTTAAAGAAGATTCTGTAGGGGTAATTTTTCCTGAGTTTCTGCTGTCCATGTGATACAGAAGCAGCTGGAGTCTTTCTGTAATATTACGGTTTCCTCTGTGATAATTTACCTAGGAAAATGTAAACATCACCTCTGTTAGATGCTGAAACTGACTTTCTGTTACATATACATTACTAATGCATACTTTAGTATGTGGACAAGAATAGATAGTGAGGAAAGTATATATATAAATGCAGGGACAGCTGTGCTCTGTGCACAGGTGACACAAGATACAAGCTGTACACACATCTGCAGATAATACACAAACCATATGAACACAAATACATTATTCATACAGTAATCCAATGCACAATACAAGTAAAAAAAGTTTTGTGAAACTTTGCAAAAATGCAACTCCATGAGCTAGGCTAGGGGGTGGGGGGTTAACTCACCAAAGGGCAAGGTCCCCAGGTCCCTTCTCTTGCTGTGCCCATTAACTTTTGTGTGAACATTAAAGTGAAGACAGGCTGGCCATGTTTCGTGTTGCATCGGCTGCTTGGGATGTCGAGCAGCCATCACGACTCTTTCCTTCAGTGGTCCGGACAGTCCTGTGTTGTCCGGACCGCTCCCACAAAATGCTCAGTCACCACCCCCCAAATGGTTGTGTCGCTGCCCCCTGTTGCTACTTCATTGCCGTGGAGATGAACCACGCTGCGTCACTTCCGGTTCCATCTGCAGCGTCATCATAGTCTGCTAGTATCTATTATGCCACCTAGGTGGAATAATACAACAGGCGCTTTGAGGTGAGTGATTTGGCAAGCTGCTACCACTGTGGGGAGGTCAGCCCCCAAAAGAAGAAAGAAACGAACAATATATAAAATGGTGGAGCGCTCGGATAGAACGATATGACCAATTGGGTATTACAAATTATTTATTACTGATAAAAGACTGTGATGTTTCACATAAAAAAAGCAATTGCATATAATAAACACATTAATATGGCTGATACTCAGCCCAATATAATAAACACGAATAATCAATAATGGTGTACAGCCTGATATGTTGCGTAAAAATGGGAATATCAGTATAGCATTAGACAATTTTTCTCACTTGTTCCAGAAGTTGACTCCCAAAGGGAAAAAGGGGGGGTATGCTCCCAGTTGTTGTGGGGAGAACTGGAATGGCGGGTGTCCATAAACCTGACCGGAGGTTTATGTCATCATAGTCTCTTCGTGCTTTTGGCCAATCAGCAATCCATTGAGAGCAACCAGTGCTGCCCTCAAACATCAGTGATCACCTGCCCCACTTTGACACGGGTAGAGGAAGCAGTATGTCATGAACCCCGGTTCTCGCACTGCTCGCATGCGCCCCTTACCGGCACGCTGGGGTAGTGTCCTCCGTAGGTCGGCTGCCGGCACAGTCGGCAATCCCTGGCGTGATGTCTTTTGCTTCCAAGTCGCCCCTGCGTCACTGTGAGCTCCAGGTGTATTCCCTGATCAAGCTGCGGGTCACATGATCCAGGTAAGCTCCAACTCACTTCCTGGTCTGTGTGCTGCTGCTGCGGCTAATTCCATCACCTGCGTCTGATTCCCTCATCACCTGGAGGGATAAAAACCCAGCTCACAGTCTCCTCCTTGTCTTGAACAACTCGTCAGTTTACCTGTGAGTTCTCCAGCGTTAAGCTCCTGTCAAGACTCCCCACGTGCTCCAGAGGTCCGGTTTCCTGAGTCCGCTGTCACCTGTGTTACTCTCAGCGTCCTGGTTATTCCACTCCTGCCAGAAGTATCCACAGGTTTCCATCTGCCGTGTGATCCTGTCTTCTCGTGCAGCCCAGGTTACTCTCTCAGTGTCCGGTTATCCGTGGGTTCCCTACCTGTCTCCCCTCGGCTCTCAGGCCGCTCCAGCGATCCTCAGTGATCTCAAGTACCGGCTCCCTAGCCGCTCCAGCGATCCCCAGTGATCTCAAGTACCGGCTCCCTAGCCGCTCCAGCGATCCCCAGTGATCTCAGGTATCGGCTCCCTAGCCGCCCCAGTGTCACCAAGTGTCTCCAGTATCTCCAGCGTCCCTCTGTGTTACCCCCGTGTCATCCTCGGCTTCCAGGCCGCATCACTCATCTCTCAAGTACCCTCCGTGTTGCTGTATAGCATTCAGTGCCATCGACCACCATCGATGGTTTAAGTACCCCGTTAAAAGACTCTTGTGCCTCAACTCCGCCAAAGCCACAGGGGAACCTGGGCAGAGGGCCGCGACCTGGTCGGCAGTTGCAGCGAAGTCCATATCCCCTTGCGGGGGTCCCTGGTGAATACCACTGTCGGCTTAGACCCCGCGCCTCCGCTTTAGGTTTCAGCCAATCCCCTGTGTCCCCGGCAGTTCATCTCCCTCCTGTCTCCGTGCATGAGCTCCAGCTATCTCAAGCCTCCTCGCTTCCAGTTCCCTGCGCCCTCCACTGGCGCACCCAGGTCAGTGCCGGGAACACAGACAGTCCAGGCCGTGACAGATTGTTCAAGACCGATGGACTCGGCACGCGACCATAGTGTGGGGCCAGCGGCTCTCCAAGATGTCACCTCGCGTATAGAAACGCAGGAAGCGACGCAGCAGCAGGTGATTACATACCTCCAGGATGTGTCCACTCGTCTGGATTCCCTCCAGCAGTCCCTCCGGCCACCTCCGCCACCGGTATCTAATCAGCCTGCCACTCATGCCCCAACGTATATTCCCCGTCTTCAGCTGCCTACCCCTAATAAATATGATGGCAATCCCAAAGGCTGTAGAGGCTTCTTAAACCAATGTGATATCCAATTTGAGCTTCTACCACAGAACTTTCCGACTGCCAGGACCAAGATAGCATATATCGTTTCCTTGCTCACTGGTTCTGCCCTAGATTGGATATCACCTCTCTGGGAAAGATCTGATCCAATTCTCACCGACTATGACAGATTCGTCTCTCTCTTCCGACGGATATTCGATGAGCCAGGAAGGCCTGCATCAGCCTCTACAGAAATTCTCCGCCTCAAACAGGGCTCTCGCTCCATGGGCCAATACGTGGTTCAATTCCAGACGCTTGCCTCCGAGCTCAAATGGAACAATGAGGCGCTGACAGCCGCCTTCTGGTTGGGCGTCTCAGAACGCATCAAAGACGAACTTGCCACCCGAGATCTCCCTGAGCAGCTTGAAGAATTAATTTCCTTGTGTGTCAAAATAGACCTGCGCCTAAGGGAGCGAGGTCTAGAAAAATTAAAGAAAGTAGTTCCCCGAGTTCCGTCTCCGCCTCTGCACCGTCCTGCGACAACCACTACAGAAGAACCTATGCAAATAGGTAGATCTAGGTTATCCACAGAAGAACGGTCTAGGAGGCAGAAAGAAAAATTATGTATTTACTGTGCCGCCCCCGGTCACTTCATTGGGTCCTGTCCCGAGCGTCCGGGAAACGCCAAGCCCTAACCTGCAGTGGGGGAGTCAGGTTAGGTTGTCTCAGTAAAACTCCTCCCACCACTGACTTGATTCTACCTGTTGCCCTTGTGTCCCCTGTGGGCACCCTGCAAGTCTCAGCCCTGGCAGACTCCGGGGCTGCAGGGAACTTTATCTCAGCCGAGCTGGTAAAGAAGTGTAAAATTCCAATTCTGCCCCTTTCCCAGCCTCACTTCCTAACAGCAGTGGATGGAAGCAGAATCCCCGGAAGCGATATTGTGTATCGGACAGTTCCTGTCTCATTCCATGTAGGTGTACTTCATCAAGAATGTATGGACTTCCTGGTCATTCCTAAATCCTCTTATGACCTTGTGTTAGGGCTACCATGGCTACAACTCCACAACCCCCGTATCGATTGAAGATCTCTCCAAATTGTGGAATGGAGCGAATACTGCCAGAAACATTGCTTGACTGAAGTAACTCCGGTCTGATCTTCCGCAGTCAAAAGCCTTCCAGGTCTTCCCTCAGTGTACCATGCATTCAGTGATGTATTCAGTGAACAAGCCGCTGATGTTCTGCCTCCACACCGCCGGTGGGATTGTCCCATCGATCTCCTCCCTGGGAAGTCCCCTCCTAAGGGGCGTACCTATCCTCTGTCAATCCCTGAGACCAAAGCGATGTCTGAGTATATCCAAGAAAATCTCCAGAAAGGTTTCATCCGACCCTCTACCTCCCCTGCTGGTGCAGGATTCTTTTTCGTGAAAAAAAAAGATGGAGGGTTACGCCCATGCATAGACTATAGAGGTCTCAATGAGATAACCATCAAGAACAGTTATCCTCTTCCCTTGATCACTGAGTTATTTGATCGCATCAAAGGTGCGAAAATTTTTACCAAGCTTGACCTCAGAGGGGCGTATAATCTGATCAGAATTCGCCAAGGCGACGAATGGAAGACTGCCTTCAACACTAGAGATGGGCATTACGAGTATCTAGTGATGCCCTTCGGTCTCAGTAATGCACCCGCCGTCTTTCAAGAATTCGTCAATGAAATTTTTAGAGATGTTCTATATAAATATCTTGTTGTTTACCTCGACGACATTCTAATTTTTTCTTCAGATCTCCAGTCCCATCGTTCTCAAGTCAAAGAAGTGCTATCCCGTTTACGTGCCAATAAGTTGTACGGTAAACTCTCCAAGTGCACATTCGAAGTTCCCCAGATATCCTTCCTAGGATATATCGTGTCTGGCTCAGAGTTGCGAATGGATCCCGCAAAACTCGAAGCCATCAACAGTTGGTCCCAACCAACCACTCTCAAAGCAGTCCAGCGTTTTATTGGCTTTGCCAATTACTACAGAAAATTTGTCAAAGGATTCTCCACCCTCATCGCTCCTATCACAGCTCTCACCCAAAAAGGTGCCAATCCAGCTGTCTGGTCCGAAGAAGCCTTGTCCGCATTCCACCTGCTAAAACAAGCCTTCATATCTGCCCCCATTCTCAAGCAGCCAGACACAGACAAACCCTTCCTCTTGGAAGTCGACGCCTCGAATGTGGGTGTTGGTGCTGTGCTCTCTCAAGTTACAGACGATGGCAAACAGCACCCCTGTGGGTTTTTCTCCCGGAAATTCCTCCCTGCCGAGAAAAACTACTCCATTGGCGATCAAGAGTTGTTGGCAATTAAACTTGCACTGGAAGAATGGCGTTATCTGTTAGAAGGGGCCAAGTTTCCCGTGTCCATCTTCACAGATCACAAGAACTTACTGTACGTCCAGACAGCCCAGTGTCTTAATTCCCGCCAAGCTCGTTGGTCCTTATTCTTCTCACGATTCAGTTTTAAAATTTTCTATCGTCCTGGGTCCCAGAATGCAAAAGCTGATGCACTGTCCCGCTCTATGGAAGATGACACAGTGCTACAAGAACAACGTCCCATCATCAGTCCTACAGCCTTTGCCGCCACCCATGTGTCACCCGTGCCACCTCGAGGAAAGATGCTGGTTCTACCAGGGCTCCAGCACAAAGTCTTATCGTGGGCTCACGCCTCGCCTTTCTCCGGTCACCCAGGCGTTCACAAAACCCTGGAAATTCTTCGCCGGTCATATTGGTGGCCTCACATGAAAAAAGATGTCCAGGATTTCGTGGCCTCATGTCCTACCTGTGCCCAGCATAAAGTCCATCGTCAGTCCCCTGCAGGTTCTCTCCTTCCGTTGCCCACTCCCATGCGTCCCTGGACGCACATTTCCATGGACTTTATCTCTGAACTCCCTAAGTCTCAAGAATGTAATACCATCTGGGTGGTGGTAGACCGGTTCTCCAAAATGGCACATTTCATTCCATTGACTGGCCTGCCCTCTGCTCCCAAGCTCGCCCAGATCTTCATTCAACACATCTTTCGAATTCATGGACTCCCTGCAGACATTGTCTCCGATCGTGGAGTGCAATTTGTAGCCCGCTTCTGGAGAGCTCTCTGTTCTGCCCTGAAGGTAAAATTGAACTTTTCCACAGCGTACCACCCGCAGTCTAACGGGCAAACAGAGAGAGTTAACCAAGATCTGGAAGCATTCCTCCGTCTGTATACCTCCTCGTCACAGGACAACTGGGTCAGTCTACTGCCTTGGGCTGAATTTGCCCACAACTTCAGATACCACTCTGCTACTGGCTACTCTCCTTTCTACGTAGTTTACGGTCAACACCCTCGACCACCAACCTTTGAGCCTTTACCAGCCTTGGAAGTGCCTGCCGCATCGTCCACACTTAAACATTTTTCACAAGTCTGGAAAAATGTGCATGTTTCTCTCAAGAAAGCCTCAAAAAGATACAAATTCTTTGCTGACCGTAAAAGAAGAGCAGTTCCTCAGTTAAAACTTGGTGACAAAGTATGGCTCTCCACTCGAAATCTTCGCCTACGAGTCCCGTCCATGAAATTCGCCCCCCGATTCATTGGGCCATTCCCTGTGATCCGAAGGATCAACCCGGTAGCTTATAAGCTGAAGTTACCACCATACCTGAAGATCCCAAATTCCTTCCACATATCCTTATTGCGACCTCTCGTCCTCAACCGGTTCCAAAGTACCACTCCTGAGCTCCCCAGAGTCTATACCCATCGAGGGGTTGAATTCGAGGTCGATAAGGTGGTGGATTCTCGCAAAAGATATGGAAACATCCAATACCTCATCGATTGGAAGGGCTATGGCCCAGAAGAAAGAAGCTGGATCAATGCTGCAGATGTGCATGCTCCCCGTTTGATTGCAGCTTTTCATAAAGACAATCCGAGTAAGCCCAAAGGGTGTTCGGTGCCCACCCTTAAAGGGGGGGTACTGTCATGAACCCCGGTTCTCGCACTGCTCGCATGCGCCCCTTACCGGCACGCTGGGGTAGTGTCCTCCGTAGGTCGGCTGCCGGCACAGTCGGCAATCCCTGGCGTGATGTCTTTTGCTTCCAAGTCGCCCCTGCGTCACTGTGAGCTCCAGGTGTATTCCCTGATCAAGCTGCGGGTCACATGATCCAGGTAAGCTCCAACTCACTTCCTGGTCTGTGTGCTGCTGCTGCGGCTAATTCCATCACCTGCGTCTGATTCCCTCATCACCTGGAGGGATAAAAACCCAGCTCACAGTCTCCTCCTTGTCTTGAACAACTCGTCAGTTTACCTGTGAGTTCTCCAGCGTTAAGCTCCTGTCAAGACTCCCCACGTGCTCCAGAGGTCCGGTTTCCTGAGTCCGCTGTCACCTGTGTTACTCTCAGCGTCCTGGTTATTCCACTCCTGCCAGAAGTCTCCACGTGTTTCCATCTGCCGTGTGATCCTGTCTTCTCGTGCAGCCCAGGTTACTCTCTCAGTGTCCGGTTATCCGTGGGTTCCCTACCTGTCTCCCCTCGGCTCTCAGGCCGCTCCAGCGATCCTCAGTGATCTCAAGTACCGGCTCCCTAGCCGCTCCAGCGATCCCCAGTGATCTCAAGTACCGGCTCCCTAGCCGCTCCAGCGATCCCCAGTGATCTCAGGTATCGGCTCCCTAGCCGCCCCAGTGTCACCAAGTGTCTCCAGTATCTCCAGCGTCCCTCTGTGTTACCCCCGTGTCATCCTCGGCTTCCAGGCCGCATCACTCATCTCTCAAGTACCCTCCGTGTTGCTGTATAGCATTTAGTGCCATCGACCACCATCGATGGTTTAAGTACCCTGTTAAAAGACTCTTGTGCCTCAACTCCGCCAAAGCCACAGGGGAACCTGGGCAGAGGGCCGCGACCTGGTCGGCAGTTGCAGCGAAGTCCATATCCCCTTGCGGGGGTCCCTGGTGAATACCACTGTCGGCTTAGACCCTGCGCCTCCGCTTTAGGTTTCAGCCAATCCCCTGTGTCCCCGGCAGTTCATCTCCCTCCTGTCTCCGTGCATGAGCTCCAGCTATCTCAAGCCTCCTCGCTTCCAGTTCCCTGCGCCCTCCACTGGCGCACCCAGGTCAGTGCCGGGAACACAGACAGTCCAGGCCGTGACACAGTAGCATTAATCCTAAAGGTGTTAGCCGGAACCTTGGAGACAGTACACAGTCAGCAGCCAGACACGGAGGGAGCTGATTCCTGACTGTGTGTGTGTGGATTTTCCACGATAACGCTTGAATGCTTTAACTAATCGTCTTCAATCTTTGCACACTACTGTATCATCCAAAGGGACAATCTAAATTTCGAAGATGGGTTTAAATGGATGACTCCTTAATAGTGCTGTCTTTCTGTTGTTTTCATGCATTGTGCTATACCGTTGAATTGTCCTGCCCCAGAAATACTAACCACAGAAGGGGTAGTTGCTGCCTTCTGCAGCAGCCCCTTACCCATATAACTAAACTGAGAGCCAGCCTATCAAAAGTCACCCCTAGATCATCCTTGTGGCAGGTCCCATCAATTCCTCTCAGGAATCGGCATGCCCTCCAAATGCAGGTCCCATCAATGCCTCTAACACAGGCATTTCCAACCACGGTCCTCAAGGCACACAAAAGGTGTGTACACATGGGGGCGATATTGGCTGAAATCGCTGGGAATATGGTCGCTGAGCGACCATATTGCCAGTGATTTGGAGTGCTACTGGTGATAAATTGCCAGCTGCGCGCTCCCGTGTGTACTCCCTAATGGTCGCTGGACGCAGGGGCATGCTCCTGTGACCAGCGGCTTCCCCCGGCGCTGACCAGGAGGTCAGCGGCAGAAGGATTCCCTTGCTGCTTCTCCCTTCCAGATGCTGCTGCTCCCCCTTGCCCCGTGACGCTGCTCCCTTCCCTCCTCCCTTCCAAGTGACAGTGGCTGCTGATCCCCCCCCCCCTGCCCCGTGACGCTGCTCACTCCTGCCTTCAATGTGACACCAACAGCATCAGCTGCTGCTCCCCCCCGCCACGTGCCACTGCTCCCTCCCTCCTGCCTTCAGGTCTCCCCCCCCATAGCAGTGTCTCCTTTTCATTGATGATCCTGAACAGGATTCGCTGCTCATGGAGAATAAAAACATTGAATACTCCCCTTTTTTCTGATGGATGCAGAAGCAGGTGTAAGTAATTGGCAAGCCTTCTAATTGAGGTAATAGTGTAAAAGGTAATTAGGCAATGGAATATGGAGAACATTTCCTTTTCAGCAGTGTATAGCACTATGCCCCCTCACTATAGTGGTGGTTAGTATATTTGCGGCACCTTTACAGGCCCAGCAGATTACATGCAACCCTATCCAGGGACAGGAGGATGGGAGTTGCACATGTTTTTGGGAGTCTGTGAAGGAAATTAAGTATGACTATGATTGGACGTGTAGTTCCACATACACTGGATAGCATCAGGTTCCGTAAAACTGGTATTTTGATAGGGCTGATCAGAAAATACTAGTTTATTGCTGCACTGGTTCTTAAATTTAAAGAGAAAACCTAGATGAACAATATTCACAGCATGTGATCAGTCTTAAAGTGTATGGAGAAAGGTGGCTGAACGCAATAAACTTTCTGAGAAGTTCTGGCTAGATAACTAACCTACGCACAGGGAAAAGTCAGGAGGTGCTAGTGCTTCAGAGACAAGAGGATCAGGGACCAGAGCAGAGGAGAATAAAGCTTTACAGCTTTACACTTGTTCCTTTCATGCTGTCTTCAGCAGATGCCAATGAGCAGGGTTTTATGCAGACACAATTAGAAAGAAGATTTCTCTTGAAGTTAAACTTTGATAGTCTAACAAATAAATCTCCTGCTGCCTTAGAACATAAAGCTCCTGGTATATATGCAGTGGCAGAAATTAATCAATAGCCTCAGGTTCAATTTGATTCTTTACTAGACCTGCTATAGTGTTATTCTCACCAAGATTAAACCACCAGAGGAAAGCTGTTTAAAAGTGGGTAAGTTGGTAACAAAAGGGATATTTAAAACTCATTTTATATTCAATTTCTTAATGTACTAAGGTTCCAAAGAAGGATGATAATATACAGTGTCGGTGCCAGCCACTCCAGGCAAAATGGGGGGGATTGCTGGCGCCGCTCACCTGAGAGTGGGGATGCGGCCGACCCGCCGGCCACCTGCTTCAGCGCCCGATCCACCGGGGGCGGGGTGCGGAGAGCCGCCTGGCCGCTCAGTTGCTCCACGGGGGTGGGGGGTGAGCGCCGTTCATCTGCTCCATCATGTGAGTCAGATGCCGGCGCCATTCACCTGCTCCAGCGGTAGACCCACCGCTCACCTGCTCCAGCGCCTGGTCTGGGGAGGGGGGGTGTTACTGCACCAGCTCCACTGGGATGGGGGTAATGCGGGCGCCGTTGACATGCACACGCTACGCAGGGGTTGTTGGTGAGTCAGGGCGTGCTGGTGAGAGCATGATCTCACTTCATGCCACCCTCCAGTGGCCGGCGCCCCAGGCAATTGCCTAAAGCTGCCTAGTGGTAGCACTGGCCCTGACTATATGATAATGTATATGAGGACACTCATTTCCACCATATTTGAGCTTAATAGCAGAAGTTAGAACTGACCTAGCACTTGCACTTCACACCACATTGTTATGCTGTGAAGGGAACATTTGGGATTATGAATACAGCAATAAGCATTTGAACAAGGAGTTGCCCTACACATATGCTCACAGTCTGGCTGTGTAAAGTATAAAAGGTTAGAGCTCATACAAAGGGAACACACAGAAATGGCAGACTAAAGACACCAATGAGTTTGAAGAAACTCAGGGAGCCCGAGGTGTGCTCCCACCACCACCAGTGCTGTGCCTAAACACGTGCAAAGGGGGCAGCCGTACGAACGTGTGGACCCTCTCCCAAAGGAGAAAGGCCCCATGGTTCCCCTAACCCCCCTCAACCATAAGGCCGAGGAAGGGAAAAAAGGGATCGGTGGGTCCTCTTCGCCGAAGCTCAGAGAGACCCGCGTTTCCTCCACCCCCGGAAGGGTTTTGGACGGTGGGTCCTCCGCACCCGAAGGTTTGGAGAGACCCGCTTAGGCTTCCCTCCGCCTTGCGGCTCGGGGTTGCCCTCGAGGGGACCGGGACTCTCCCCAAAAGGTGAAGAGTCCCAGCCACGTTTGGGGAACGGAAGGCCCGTTAGGGACAGCCGCACTACCCAAATCAAAAAAACGTGACAAACTAACGAAAAACGTGAAGTGCTCAAAAGTGCAAATCAAAGAAAGAAATAAAAAGAGGCCCTAGCCAGAAGGCCGGGGTGGGGGTGTAAAAAATTGTCCTACCCCATCCAAAAGGACGAGGTAAGGACGTGTAGCCTAACCTAGAGGGAAGTGCGCGGTGCAAGTGCCATTCAGTGCATGGTGCTGGACATCACCAGTGCAAATCAGGCACCCCCGAGTTACCCCGGGGGCACAGTGCAGCCTCGGGCTCCAGGCAGCCGACCAATCAGCGTCCGACCAAGTTTTTCTCCATCTCACCAGCAGGCATTTTCCAGCCCCTGGCATGGGAATGGGTACTCCACTGGGCTTTTCGAAAGACTCCCTTAGGGGCTGCACCCCCCTCAGAAGAGCAATCTACTCAGTCCCAGTGTTTCTCCGCTCCCAGGGTTAAGATACTAGGCTGAGCTTTTCGCTGTGCCCAGGGTGGGGGCCTGCCCCAACCTGGACCAATCTACTCGGTCTCAGCTTTTCTCCGCTCCCTGGGAATGGATACTAGACTGAGCCTTTCGCTGCTCATCCTTCGAGGGCTACGAACCCCGTCAGGAGAGTCAAACTACTAGGCCCAGTGTTTCTCCCCCCCTCTTACCAGTGGATTTACGGAAACAACACCTCCTACCAAAGGCAGAGGTGAAGGTACTCAGCCAAACTTTTCACCACTCCCAGGCAAAAAAGAGGGGTCCCACACCCTCCGCCCATCAGAGCAGCTACTCAGTTCAGCCTTTCTCTATTCTCTGCCAGAGGCCAGTCCATACCCACTGATAAGAACAGATACTACACTTGATCTTAGCCAAAAGGCCGAGAAGCGACTAAAGACACCAATAGGACACGTAAAGCATACCTCCCAACATGACCCTCTCCAGGAGGGACACAATGCTCTGCCCCTGGACTTCCCTGGTAATGTATGATTGCTATCACCTGTGGTGAAACACCTTTCTTATCAATTACCTAGCTCCCCACAGGTGATGGCAATCATAGATTACCAAGGAAGTCCAGGGGCAGAGCAATGTGTCCCTCCTGGAGAGGGTCATGTTGGGAGGTATGCGTAAAGTAGTCACAGCAACCAGCAATTATATATTTGTACTGTACTGTATGTCTGTGTGACAGAGTTTATGACATGTAAATTTACTAAGATGGGAGTTCTATCGAAGATGGGGATGTTGCCCATAGCAACCAATCAGATACTACTTATTCATTTAGTACCTTCTAGAACTGGGGTAGCCAAACCTTGTCCTCGAGAGCTACCAACAGTGCATGTTTTGCAGGTCTCCTCACAGAATCACAAGTGAGCTAATTAGCTCCATCTGTGGATCTTTTAAAATGTGTCAGTGATTAATGAGTGCAGCTGTGCAGCAGCTAGGTTGACTGGAAAATGTGCACTGTTGGTAGCTCTCGAGGGCTAGGGTTGGCTACCACTGTTCTAGAAGATAATAGATAGAATCTGATTGGTTGCTATCCCATCTTCAATAGAACTCCCATCTTAGTAAATTTACCCCAGACAATGGTGAGCAGAGGACGACAGCGAGCATTGGGTGAGCCTCAAAGAGCATGGGCTAGGGCATATGTCATATGAACTCTAACACTCTTGATTGCCATTTGGGACCCCCTTTACTTCATCATCTGTGAGTAGATATCCTCCAGTAACTGCAAATCACAACAGTCCTTGACATCTATTTAACCCCTTCAGTGGTAATCCCGAGAATTTTCCAGGCTGTGCCTCAAAACAGTGCCACTGTTTAGAGCCAGGCAGTGCTGCTGAGTTAATCGCTGAACTCAGCCAGCTTCAGCGCTGCCAGGCTCCCTCTCCTCTGCCGCGCCTCCTCCTCCCCCATGGATTTTCTATTGAAGTCTCCGGCGCCGGCTACTGACATGCCAGGTGCAGGGCCGGGGTGCAGGGCCAAGCAGCATTTGGCATAGTGTTCAGCTGTGCTGCCCGGCCCAGGGGGACAGCGTGGTGGGGTTTTTTTTCACATTTTATTTTTAATGAAAGTTTTCAATACAATATAAACACATTAAAAACATTAAACAGTATGTGTGTTATAAAACAAAACAAAATAAAGGAAAAAATAGGGGTAGTTAGGGGGTGGGGGATACTCCAAGCAGTTGTAATCGTTGGTTGTATGGGTATAGAGAGTCAACCCTTATCAATTACAAGCTTCATAGGAAACAGGTTCTGCAAGAGGGTTCCCCAATCAATAGGGGTCAAAGGGTTTAGATAGCAATATAGAGGGCCTGGGCTAATCAGCTTCCAATGCAATTGGACAAGTCTAGAGGTTGTATTGATGAAGGTTGGATTCTAGGGTTTGGTGTCAGCTTCCGAGACAGCCAGTACTCAGTCCATTTATATCATTTTATCAGAGGGTTTGAGGCTGATGAAGAATAGGTAATCCCAGCTATTTCACATTTGCAATGTAATTGTACATTCGATTCAATCATATCTATAGTTGGTACAAAAGGGGTTCACCAATGTCGTGCTAGCATGTGGCCCATCACATAGCGGTCATTGGCGGACATGTCGCCATGATAGACATGGAGCATAGCTAATAATGGGTTTGGGGTAATTGGAGAATCCGTTAATTCAGATATGACGTTGAATATGGCCAACCACAAGTTCGACAAAGCAGGGCAGAGCTAAAATTTATGAAGGAGTGTTCCCATATGGCCGCAATTGCACCAGCATAGGTTAGAGGTAGAGGGCCAAATGGTGTGTAGCAACACTGGCATCATATGTAGTTGGTGGAAAAGTTTGTAGAAGGAGTGGGAAATGCATCTGGACAGGCTGAAGCATGTCCGAAAAACCATCTTCCATTCATCCTCAGTTAGTGAGCATGCTAGGTCAGATTCCCATTTAATTGTGGATGGTATTAGGCGTACTATGACTAATCAATAAGGCATACCACCATGTTATGTTCCCTTTACTGTCAGAGGTGGTCAGCTTATCTCGAAGGTATCTTGGCAGCGTTGATACTTTATGGGGGGATGCGGTGTTACTATAGAGCCAGTGCCTCAGTTGTAGGAATTTATAGAAATCTTTATGGGGAAGGGAATAAAGGTCCTGAAATTGCGAGTAGGACATTAATAAACCATTTGATGTGATATCTTCTAGAGAGACTACATCTCTAGCCTTCCATGTAGAAAAATGTATACACAAAAAGATGACAGGTTTCAAAAACTGCACCAAAAGCTATCAGGATATTATCAAAAAAGAGGTCACCAAAACCTCCTATAATAGCACATAGAACAAACAAAAATAATGATAACCTCCTAATTGCGCTCTTATCACCTGATATGACAATTTATGAATAGAAGTCCCCTTTAATGGATCCTCTGTCTTTCTCCTCTCCTCTTGTCCTCCAAGTACATATATGAAAAGAAATGACAGGAGTGAGAAGAGGATGGTGTAATACGTCCAATTAAAGTTTTTTAGGGATATCAAATTTCCTTCTCTCCTTATGGGGGGGGGGTGTAAATTCCTTCTTTTATGGGATCACCGCAGTGCAGAGACTAAAATGTTGCTTACATGAAGCCTACATTCAATCATGCATCTGTAAACATGTAAAGGTATCTTTACACACACACACACTCCACAGATAAAAATAATGGATATGTGCTCACACAATCGCTTACTCCAAATTATCGTGTATCCTTATATAATGGTTTCTTTAAAACAACAGGTCCCAGCTCCAAAAAATAAACCCACGCAGCTCCTGAACTGTATATGTGGACCTCCTAAAAATCTGTTCCAACACCAATGCGTTTTGACATAAAAAATGTGTTTTTTAAGGTGGATATCAACCTTGAAATGGTTGGTGTTGGAACACGTTGGTGTTGGAACAGATTTTTAGGAGGTCCACATATACAGTTCAGGAGCTGTGTGGGATTATTTTTTGGAGCTGGGACCTATTGTTTTAAAGAAACCATTATATGAGGATACACGATAATTTGGAGTAAGCGATTGTGTGAGCACATATCCATTATCTGTATCTGTGGAGTGTGTGTGTGTGTGTGTGTAAAGATACCTTTACATGTTTACAGAGTAAGCAATTGTGTGAGCACATATCCATTATCTGTATCTGTGGAGTGTGTGTGTGTAAAGATACCTTTACATGTTTACAGATGCATGATTGAATGTTTACAGATGCATTATTCTCTGCACTGCGGTGATCCCAAAGAAGAAGGAATTTACACCCCCATAAGGAGAGAAGGAAATTTGATATCCCTAAAAAACTTTAATTGGACGTATTACACCATCCCCTTCTCACTCTTGTCATTTCTTTTCATATATGTACTTGGAGGACAAGAGGAGAGGTGAAGGACAGAGGATCCATTAAAGGGGACTTCTATTCATAAATTGTCATATCAGGTGATAAGAGCGCAATTAGGAGGTTATCATTATTTTTGTTCGTTCTATGTAGAAATATTTAGATTGGGGATAATATGGGATAGGGACTGTAACGAGAAATCAGCAGAAGGGAGGATGGTGTCCTTTGAGCCAGAGATAAGGGTTAACCATGCTTTACAGGTGGCTAATACCGCCAACGAACGCAATGCTGGGGGAGGGTTTACACTCGGTGGTAACCATAGAATGTCTGTTAAAGGAAAGGGCACTACTAAACCACGCACTAGAAGGACCCACGGCTTGGCGTCTTCCTCTGCAAACCACTGAGCAAGCAAGGCGGTGTATTGGTAAAGTTGTAGGTCTGGCAGTGCCCGTGAGCGGTGCCTCGTCATCCAATATAGCTGCAGTGGTGCGTCTTTGTGACATGGATGTGGGCGTAATGTCAGGCGGTGATGATGTATCAGTGGTCCTACTTGTCGAGGGCCCCCCTTTTGTTTTCAGGGACGTAGGAGAGGGTTTAAAAGAGGCTACTGGAGGCACCCCAGGAGGGTTTTTCTGACGTTTAGTAGGCATGACGGTCATGATTGAGTCGCACTTCAGAGGCTTATATAGTGTGAAAACAGGCAGGTATCTGGAGGATTCTCCAACAGCAGAGGGCTTTATGTGGGATGGAGCGATGGAGGGGGTGAAGCAGGTTCAGGCTATCTGCATCTGGTGGGAGCGATTGTTAGGAATTATAGAAAAGGATCCCAATAGCAGTGATAAGTGGGAGTAAGGGTTGGGGCACACAGTTTAAGCACCTCTGAGATATAGCGAGTCTTGGGCCAGCCAGAAACTCTGGGGAGGGTTATACTGCTGATCAAGCAGACTGCACTTGAGAGGGGAGCTGTATGTGGTGACAGAGGAGATTGTTGATCCTCTGCCCCAACCAATATGGCCGTCGCTCCCTGAGGCCCCCTTATTCTGCCAAATGTGGGTTGCGTTGGTCAGCTTACTGATGCTGGCCCACTCAGGGGACTCAGTGGGGTTTATATTACAATATAAAAAAAATCTAAAAAGGCTCAGTCAATAATCCAGTACCTGTATAAGTGTAAATTAATCAATTTAACTTTTCCATAAAATAGACATACCTTGTCCTGTTCATATGTGATACCCTACATTTGCATAACGGATGCCTCAGCTCAGTGTGACAGTGCAGCTCAGTAATCCAGACACTATTGTGGCAGACAAGGAGAAAATATAGGGAGAAATGTGGCAGGAGGGCAGACAAGGAAAAAGTTGGTATGGAAAACAATATTTACCGTAAATGGGTGGAGGGTAGATGGAAAAAGCTGGTGAAGATTTTCATGTTTCAAAATTTTATTTTCCTTATTTAAAATAAATGCTTTGGGCAATTCCAAATTCAGATGCACACATTACTGAGATTGTGATCTCAAATTACACATTTCCAATACCTGAATTACCCGGAACAGCATTGCAGAATCTAACATGCCTGGGGTTTTCACAAGAGTTCAAAGAGAAGTGGACTTTTACGGTGCCTGACATGCAGGTCGCGACCCCCTGCCTGGGTCATCTTACTATCTCTATACAATTAGCAGGATTATTAATAACCATCTGGATTGGTTAGCTAACTGAAGAATGCTGTGCCCTCAAGAAATACTGGAAGGACGTACCGGACTGCTGTAGACTGAAGAATATAGAACTGCGAGCGGCCTGTGCCAGGAGGGTTCCTGTAGCTGTACTGTATCTCCTCTTTTTGTGATCCATTGGCTACCTCTGCTGACACAATCTTGGGATTCTGCAAATTCAGCAAATAAGCTACCCACATAGGAGATATTTAGTATTTGCTGGTCCCAATTGTTTTCGGATATCATCCCACAGATATAAACTGATCCAAAGGTTCTTACGCAGTGTTTTTGAAACTGTAACAAGCACAATTTAATAAAGTTCAAAGTTTACAAAGCATCAGATAAAATACATATAGACATGTTGTCAAACAGTACATTACTTTAATCCTCCCACAATCTGACTGACAGGAAGTCGGAGTTTGGGGGTGGTAACCGGACTTTTCTGGGAGTGTCAGAAAAAACTCAGGCACACCATAGCATTTTAAGGGAGGGTCAGCCTTTCTCTGTCGCAGATGGCTGGTAGGGTCAGACTTAAGGCCCATACACACTGGGCGACTTTGAGCTGAAAGCCGCTCAAAACAGCCTGTTTGAGCGTCTTTCAGCTCAAAGCCGCCCAGTGTGTATGCCCCAGGGATGAGCGGTGAGCGCTGCTGCACGCTCTCGCATCATCGCTGGGAAAGCCGCTCATAAGATGAGCGGCGTTGAGGAAGGCTTTGTATAGCTATGCACTATGCAAAGCCGTCCTACCCCCTCCATCAGCGCCGGGCAGGGGGAAAGCCGCTCAGTGTGTATGCACTGAGCGGCTTTCCCCGCAGCGGTGATTGACATCATCGCTGTCCATACACGCTGGGCATAGTCGCCCAGTGTGTATGGACCTTAACTCACATTTGCACAGACTGCGAAAATCTTTTTTTAGGTTCGGGAACTTTGCATCATTTGATGGTTTGTGAATATTTTAACAATTTATTTGCAGATCTGCACAGGGTGAGTTTCTTCCTGTCTGCATGGCAGCTATCTAGTCGCAGTCATCTGCAACTTCACAATCAGTTCTGAATTCAGTCCCTGAGTCCTCTAGTGTTTAATATAAATAAATAATATTAAATAACAGTTTGGTTACATATTCAGCTTTTTTCCAAGGTCTCTGCTCCATTTTATGTGGGAAGGAGTAAAGAGCACAGTCAGTCATCTTGAAATACTACAATTGACCAGGGGTGGGATGTATCTATCATTGCATTTTACATTCAATACATCCCAGCACTCACTGCATGCACATTGGTGTTTATGAACCGGAGTCCTATCTTTTTCTTCCTGACCTTTGGTCAACATTTCTGTTTGACCGTATCATACAGCCCTTTATGAACCTTTGCAATCTGGCTGAACCATTATGCAATAGGTAGTACCTATCTTTGTGTATTATTGCCTAATTCCTTATAAAGAGTGTATCCTTGCTATCAGGGCCTTCCTACCTCTATGTCTGTCGGTGAACACCCAGCTTTTTTATATTACCGTTGTTCCAATTGTAAAGAGCAATATGCTGCGCTATATAAGAAACTCTTAATAAACAGATAATACATATTTGTATGTGGCTGTAACCTCGTCCTTGGGCCTTTTCATTTCCTTCCCCCTTTTGTCGGTTTTGTTGTTTGTTTTATTTTACCATATGCTGCTTTTGACTGTATTTTATGATGCATATACAGTATTGCTGTATTGTGAAATTTTTATAAAAAAATCATTTTGAAAAAAAAAAATGAAGATACAAGTCACCTGGACTTTTTGGTTTCACATGAGGCAGATTTGTTTTTGTGATACTAGTAGAAAGAAAATTTATAGCCACAGCATTGCGAACTGTTCCCTTGTACAGTATGTTACGAGAGGATTCAGTGGCGGGGAGGACAATATTTGGCTGGCGCCATTTCAGGGCTCACTAAGGGCCAGATGTATCAAACTTCAAAAGTGATAAAGTGGAGAGTGATAAACAGCCAGCCAATCAGCTCCTGCCTGACATTTTTCAAACACGGGCCCTTATTCTGGTTGGTGCGGCCGGAGCCGCACACGGTGCTCCGGCCGCACAAACCAAGCCCCGCCCACGAGACGGATCGCCACGGCCGTCCGTACACGGACGGCTGGCGATCCGCATAAAAATGGTGGAGGCGTACGCCTCCACCATGGTGGGAGCTGCCCCCTGCATTCGATGGTCGTCGACCATCGAAGGCAGGTCCGCACGCCCCAGCAGCTCCCGCAAGCTGAGACCACACGGACAATCGTCCGTGTGATAGCTTGCATGGGGGCTGAGAGCTGACATCCGGCGACGTCAGCTTTCCGCCCCCATGAGTTGCGTCATGCCCTCATTACCATGCATACGCCCCGCGTTTGCATGGGAACGCCCATGAAACGCGGGGCGTACACATAGGGAAATGAGGGTATGAAGCCCCTCACGCCCCTATCCGCCCCCTTTGCGGCGGACGAAATCCGTCTGCGGCGAAGGGGCCTGCACATGCGCAGATTGACCTCTGCGCATGTGCAGAATAAAAACATCGGCGGTACGGCCGCACGCGGGCCGTACCGCACGATTTAGAATAAGGGCCTCAGTCTGTGACATGGCAGGTAGGAGCTGATTGGCTGGCTGTTTATCACTCTCCATTTCATCACTTTTGAAGCTTAGAGAATCTGACTCCTAGTCTGTAAAATAACAGGTAGGAGCTGATAGGCCAGCTGTTTATCACTCTCCACTTTATCACTATTTTAAGCATTGATGATGTAAGCAGAAATCACCACTGCTTAGCGAGCCTTGCTGAAACAGGCCCTAATTTCTCAAGTATATTTCCCAGTGATCAACAACCTTTTAGCCTAATTTTACCTTTTGCCAGAAGCTATGGCACAAATGATAGGAGTATTTTGGAAACTGACCATGCTAACATCTGACCTCCCCGGCGCCACCAGCTGCATTGTGCATCATCTCCAGATTTCCCCTAATGTTCTGTATAATTAGTTTGCCCTTCTCCTTAGACAGGCTTGGAACAAGTTACTGTAGCACCAGTGGCGTAAGTTCGTCCCAGTTGCCCGGAGGCAAGATAAATATTGGTGCCCCCCCCCCCCAACACACACATATCATCTTATATAAATATATGTATGTATGTGTGTATGTATGCTATGGAAATTATGTTTAGAATAAAGAAAGTGTGACATCTATGGTCCTGCTAGGAGGAGGAGTCAGCCACAGAAGTGATATCAACGGCTTTCAATTAACTGATTCAAACTCACAGGGGTGGAGAGGTGCCCCCTTGGGAGCAGGAACCCGGCAGCAGATGACTCCATTGCCTCCAGAGTTCTGCCTCTGTGTAGCACTGTACATAAGTGACTGAAAACACTGATTTTACAGGCATATTAAGGTAAAATCTCTTAAATGTTGCTCTGTAGGACGAAACAATAGTTGGATCATTGGTAAGACTTCTGGTGTCACTTCGTTCAAACAGAATATTTTTATAGTGATTTTGTATTATAAATAGTAACTATTATGCAGTCTACTGCATCATACGCATTCTTTTTAGGGGGGGTACTCAATGTTGGATTCTGACTGTGGGAACGTTTCCAACAGTCACAATCATGGCCAATCTGATATCAATTATTATTATTATTATTTTTTTATTCAAAAAGTTTTTATTTGTTTTTTACCAGTTCACATAGGGGCTTATTCAGATCTGAGCTCAGAAAAACCACAGCGAATTGCGGTGACTATTAGACGGCGAATTGTCCATCATTCACTGTTCGCCGTTGGCGAATTTTGCACGTTTTTCTGTAAAAAGATTCACCTTACAGCACGAAAATAGCACACATTCGCAGTAGAACCTGGCGAATCAGCCTCATTGAATACTGCCCTAAGAGTCTGAAAATTGTACAATAGCGATATTTTATATAAGTAAGTTATGTATCTTAACATTTGTGAAGTATTGGATATACTAGGGATATATTTTAAGTATACATACAATATATTAACCAATTCCTGTAGCTATTAGTTCTGTGTAAAACAAACTTCAATAAATGAGTTGAATTGAAACCATGGCATGTCTATCTGCTTTTTTGTGGAATTAAAACATTCATGAAATCTTTTTTCAGTGTTTACACCATATTATTTTGATCAAATGAAAAATAAATGAATAATAAAAAATAACTATAAAAACAGAATGAAAAGAAAAGTTAGGGAGGAAGGGGTCCAAGATGTCCATCTCCTGTTGTGATTAAACAATTGGTGGGTCTTGTAAAAGTATTCTGGTCTCATACCAGAGAGTTGTGCGGAAGAGTATATAGCTCCTTAAATAAATCCTGAAGTTTTTGAGAGAAAAATGTCTTATGTTTTTTATACAGGTCCTGAGGAATACCGTCTAACCCAGGTGCTTTACCCACAGGGATCTCCATTATTGCTCTCTATTTCTGAAAGCGTTATTGGGCCATCTAGCAGGTTCCTGGATTCAGTTGATAGAATGGGATGTTCTACTTCCCTAAGGTATAAACGAGTTTCTTCGGAAGTATAATCCTGTTGGGATGTATATAGTTATTAATAAAATTTCCTGAAGCTTTCAGCTATTTCTGGAGTCTGCCAGATGGAACCACCTCCTGAATCCCTGATCTCCGTTACTATGCTCATTGGTCAATCTCATTGGTCGATCCCAGGTCTACAGTATGTCCTTCTACCAGGGCCGTAACTAGGGGGGGGCTGGGGGGGCACGCGCACCGGGCGCTGGAGGCAGGGGGCGCTGGAGGCAGGGGGACGCTGGTGTGACCAGCGGCAGCAGCGGGGAGCTAGCGCCGCTGCCACATCAAAGATGGCCGCCCGCCGCCGCCCCCTCGTCTCCCCGCTCCCCCGCTGGCTGCCCTGCTCCCGTCCCCTCACGTCTCCCCCGCTGTGTATGCGGGAGAGACGTGCTGCTGCGGTGCTGCATATGCTGCTGGACCGCTAGCCAATGGCCGCTCGCGGTCCAGCAGCCACCAGTTGATTGGCTGCTGGACCGCGAACGGCCATTGGCTAGCGGTCCAGCAGCGGGAGTTAGAAATGTTAAAATCATACAGCACAGCAGCAGCACGTCTCTCCCGCGAATACAGCGGGGGAGACGTGAGGGGACGGGCAGGCAGGCACAGGCACACTGACAAGCCTGTCTGCCTCCCGCAGGCGGGGGAGGGGGTTTCTATCCCCCTTGGCAACGAGCACACTGGCACAGATCAATCCCCCTCGGCAACGAGCACAGAGGCACAGATCAATCCCCCTCGGCAACGAGCACAGAGGCACAGATCAATCCCCCTCGGCAACGAGCACACTGGCACAGATCAATCCCCCTCGGCAACGAGCACACTGGCACAGATCAATCCCCCTCGGCAACGAGCACAGAGGCACAGATCAATCCCCCTTGGCAACGAGCACACTGGCACAGATCAATCCCCCTCGGCAACGAGCACACTGGCACAGATCAATCCCCCTCGGCAACGAGCACAGAGGCACAGATCAATCCCCCTCGGCAACGAGCACACTGGCACATATCTATCCCCCTTGGCAACGAGCAGAGGCACAGATCTATCCCCCTCGGCAACGAGCACAGAGGCACAGATCTATCCCCCTCGGCAACAAGCAAATTCAGTCCACCTTGGCATCGGCATGAAGCCCCTGGCATTGAGCATATAGGTAAGTGGCACTTATGTGTCAAATGTGTATGGTGTGTTATACAGTATGTCATGGGCATTGCGTCGTGTTATATAGTATGACATGGGCATTGCTTAGTGTTATAAAGTATGACATGGGCATTACGGAGTATTTATTTGTAATGGGCATTGCGGTGTTATATAGTATGTCATGGGCATTGCGTAGTGTTATATAGTATGTAATGGGCATTGCGTAGTGTTATATAGTATGTAATGGGCATTGCAGTGTTGTATAGTATGTAATGGGCATTACGGTGTGGCTGGGGGCATGGCTAGAGGCTCACAGAGCCTCTGGGTCATGCCCCCATAGCGGCAAAATGGGGGCGTGGCCTCGCGGGGGAGCAGTGATTATAGGCCACGCCCCCAAATTAGGCCACACCCCCCAGAAAATTTCGGCGCGCCTCCGGCGCGCAGCATCACTAGGGTGGGGGGGGGGGCACCAAAAGACTGCCTTGCCCCGGGCGCCGGAAACCCTAGTTTCGGCCCTGCCTTCTACATATCTAGTGTGTCCTGCAAATAATTCTCTGTACCTTGCTTTTTCTGCAAGGCACTTGCGCCAGGCCGGGCATACCACTCAAGGGGTTAAATAAGGAGTTTGCTTTTGCAAACCAACCTGAAGTGTACTGTAGGCAATGTATGCAGCACAACAACACCAGTGATCTGCAAGAGTTTGGAATCCTCTAATAAGACTTCAACCTGATAAATGTATCCATACTGTATGTGTGACAGTGTGCAGTTTTAATGCATTGCAAAAATATAGGGTTATATAATATAAATGAATTGCACAGTACCTAGAGTTCACAAATAGTTTAAGGGGAGGAGTAAAAATGGACAGAACATATAGGAGATATTGGTAATTTCATATAAATGAGTATAATAGACTATAGTTAGCAGTTGAAATTTGAGTATTAAGAAAAACACAACACATAATTATATTGTTATAACTATATAATAAATAGTAATAATTTAGTTCTCATAATATAATAATTGCAAATTAAATAAAACATGTCAAATTTAATAAGTTTGGGGGGGGGAGGGGGGATTTCTGTGTAGCCTATCAGTACAGTCTTGTAATATCTTAGCTTTCTTGAAAATAATATGACAAATATTATTAGCAATGCATAACCTCTAGGCCAGTGGTTCCCAAACTGTGCGCCTAGGCTCCCTGGGGTGCCTCGGAGCACTTGCAGGGGTGCCTCAGGTTAGTGGTCCAGAACCAATTAAAATTATTTATGGCCAATGAAACAGGCAAAATCAGTGCTTGGGGCTTTCAGTTATAAAATATGTGGATAAACAGAAGTGAATCCTGTTCCTCACCACATAACTGGACCTAAGGATGACATAAGCACAACTTATTTCATTTAAAAAAAAATTATTATTATTCTTGGTAACAAACTTTGGCCTAGGGGTGCCCTGAAAAATATTCTGATACTCTAGGGTGCCGTGATTCAAAAAAGTTTGGGAACCTCTGCTCTAGGCAAATCCAAGTTAAGAATGTGTTCCGAATGTGGATTTGAAAGAACAAAAAACATATTGAAATACAATTATTGTATAAAAATATTTTGGAGATGTTTCCCATAGCAACCAATCAGCACTGATCAAGTACATTCTATAAAATGATACTGTAGGTACAAGCTGATGGGCAAACTCTCCACTGGTCCTCTTCACTTTTTTTCACTGCTTTATACATCCACCGCATAGTGCTCAGTGTGCAATTCTTGGAATTTCGGAGTCAACTTTATGATCTGAGTGCAGTTTAGTCAGGCCTAAGAGGTGGACTCCCTAATCCTCTGAACCTCATAGCATTGACCCCACTGCACCCACTATTATTATATGTATATCATTATAATTATTATTATTATTATTATTATTATTATTATTATAATATTATTATTATTATTATTATTATATGCCATAGACATGGGCATGTCTATGGCATTAATAGGCAGTTTGAATCCAAAGATTAATAGATGCTCTTTATTACTATTATTATTATTATTATTATTATTATTATTATTATTGTTTACTTATATGGCGCCACAAGGGTTCCGCATCGCCTGACAATACATAGATGAGCAAAGAACAATACAAGAAAGATTGTGATTTACAGTACAAATGCAAATTCGGACAAGTATATGGTAAATAAAAAAGAAAGTTGCAACAGTGGACACTGATGCAATTATAACAGTGGCAGAGATACTGTATGTTCTAAGAAAAGCACATGAGGAGAGAGGGCCCTGCTCATTAGAGCTTACATTATAAAGGTACGGGGTAGACAAACTGGGGTGACACACTTTGTAATCAGTGGCAGCAGGCCAAATGTTTACCTGGCACAACAAAAAAGGGAGATGCTAGTCGCACAGGACTACCGTGTAAAAAAAATAGGACTAATGACTAGTTTAACTTTCAATAAAATTGGTACCTATATATGTGGGATAAATGATACCATCAGTATCGTTACTCAGCAAGAACATAATGGAATCGGGCAGATATACTAACCCTATTAGGTATGATACAGTCATCCAAATCTCAGATCTAGCAATTACCATGATTATATGTGAGAGATGGCTACTATGTAAACCTTCATTCGGATACAAGGTTATTGTTAACAACAATGATAACAGCATGTTGATACATAGATAGGAATACCACGGCTAGTTGATGTCACATACAATACATGCCACTGCTGCCCCTATATAAAAGCGAACTCCCGTATGTCTGAGGCGAATCGCCGTCAATCAAAATAGTACGGCACTTCCAGGACACCGTAGACAGACGCGTATCCTCACGCGCACTATGATTGGATGCAGATAATTACTTATGGTACTTAAACTGTGGCAGATCTGGGGTCAGGTTGGCCCTGATGAAGCTGATCTGGGAAGCGCATGCCAGCTAGCGGTGCGCAGGCAGATCGGCACCCTGAACACTTTATTATTTTTCATGTATGCATTTTGATTATTATGTGATCTCCAGCGTACTGTCACTCCAGCTTTTGTAAGGGCTATCGAGCAGCTGGCACCTTATACTGTTTATCCTCCCCAATTGTGTAGAACCGTACACCACATTTGTAGCACAGGTGACCACACTAGATCCAGGCAGCACTTCTCAGTTTGGTTGCCCCACACGCAGGCTTGCTGCAGGACACCCTGGGATTGAAGCTACCACCCCACCACATTTAACATACACCCCATAGAGGGAATAGTATTAACTGCTACAAGGGTGGTTGCTCTGCATGTCAGTTATAATAAAGACCTGTTTGTATGTTAGTTTTAACAATTTCACAGTTTTTAATAATTGATTAATAAAAGCTAATTCTTCATTTCCATTTTGGTGCACCACAACACAAGGACATTTCTTTTCTATATGTTTGTTGCCAAATGCTTACCTGTCTACCCCTCCTTCTAGCTGTGGATTGGGCTTGGAGGCTCGGTTACACTGGTGGACTGCTTTACTGGCTTATTCTGTTCTAGGCTGGTCGTGTCCCAGGTGTCTGGCTCCTGCCAACTCTGATCCATGGGTGCCGCCACCGACCTGCAGGTCAACTCATCAGTGTGACCAATAAACAGGGCTTAAAGTGGTCATGCAGAGGTGGAGTAACTCGTTTCTCTAGGACACCTAATTCCCCCCCCCCCCTCCTCTCCTCCCCCAATTAGGCTGAGACAGGGCCAGTGGTAGGGATTTTGGCATCCCCCTGCAAACTTCAATGCTTTTCTGTAAGAATTACTGTGTAGGGCCAATGTGGAGGTTAAAATGTTCCACCTTACCATTAGGGGTAATGTTCCCCCTCACTCAACCCATACCTGCAAAGCCTCACCAGTTCCAGCCAGTCAAGTTTGTCTCCAGGTCCTGCCTAGTAAAGCCTTACTGGACTCGGCCTGTCCAGTTTGTTTCCAGGAATAGCCTGTGAAGCCTATCTAGTTCCAGCCAGTCTAGTCCATCTCCAGCCTGGTAAGTCTTTCTGGTTCCAGCTGATCCAGTCAATCTTCAGGTGCAGCCTTGCAAAGCCTCACTGACCCCAAATGGTCCAGTTTGTCTCCAGGTCCAGTCCAGTTAAGTCTCTCTCTGGTTCCAGTCATCTCCGGATTCAGTTTGGTAAAGTCTTTCCAGTTCCATCTAGCTAGTCCATCCCCAGGTAAAGCCTATATAGCTTCAGCCAGCCTAGTTTGTCCAGATAGACAAAATTCGGCAGGTTCCAGATGATCTACTGTAATTCATTACCAAGTCAAGCCAGACAAATTCACTGGTAACAGCTGGTCCTTTCTTGTCACCAGTCTTGGCCTGGTTCACGTAATACAGCTCTTGTGGAGTGCTAGAAAATCCTGCTCCACTAACTTGAGCTGCTCCATACAGTAGAACAAATCAAACTACAGTTACTTTGTTAATTGGTTCAGCTTCCTACAGTAGGTTGAGTTTTCTATGAGGAAGACATATATATATATATATATATATGGGAGGGATCCGGCACTCAATATACGTAATGCTGTTTGAAAAGTACCTTTAAAAGGATAAATGCTGCGGTGCCTTCAATAGTAAGTCCATATCCATAGGAGAGGGCAAACAGATGTAAGGAAGGATGGAAGCGGCACTCAGCAGACTGCAATTAAAATGTCCTTTATTCCAACGGTTTCGGGGTTACCCCCCGTCGTCAGGGATGGACACAGCACACACAAGATCATAAAACAAATGGCAATATATACACAAAAACACACCCCATCCCACCCCTCCCCCCACCCCAATCAAGCAAGCCCTGCACTCACCTGCCGGAACTGGGAGCGGCCCACAATGCCAGGTAACCTGTAAAGGTACTCATGGCTGTGGGTGTCCCTCGGGTCCAGCTGACAGTAATAGAAGCGTCTAACACATCCCTTAGCTTACTGAGACAGCGGGTGTGCTGCGTGCAGGCAGCCGGAAGTGACAGCCTCGCAGCTGCGCTTCCGCCAACCACTGACACGCGCACCACCCGCCAATAATAAGATGGCCGCCGGGAGTGTGACGTTCCATATGACTGCCGTAGGGCAGAGCATTGCTATGCAACAAAGAACAACAATAACGGTAAACAAACAATGTGTCATCATTGTTAAAATGATGAATGGCAAAAACGCCAGTTATTGATGAATAAAGATACATAAAACCACAATAATATATACAGCGGAGAAACTGACAGAACATATATCCCAATGCAAATAAAACGGCAAGTGCAAAACATTATGGCATAAAACATGTAATATTGATGTGGCAAACAGCGGGGTCGACTCAACATGTCAACTCAAATCGATCCCACTGTGCACCACATCAGGCAGACACCACCACATCTGGCTATAGCATGGAATAATTAGAACAAAGAAAGCACCGTAGCATGCACATGTTGGGACATTTATCCAGACAAATGAACCAATCATAATATCGATACCATACAGTTTCACAAAAAACACTGGAGCCCCAGTGTCTCATTAAGGCCTCCCGGGGCCAACGTGCCCAAATTGAAAATCCACCTGCTCTCGCATTGAAGTAACTGCTTATTTCTGTTACCCCCCCTGAGATTTTTGGGGATCTGGTCAATTATAAGAGATTTTATCTGATTGACTGAATGCTTATGCGAGAGGCATTGACGGGCCAAAGGTTGGTCACTATGCCCAGTCTGTAGGGCTTGATTAATGGCTGTCCTATGTAGGGCCATGCGCTCCTTGAATTGGCGCTGGGTTTTCCCCACATAGGACAAGCCACATGGACACGTGAGTATGTATATAACATACGTGGAACTGCATGTCAAAGGGAACCCAATTTGAAACACCCTCTGGGTATGAGGATGCTTGAAATTGGACCCAATGGTCATGGTACGACATGTGATGCAACCTAAACATCTGAAGCAACCATTTTTCCTAGTTAAAAAGTGAGATGGCACCTTTTTATCCCAACCCGTAATGTCCGACTTCACCGGGCGATCCTTGAAATTGTACTGTCTGGAGTAGCTGGGCATAAGACGGGTATTTCGCAAAAGCGGCAGGTCTGGGTCAGAAGATACCACAGGCCACCACTTCTTGGCCTGGGCCGTAGTGGTGTTACTGTCCCAGGAAAAACGATTGACCCATGGGATCCTACCAACTGTGTCAGTTGTGGGTTTAGATTTAACCACTAAGGTATCGTTTCTGGGGGTGGCCAAAACTTTGTCCCTGATAGGTATCAGGGAGGAGCGTGGATAGCCCCGCTTGACGAATTTGTCCACCATATCATCCAATGCCTGAGGTACCTGGCTTTCTTCAGATGTAATGCGCCTAACACGCAAGAGTTGCGAATACGGCAACCCCTTGCGGAGGGGCAAAGGATGAGAACTATTGTGTCTCAACAAGGTGTTCCTATCAGTGCTTTTTCTATAGAGGGCTGTATGTAATTGCCCCTCACTCAGAAAAATATCGGTGTCCAAAAATTGGACATTAGTAGCATCAATGTGAGATGTAAGCTGGATGACACTGCCACTGTCATTGTGTGAAGAAAGTATGATTTCCAACTCGACAGGATCTTTAGACCAAAAAATCAAAAGATCATCGATATAACGATAATACAATGATATACCATCACGGAGACTGTTGCCCTGAAAGAACAACCCCTGCTCAATTCTGTACATAAAGGTGTTGGCGTAGGCTGGGGCCACCGCCGACCCCATAGCCACGCCCAGCTGTTGAATAAAAAATTGACCGTTATACAGGAAATAGTTCCTGGTAAGAACCAGGGACAGCAATGTGATAAACAGGTCTATAGAAGGACCACTGTATAAAGGGTTGTCTGTGAGCAAACATCTCACTGCCTCCACACCTGCATCATGTGGGATACAGGTGTAGAGGCTGGATACATCAGCAGTACAAAGACACGTCAGGGCAGATAAATCACAGGTAAGGTGTAAGTCCCTTAGAATCACCAATAGGGATGTGGTGTCCTTAAGGTAAGCTGGTAGAGCCTGGACACAGGGATTCAAATAACAATCCAAAAACACTGAAATGGGGTGATACAAGGACCCCCTGGCCGATACTATGGGGCGACCAGGGGGATCCTTGAGGCCCTTATGTATCTTAGGAATTGAGTAGAACAGAGGAGTCACTGGGAAGTCCACTGTTAGGGCATTCTTTAGATCTTGTGTAATGTCACCATCCCTCACTGCTTTACTCAAGATGGAGTCAAGTTCGACCTTAAAACCCCAGGTGGGGTCTTTGTCTAAGCGACCATAGGTGTCAGTGTCGCTTAGCAACCGATCACATTCCTTCTGGTAGTCCTCAAGGGCCAGGACCACCACAGCCCCGCCCTTGTCGGCACTGCGAATGATTATATCCTTGCGGGCCGACAGGGAGTCCAATGCATCTTTCTCAGCCCTCGTCAAATTATGATGCATGGAGGGGGCAGGAGATTGTAGCAACTCAATTTGTTGATCCATCAGGCGTGTGAAGGTTTTGATTGTGGGGTTACTTGAAATAGGATCAAACTTTGATCTTGGTGCCATTTTCTTGAGTTTGGGAGGTATAATAGAAGTGGAGTCAACTGGATTGGCGTTTAGTGGTTGTCTGCCAAAATAATCTTTCAACCGGAGGGCCCTATTCAATTTAAAGGTGTCAACTTTCCACTGGAAAGGATCCCCTCTACGGGTAGGGATGAATGACAGTCCTTTCGCCAATACCTGAGTTTCCACCTCAGTGAGAATGGATGATGACAAATTGAAGACTAGGGTTTTTTGCTCTTCTGAGAGCCTTTTCCTCTCTTCCCTGAGGTTTTGGCCTGAGCGTCTAGTCCTCCTTCCAGTTCTGCCAAAGGATCCCTGGAATACATGGCACGGGTTTGGGTCCCTAAAGGGAATCTCTCCCGGCTTGCATTGGAGGGACCTGATTCTGCTCCACTCGTGGAATCACTCGTATTACCCGGCTGTCTGTTGCCTGTGGCCCTTGCACTGCGCTTTTGGTAAGGTCGGGGTCTGCCTTGTGGCCTGTTAGGATTAAGCCAGTCGTAAACCCGTTTCTGGTCATAGTCGATTTGGACCTTTTTCAGCTTGTCCTGTTTAAAAGCAATAAGATTTGCTCTGTAAGTGTCCATCTCCGCTTGTAGTTTATCAAGCCATTTGTTGCTGGTATCAGACGACAGACGGGGAGTATGAATTTTCTCAAATTGCTCAATTTTCTGTTGATAAGCCTGCTCCTCTCGTGTAGACTCCTCTATCACCAAAAGGAGGAGGTCCATGGAGCACTTATTCAACACCGATATCCATCGGCGACAAAAGGTGGCATTATGTCGACCGATGGTCGGTGTATTTTTAACCCGGAACCCCCGGGGAATCATTTTGCTCCTATAGTAATCGGACAGGCTTATTGCATGGTATTGAAAATCACACTCCCTTTGCTTTAAGCGAAGAAGTTGTTTAAACAGCGCTTCAGGCACTTCAGGAATGGCATTATCCTTCATACTTCTTTTAGAAAGTATGGCCTCTGCATCGGAGTCAGAGAGACTGAGACTGTCCATAACCTCCATCTGCAGGAATTCCACTGCCATATCAAGCTCTTGGCTTGCTGAAGTCATATTTGCAAAGCCTGTAAGCAAGTCGTCAGAAACAGGGGTAGGAGATGGTGCACAGGTGGATGCAACGGTATGCAGGTGTAAATACTGCTTGTAGATTAAAAGTTAGGTGCCTTGATAGGAATTCACAGCTTGAACCACTGAAAAGACCACACATATGGGAGGGATCCGGCACTCAATATACGTAATGCTGTTTGAAAAGTACCTTTAAAAGGATAAATGCTGCGGTGCCTTCAATAGTAAGTCCATATCCATAGGAGAGGGCAAACAGATGTAAGGAAGGATGGAAGCGGCACTCAGCAGACTGCAATTAAAATGTCCTTTATTCCAACGGTTTCGGGGTTACCCCCCGTCGTCAGGGATGGACACAGCACACACAAGATCATAAAACAAATGGCAATATATACACAAAAACACACCCCATCCCACCCCTCCCCCCACCCCAATCAAGCAAGCCCTGCACTCACCTGCCGGAACTGGGAGCGGCCCACAATGCCAGGTAACCTGTAAAGGTACTCATGGCTGTGGGTGTCCCTCGGGTCCAGCTGACAGTAATAGAAGCGTCTAACACATCCCTTAGCTTACTGAGACAGCGGGTGTGCTGCGTGCAGGCAGCCGGAAGTGACAGCCTCGCAGCTGCGCTTCCGCCAACCACTGACACGCGCACCACCCGCCAATAATAAGATGGCCGCCGGGAGTGTGACGTTCCATATGACTGCCGGAGGGCAGAGCATTGCTATGCAACAAAGAACAACAATAACGGTAAACAAACAATGTGTCATCATTGTTAAAATGATGAATGGCAAAAACGCCAGTTATTGATGAATAAAGATACAAGAAGTGGTGGCCTGTGGTATCTTCTGACCCAGACCTGCCGCTTTTGCGAAATACCCGTCTTATGCCCAGCTACTCCAGACAGTCCAATTTCAAGGATCGCCTGGTGAAGTTGGACATTACGGGTTGGGATAAAAAGGTGCCATCTCACTTTTTAACTAGGAAAAATGGTTGCTTCAGATGTTTAGGTTGCATCACATGTCGTACCATGACCATTGGGTCCAATTTCAAGCATCCTCATACCCAGAGGGTGTTTCAAATTGGGTTCCCTTTGACATGCAGTTCCACGTATGTTATATACATACTCACGTGTCCATGTGGCTTGTCCTATGTGGGGAAAACCCAGCGCCAATTCAAGGAGCGCATGGCCCTACATAGGACAGCCATTAATCAAGCCCTACAGACTGGGCATAGTGACCAACCTTTGGCCCGTCACTGCCTCTCGCATAAGCATTCAGTCAATCAGATAAAATCTCTTATAATTGACCAGATCCCCAAAAATCTCAGGGGGGGTAACAGAAATAAGCAGTTACTTCAATGCGAGAGCAGGTGGATTTTCAATTTGGGCACGTTGGCCCCGGGAGGCCTTAATGAGACACTGGGGCTCCAGTGTTTTTTGTGAAACTGTATGGTATCGATATTATGATTGGTTCATTTGTCTGGATAAATGTCCCAACATGTGCATGCTACGGTGCTTTCTTTGTTCTAATTATTCCATGCTATAGCCAGATGTGGTGGTGTCTGCCTGATGTGGTGCACAGTGGGATCGATTTGAGTTGACATGTTGAGTCGACCCCGCTGTTTGCCACATCAATATTACATGTTTTATGCCACATGTTTTATGCCATAATGCCACTTGCCGTTTTATTTGCATTGGGATATATGTTCTGTCAGTTTCTCCGCTGTATATATTATTGTGGTTTTATGTATCTTTATTCATCAATAACTGGCGTTTTTGCCATTCATCATTTTAACAATGATGACACATTGTTTGTTTACCGTTATTGTTGTTCTTTGTTGCATAGCAATGCTCTGCCCTCCGGCAGTCATATGGAACGTCACACTCCCGGCGGCCATCTTATTATTGGCGGGTGGTGCGCGTGTCAGTGGTTGGCGGAAGCGCAGCTGCGAGGCTGTCACTTCCGGCTGCCTGCACGCAGCACACCCGCTGTCTCAGTAAGCTAAGGGATGTGTTAGACGCTTCTATTACTGTCAGCTGGACCCGAGGGACACCCACAGCCATGAGTACCTTTACAGGTTACCTGGCATTGTGGGCCGCTCCCAGTTCCGGCAGGTGAGTGCAGGGCTTGCTTGATTGGGGTGGGGGGAGGGGTGGGATGGGGTGTGTTTTTGTGTATATATTGCCATTTGTTTTATGATCTTGTGTGTGCTGTGTCCATCCCTGACGACGGGGGGTAACCCCGAAACCGTTGGAATAAAGGACATTTTAATTGCAGTCTGCTGAGTGCCGCTTCCATCCTTCCTTATATATATATATATATATATATAGTCACTCTCCAATTGCACTAAAAGTGCAAAAGATAGGACCAGCACATCCAGTAAATAGTCAAAAGCAGTATTTAATAGAACATGAAGAAGGTACTCATCTGTACAACAGGCATAGACAGCTTATTCCATATTGAAGCAGCATGACAGTACAGCCAAAGAGCCAAGCATGTACCCTGACGGGCCGTTTCGGCGCACACGCGCCTTTCTCAAAGGGTAACCATTGAGAAAGGCGCGTGTGCGCCGAAACGGCCCGTCAGGGTACATGCTTGGCTCTTTGGCTGTACTGTCATGCTGCTTCAATATGGAATAAGCTGTCTATGCCTGTTGTACAGATGAGTACCTTCTTCATGTTCTATTAAATACTGCTTTTGACTATTTACTGGATGTGCTGGTCCTATCTTTTGCACTTTTAGTGCAATTGGAGAGTGACTATTCTGAATCTATGACCTGGAACTCCCCACCATCCTAAAGCTAGTGTGCGTCTCCCATCTGTAACCTATATATATATATATATATATATATAGTATTCTGTAAGGTCGGCACTCATGCAGTCCACCAAAAGTAAAGTACTTGCCGGGTGTATGAAAAATTTCTGGCCAGGGGTTATGACAAAGTAACACTTGACACTGCCAAGGATAAAATCCTTAGAATTCCTGTCCATCAAATTCATCTCAGCACTGCCTCCGGGAACACAACAAACAGACATGTATGGGTTAATAAATTCAACCATTTGTCCTCCATGGCTGCAAAAAAAGCCAAGGAATTGTGGCCAGTAATTACCACCGATAATGATTTAAGAATTTTCAAAAAAACATTGATTATGCCATGCTCTCAACGGGGTCGGAACATCAAGGATTTGGTTGTTAAGAACGACATCTCTAGACTAAAAGCCCCTGTACCATCTTCTTTTCTAAGCAAGCAGCGTTTGGGTTGTTTCAAATGCCCTAATTGCACCACCTGTAGTTTTTTACAGACAGGGGCCACATTTAATCATCCTTTCTCAGGTAAAAAGTTTGAGATACAACATTTCTTGACTTGTTCAACTAAATTCGTTGTATATACCATAACCTGTCCCTGTTCTCTTATTTACGTAGGAAAAACTGACTGTACCTTTAAAGAGCGCATGAATCAACATCGCAGCGCCATCAGAGCAGCGATCCAGTCGGGGTCCAGTGAACAGCCTGTTGCTAGGCATTTTGCCCTAGCTAAACACAGCCTATCGCAACTGAGATATCGTATCATCGATCACGTCCCCCCACTAGTTCAGGGTGGTGATAGGTCAAAAATGCTACTGAGACTGGAGTCCCACTGGATCACTAGGCTCGACGCGCTCACACCTAATGGTCTTAATGAGACACTTGGCCTACAGTGTTACTTGTAAATAACCGTATGTTTTTTCCTATACTCTCTGCTGTTTATCCTTTATGAAGATGCTGCTGACATGATAAAGTGTTAATAATTTAATAAAACTGAAACATATGTTTGCTACGGCATGTAACTAGTTAATATCATCCGCCTCTCAGGTTAACTTTTGTATCACCTGTGGAAGTCTAGGTACACACACGCCATTTTGTGATAGTATGGCCGCCATTTTGGTTCGCAGAGTTGCGCAAATAAAGTTTCCATACCCGAGTATGTGTGACAATGTGGACCTGAAGGGTAGACATACTATCACATATAAATTCATAATAACACACTTACACGAAATGAAATATAGTTAAAAGGTTTAGAACGCCACACATAGCTTAGTTAGCCCTGCACACACCTGTCTATATCGTGTTTAGTACCGTTCCGTTCAGCTCATTATGCGGAGTATTCCGGTCATTGCGAATATTTCGCAATGTACACTGTCCGATAGTTATGGATTAAATCCATATTCCAGAGACAGTTTCTGTTGAAAGTAGTTAACAAAGGAAACTAGATAAAACCGGTTCTTATCCTTGCTGACGCCGAAACCACCGAACAAAGGACTCTTAAAGTTCACTCCCCTGCACCTGGTCAGACCAGGTACAGCGTCTAACCCCCAATCACAGTGGACCGGACATATGATCTCTGGCCAATGAGAATGGCCTTTGACCTCCCCCTTCTGACCCTATAAGATAGGCGACCCGGAGCAGGCTCAGTCACTTCGGCACAACTAACTTCCCTGGACCTTCCTACCGGACTATCGCTCATTCCTGAACGATAGTGAGCTCTGACCGGACGGCGCTTCGCATACTAGAGTGAGACGGGTAACGGTTGCATTTCACGGTATTTATCCTTGTAGTATTGTTGGCTGGTTGTGTTTTGTGTAATTGCCTTCTTTCCCCTTAGCAGAGTTTGTTAGTTATTCATTGTTAGTATATTGTATCACTGGTTATACCTGTTTATTCTTATTTCTGTAACCCCCTTTTTGTCCATTAGGGACTTTAATACAACCTTTTATATGGAGTTCTAACCTCCTTACTTCTATTCAGTGGTCGTGTCTGGTTATTCGCATAATAGCGATAAGGTACATTGCGGACTCTGTCCTTTAAAGTATATTCGCAGAATTAGAGACCAAGTCCTGCGAAGGGATCTCTTATCAAGGTATTAGTTCTTAAGTGTATAACATACAATTAAAAGGTACGCTACGCTGCGCTACGTTTTGTTCGCACGTAGCTAGGTATAAAGGGTAAGCAGGTTACGGACACATTACGTAGCCTGCGCTTTCCACTTATTGTCTCCCTGGTCATATCATATCAGCATTAACAATTGGGGGCATCGTCCGGTCGTTTCACATTCCAGAACTCAGTACCAGGCGTGCGGCCCGACCTATACCAGCAAAAGGGTGGAGGTATTATCCATTGCTGGATAGGCCAGGTCCGCGGCGGTGCGGGGCTCGGGAAGTGCTAGCGTTGAAACCCGGGGCACAATAAGTGAAAGCCACGTGTTTAAAAGCATATATTAAGTGTGTAGTAAACTGTACTTCTGCCTGCCACAAGTAGTTTAACGGGGTATAGTGTCTTGAGTTGCTTGTTCATTACAGTATATGTACCACGTGCGATAAGGTTCGCACACGTGGAATCTGTGTTTATTATAGTACATAGAGGATCCCCTCTGTGCAAAACTATAATTGTTTATTGTTAGTTACCGCAAAAACAGGGACTCCGCCACGTGGCGACAAGTCCTGGGCCTTTTGCAGTAACGTAAAGCGTCTATTGTGTATTACGCAAGGTGCGCGCGCACGTGCCCACATCGGGAAAGTTTCGCATCTTTGTACGTGATTTACGGATTAAGTGCGGGATTTATTTCGCATCTTGGTACGTAAATCTCGGACAGAGTTAAGGGACTTATTCCACATTTAGACGCAATTACTGCGTATAGCGAAACCCGAGCGCAACCTTGCAAATACACTATAGAGCACGTGGGTGGCCGATTCATCGGCGGCCTGTGAACAAACACACGTACACACGTGGATGTTCATTGGTACTGCACACGCAGCACACATAGGAATTAAGAAGTGAACAGTATTAAACCACTAGCTTTATTTAAACAGTATAGTAATATACTGCGAATGAAGCGGTGATTAATAAAAGAAAATAAGTTTTTCTTTTTGTTCATTTTCTCATAAGCAAGCAACTCAAGCATTATTTTAATAGATTCCTATAGCTTATTATAAGGGATTTATACCTGCATAAGAATCTAGTGAAAAGCTACCGGCCTGGGAAAATTTTCTGTACAGAAATATTTCAAAAATAAGCATAAGACCTAGGTGTAACTAGCGCCCAGTGTGAAAAATAACTGAGGCGAACGGGTGTGTGACGGCACGACTCAGCGCAGTGTAGTCCAGTGTAGGACAGTCCAGTTAGGACCCGGGTTCACGTGACGACGTGCCCATAGGAACTGCCCCTTCAGTGGAATTAATTCCGCTAGGAGGGTACAAGAAGATATATCGGAACGCACTTGTTTCCGATTAGCTACTTTAGAAATCCGATTTTTGGGGGTATAGGAAAACAAGTTTGCTATACCCTGGAAAAATTGTGCCGCATCAAGCAAGTTGGCTAGAAGTTCGCTGCTAGTTGAAAGACTTGGTGATTGAGTAAGTTACCTCGCATTGTGGGCTCTTCGCTTGATTGCGTTGAAGTGTCGCTGTGTGGAGAAGTGAGTGGTTGGGGAGCTCTCAGATAAGTAATAACCCACCGATTATCTATTAAGCTGTGAACGTTTATTCCTGTAACTATGGGTAATAACGGGTCACGCTGTGATAACGTGCAGGATAGGGAGGAAGCAAGCCGGCCAAGAGGATCGGCTGCTTTTATTATGTGCAGGAAGCACGGTGAACTCGCAGTTGTTTACCAAAATAAATGGAGAAAAATGACACAAGGCAGCAAGCTAGAATTTCCCAGTGTTGGTAGCTTCGATCCAGAAATCTTATCGGCAGTAAAAGATGAAATATGCCTACTCTCCAGTCGTAAGGAGAGAGTGAAGCATATAAATATTCTTAAATTGTGGCAGAAGGAAGGACAGGAACAATGGGGAACCAGAGGTCTGGCAATACCTGATGCAATCAGCCACAATAAAAATGCAAATGCAACCGCTGCCACACTAGAATCAGCTCCCCCACCCCCATATGTGCCGAAGGGGTTAATGTCTCATAAGAAAGACCTAAGTAATCATGTACCTGTTACTAACTTGTACCCTGTTTTATCCCCTTACAAGGAAACCCGAGAGGAAAACGAGCAGCTGTTGGCACTGGCCGTCTCTCATGCAATTAATATGATTGAGGGAAAAGCTCAACCCGCTGTTGAGGCCCCAGCACAGGAGGAGGAGACGGCTGATGCCAACAGCATAGTATTGGACTCAGGTAATGATGCACCACACAGCACAGACACAAATGACTCCCAAGCAGGTCCCAGTAATGCGAATGTGGTACAAACATACCCTGTACGCACACTGGAGGTTCCCTATGGTAAGGCAGACAGAGAGGGTGTGATACCTACCAGAAAGATGACCATGCTGAACCCATGGACACGGTTAGAGCTGCGGTCCATCATTACAGATTTCCCTGATCCTAGGAAAAATCTGGCTCTGTGCCGGAAATTTGTAAGGGATCTGGGAAACTCTGATGAGCCCACCAACAAGGATTGGAGAATCATGTTGAGGGCCTGTCTCCCCACTCACATTGACATCCCGAAATTCATTCAGGATAGTGGATTGAAAGTGGACAAGGAGATAAATGATGAGATCAACCAGGAAAATATACGCCTGATTAACGTACAGTTAGGAGTGTATTTTCCTGCAGCAGTGGAATATAGCAAGATATTCACTATCAAACAACAAGATGGTGAAGTAGCTAGCGAATATTTCAACCGGGGTTTGATGGCGGTATCAAAGTACACTGGTGTCTCCGAGCCTAAGGACGACCCCCACCTGAGGGAGCTGATTGTCTCTGTGCTGGTGGAAGGGCTTAGCGAAAACCTGAGAACCAGAGTCCAAACTTCTTTCCCAAATTGGCGTGGAATGACAGTGGATGCCCTACGGGAATCTGCTGTGGACCACGACCGCAACATTAAAAAGCGCAAGGAACTGCAAACTGAGAAACTAATGATGGTTAGCATCCAAGCCCTTACTAATGCCCCAAACAAAGTTGCATACCAACAACGAAACACCAGGGACACAGGCAGAAAGCCCATTATTTGCTACAACTGCAATAAGGAGGGACATATGGCAGCACAATGTAGGTCAGGAAACCCAAGGAGTTACCAAACACATAGGCGAGAATGGGAATCTCACAAAGGTGAGACACGGAGATACCCAGCCCCTAGACAATGGGAGGAGACAGACAGGTCACGCAACATGCCTCCTCCCCATCTGATGGCTGACACTGTGCTAAGGGCAACCCAGGTCAGACCATAGGAAACAGGTCATACCTGTATCCTACAGCCAGTTAGACTAACACAACACCTTGGAGAGGAACCTCAGGTGAAGGTTGATATAGCTGGAGTAAGACAAACCTTTTTGGTTGATACAGGGGCGGCCAGATCTGTTCTCAACACTCCTCTTCACTTGGGTTTCACTAACCAATCAGTAGCGGCAATTGGGGTAACAGGAAAAATACAACATTACCCACTGACGAAACCAGCGGAGGTTACAATCGGGCCTCTGCATACCAAACACTCTTTTCTGTTGGCTGCAGCGGCCCCGACTAACCTCCTGGGTAGAGATTTACTTTGCAAAATGGGATGTGTCATCTATTGCACCCCCGATGGGGTATTTCTGGACACTCCTAGAAATCTTACACAAGAAGTGCAAGATATGCTGGATAGTCCTCAGAGGCTAATGTTGTGTTCCACTGTTGTAGAATCAAATCCATCTAGGGTAGCTGAAATTACAGCACAAATACCGAGTTCCCTTTGGACTAAAGATGGACAAGATGCTGGGCTGATGGCAAATGTAGCTCCAGTAGAAATCCGCTTAAAAGAAGGCAGGATAGCCCCAAAAATACCGCAATACCCTTTAAAACCTGAAGTTGAGCTAGGAATATTTCCAGTGATCCAACGATTGCTCCAACAGGAAATCCTAGTTAGAACTTCCAGCACGGCCAATAGTCCCATTTTTCCTGTGAAAAAGAGCGGGGGGAGGGGCTACAGACTAGTGCAGGATTTGAGAGGGGTAAACAAAGTAGTTGAGAGCCAATTCCCCGTAGTGCCAAACCCAGCTGTCATCCTCATGCAAATCCCACCTCACTGTACCCATTTCACAGTCATTGACTTGTGTTCAGCATTTTTCTCCGTCCCTTTGCATCCTGACAGCCAGTATCTGTTCGCCTTTACTTACAGAGGAGTACAGTATACCTGGACACGACTCCCCCAAGGGTTCATAGACAGCCCCAGCATCTTCTCCCAGGCCTTGCACGATTGTCTGCAATCCTTTCAACCCATGAGCGGTTCGATACTGATACAATATGTCGACGACTTATTGTTGTGTTCTGAGTCACTGGAGTCATCAGTGGATGACACTAGACACCTACTGATGCATCTCTCAGAGACAGGACATAAAGTATCAAAGGATAAGCTGCAATTATGCCAGACCAGGGTTAAGTATCTGGGTCACTGCCTTACCCAAGGGCTGAGACACCTCACCGACGACAGAATCCAAGCGATTCAGAACATGGTACTGCCACAGACCCAACATCAGATCCGTACGTTCTTAGGCATGTGTGGATACTGTCGCAATTGGATCCCAGGATTCTCTATTCTGGCATTACCACTGCAAGAGATGGTTTCCTCAACTAAGCCTGATCGGGTCTCTCATACTGAGGAATCTGAGCTGGCTTTCGAGGAACTAAAGGTGAGCCTAACGAAGGCCCCAGCACTGGGAATGCCAGATTATGGGAAACCCTTTGAACTGTACGGAACTGAATCAGGTGGGTGTGCGGCAGGAGTGCTTGTACAAAAACATGGTGATGCCAACCGACCAATAGCGTACTACAGTGGCCAGCTGGACACAGTAGCACGCTCACTCCCAACTTGCTTACGAAGTGTGGCTGCAATAGCACAACTAGTAAGTAAGAGTGAGGACGTAGTGCTGGGACACGATTTAACTGTTCATGCTCCCCATGCTGTCTCTGCTCTCCTAAATTCTGCCCAAACACGTCATGTGTCCTCAGCACGGTTCACTAAGTGGGAACTGGCGCTGATGGCCCCAGTAAATATTACCATCAAAAGATGCAACACATTAAACCCAGCCACATTTCTTCCTCATGTGCCCTCCAAGGCACAAAGGGTGGAGGGTGATGGAAATGTTGCTGAATATGGTAAAGCAGAGTTTAGTGAGAGTGAGGACAAACATGATTGCATGACCTACCTGAATCAGACCTTCACAGCACGTCCTGACATAAGCGACAGCCCATTAAGTGAGGTAGACATAACCTTATTCACAGATGGTAGCTGTCATAGACAGACGGAGACAGGAGAGCTTTGCACAGGCTACGCGGTAGTAGATGGAGAAGGTATTGTGGAAGCTGAACCCTTAGGACCACCTCACTCAGCGCAAGTAGCGGAACTGGTGGCACTGACCAGAGCATGTGAACTGGCTAAAGGGAAATCAGTGAACATATATACCGACTCCAGATATGCTTTCGGAGTAGTCCATGATTTTGGAGCCCTATGGCGCCTCCGAAATTTCATGACGGCGGCTGGCACACCAGTGGCGCATGCGACGTACATTAGGAGACTTCTGGGAGCTATCCAGCTTCCAGACAGAGTGGCTGTTATCAAGTGCAAAGCTCACACATCAGAGAAAGACCCGGTGTCACTTGGTAACAGCCGCGCTGATGAGGCAGCGAAAAGGGCCGCATGCCCTGTAAATATTTTCACCCATCCCACCAACCTTTGTACACTGAACATGGTATCCACATCCAAACTGATAGACATGCAGAATTTGTGTTCCCCACAGGAAAGAGCAGTATGGAAGTCGAAGGGATGTGGCCAAGAGTCCACCGGACTTTGGAGAGATGGACAGGGGAAACCAGTGGCCCCCAGAGCATACCTTCCTAGTCTAGCCGAGGCGGCCCATGGGCTGACACATCTTGGGAAGGAAGGTATGTGCAAGCTGGTAAAGGCCTACTGGTGTGCACCAGGGTTCGCTTCTCAAGCAGGTAGAGTGGCAATGTCATGCCTCACCTGTTTGAGGAAGAACGTTGGAAAAGCCATCCCAACAGAGCCATCCCACATCCCTCCTACAGAAGGCCCTTTCCAGGTAATACAAATCGACTTCATACAGTTACCACCCTGTAGAAATTTGAAATATGTATTGGTTTGTGTTGACATGTTTTCCAGCTGGGTGGAGGCTTTCCCCGCTGCCTCCAACACCGCTACCTTTACAGCAAAGAAAATATGTCAGGAGTTTGTCTGTAGATATGGTATCCCAAAAGTCATTGAGAGTGACAGAGGCACTCATTTCACAGGAGAGGTCTTCCAAATCATGTGTAAACTCCTGGGGATTAATAGTAAACTTCATACTCCATATCGTCCCCAGGCGAGCGCCAAAGTTGAGAGAATGAATGGTACTATTAAGAACAAATTGGGTAAAGTTATGGCTGAAACAGGGTTGTTATGGCCAGAGGCACTGCCTATTGTGTTGTATAGCATTAGGACCACTCCCAGGACTCCGCTCAACCTGTCCCCCTTCGAGATACTGTTTGGTCGGCAGCCACACATCATGATAGACCCACAGGATGATCTAAAATGTAATAATGAGCTAACTGTACAGTATATCCTAAAGCTAAACAAACAGCTAAGGGAGCAACAAAAGCAGCTGAATTTCCTGAACCCTGATATGCCTACCGAGAATTGTCATAATCTTAAACCAGGAGACTTTGTTATGATCCGAAATTTCTTACGCTCAGGTTGTTTGATAGACCGTTGGGAAGGACCGTACCAAGTTTTGTTGACCAGCACTACATCGATTAAAGTCGCAGAGAGAGAGACTTGGATACATTCGTCCCACTGCAAGAAAGCCAGTAACCCAGAATCCCAGTGTGCAGAGAGCGAGAGAGAAGAAGTGTCGCTAGAAGCATTGTTTCGGGAACACTGAGAAGCAGCCAAGGTCGAGCAACCTGAGCGAACAAAGGTCTAAGAGCAGAGCAAAATAAAAGTCTCCTGGGTAGAGATGATGGAAGGACTCCAAGCAAAAGGTTCACAGTTATGCACATATGTCTTTGTTTTATTTCTGTGTTCTTTCTTTCATCCAAAAATACTTGGTGGCTGCCACATTCTAGAGCGATCGGAGCGGAGTCCTGACAGTGTAATAATGGACCCAGATATGGGTGAGGTAGAATCCCTAAACCAGCTTGACACTTTGCCCATGACAGGAGAAGGTAAAAGGTATGAGGAAAACGTAGTTCAAGGGCTATGTGATGATTTATTGTCTGGTGAGTACTGTGTCTGTAGGTATTGTCAACCTAAAATGGAAGAAGGATGCATCCAGCGATGTCAGTCGACCAGTAAGGCAACTACCGGCCAACATCCTTTGAGTGATTACCACTCATTAGTGGGTAAGGTTTTAAACCAAACAGAATGCTGGGTGTGTTCTCAAGTATTACATAAAAGGAGTAGTGTAGGCCTAGTCCCATACCCGCTTAATATTTCAGAGATAAGCGTATTAAATAAGGGGAGGCCATTGGATAAGAGATACCTGTATACCAGGTCCCCTAGTCTTAGATTACACCCATACCAAGTGGATAAATCCCTGGTATGTATGAACTTCTCAAGTTCCAGAACAATTGGTACTTGGGAAGTGACATGGCAAAACCAGACAATAACTTACTCCCAGCGTCCAGATGGAGAGCCCATAGATAAAGAATTATTGTTAAAAATCCGAACCAGTGGAAGACACTATAAATATGTTTACACGGTGAAGAAAAGTAAAATGATGGCCGGCAGAGTATCAGCCGGCTACTGTAATATGACCCTACAGCCAGAAACATGTGAGGAACGAGTCAGGGAGCAGGGGACGGGGATGTTCTTATGGATAATGTGTGACAAGATAATGAAATACTCTGTCCCTTATTTTCTCCCTGACGATGTTTATTATATTTGTGGTAGAAGGGCGTACAAATGGCTCTCCATGAACTACGTTGGTATTTGTTATCTAGGCAGAGTGTTACCGGAAGTGATGACCCTCACACACGATGAGATGATGAACGTACACAGAGGTATTTCTCCTCCTTACACTCATACCCATTATGACCAAATCCATAAAAGGGATTTAACAATAAGAAAAGAACCCCTAGCTTCTGAAATGATACACGAGTCGTTCGGTATCCAATTCCTCATTGCATTAGATATCACCCATACCGCCAGAGGAGTTATCAATTTTAAGTATATACAAGCATTAGCAAGCTTGATAGATAACATCACTGAGATTTATGATGACACCTTTAGATACACTGGGAAGGAGTTACAAGCGTATAAAAGAGAGCTAGTTCAACATCGAATGGTGTTGAACTATCTGACAGCGATGACAGGAGGATATTGTGTCACCCTCTCTACACAGTTTGGGGTGAAATGTTGTACATATATCACCAACAATACTGAAGACCCAGAAGAAATCATCGATCACCGGATGGATGAGATTCTTCAGCTTAAATGGGAATTTAGAAGGGAACATAATATCAGCCTGGCAGAAATAGGTAACAAAGTTAGCGAATGGACCTCCTGGTTGAATCCAATGCACTGGTTCTCTGGTTTAGGAGAATGGGCGCAGGGGATCATAGCTAGCATAGGAAAACTCCTTCTCTGTATCGGTGGTGCCATCATAGTCTTTGTGCTATTGTTCAAATGTTTAAAGGTGGTGACCCGGGGAAAGGCAAAACGTACCGAAATCATGAGTGTAAGAACGAGAGATACAGAGGAAGACCAGGGTTTGGTATATGACCCTAAAATCGAAACCACCTCCCTTTAAAGAAACCATATTTGTGAACGTGTATATGTTGTAACCGCCCCTGTTTTTATTTTTATCCCAAAATTGTACATTATCCTTCGTGACCCTGAGTAGATTGTTCGATAAATGCGGCCCATCGTTTATCCATGATCCTGGATCGGCCGAGAGCAGATGGTTTACTCCCCTTATATGTTTATTTCATGTATCCTAATTTCTCTGTTTGGATTATGAATTTCTGTATTGTCGTGTGAAATGTTTTGTAATGTAACAGTTTTATATTTACTGTTAAAGGGTGGACTGTGGAAGTCTAGGTACACACACGCCATTTTGTGATAGTATGGCCGCCATTTTGGTTCGCAGAGTTGCGCAAATAAAGTTTCCATACCCGAGTATGTGTGACAATGTGGACCTGAAGGGTAGACATACTATCACATATAAATTCATAATAACACACTTACACGAAATGAAATATAGTTAAAAGGTTTAGAACGCCACACATAGCTTAGTTAGCCCTGCACACACCTGTCTATATCGTGTTTAGTACCGTTCCGTTCAGCTCATTATGCGGAGTATTCCGGTCATTGCGAATATTTCGCAATGTACACTGTCCGATAGTTATGGATTAAATCCATATTCCAGAGACAGTTTCTGTTGAAAGTAGTTAACAAAGGAAACTAGATAAAACCGGTTCTTATCCTTGCTGACGCCGAAACCACCGAACAAAGGACTCTTAAAGTTCACTCCCCTGCACCTGGTCAGACCAGGTACAGCGTCTAACCCCCAATCACAGTGGACCGGACATATGATCTCTGGCCAATGAGAATGGCCTTTGACCTCCCCCTTCTGACCCTATAAGATAGGCGACCCGGAGCAGGCTCAGTCACTTCGGCACAACTAACTTCCCTGGACCTTCCTACCGGACTATCGCTCATTCCTGAACGATAGTGAGCTCTGACCGGACGGCGCTTCGCATACTAGAGTGAGACGGGTAACGGTTGCATTTCACGGTATTTATCCTTGTAGTATTGTTGGCTGGTTGTGTTTTGTGTAATTGCCTTCTTTCCCCTTAGCAGAGTTTGTTAGTTATTCATTGTTAGTATATTGTATCACTGGTTATACCTGTTTATTCTTATTTCTGTAACCCCCTTTTTGTCCATTAGGGACTTTAATACAACCTTTTATATGGAGTTCTAACCTCCTTACTTCTATTCAGTGGTCGTGTCTGGTTATTCGCATAATAGCGATAAGGTACATTGCGGACTCTGTCCTTTAAAGTATATTCGCAGAATTAGAGACCAAGTCCTGCGAAGGGATCTCTTATCAAGGTATTAGTTCTTAAGTGTATAACATACAATTAAAAGGTACGCTACGCTGCGCTACGTTTTGTTCGCACGTAGCTAGGTATAAAGGGTAAGCAGGTTACGGACACATTACGTAGCCTGCGCTTTCCACTTATTGTCTCCCTGGTCATATCATATCAGCATTAACACACCGTTGATCACTGCGATTTTTAAATCTTTTTTGATGTAACTTGTTACATTGAGTATCTATGTTGTAGTGTTGTAACTTTTGTGTATGTTTTTGATTCTTTTGTTTATTTCTTTGTTTATGTGTCCAAATGGCTTTTTTGATTGACATCGCCCCCAACGGACTTGTCCGGATGTGGGAGGTGATTTGTTAATTGGTTCGGTCTGTGTTTGCTATATAATGAACATGTTGTGCATTTGTTCCATGTGGCTTGACAAAAACTCCAAATAAAGGAGTTGAAACGTTGCTGAAAGACCATGGTTGCAGTCTCGTTTATTTAAACCTTTCATCTAGACCGGAGTGACGCTGTTTCTGTATATGTAGATTGTGGTGGTACTAGCGCTGTTCTTCCCCCACTCTCTGGATTTAAAGGTCCTCAAAAAACACTGTCCTGTGTTTGAATTGAAAGTAACACTTCCCCTCTCTGTTCTGGGGTGGCTGCTCCTTCTCCTATGGGTTCCTGTTCCTGGGAACCCTGTGTGCTGAATCTGAAAAAGAGGTGAGAAGGGCGCCTCCTAGTGTAGTATTAAGGATTTTTAATTACCCTTCACCACAGGTAAAGACAAAAGGCACCCCGATGTCAAAAGGTGTACCGTATTAAGTGGCCTTCCACCACTTTTTATGAGCTTATTTTGAATAGCTTTCCCAGGATACTCTCAGGATTTTCTCCCATTCCACTGTCCCCTTAGGTACTCCTCTCCCCAGTGATCCACACCGCAATGCCAATACACATATGATTGGAGGGAAAGAGAGGAAAGCAGACTAGTGCAATACAATTAACACTTTTAATAGTCACCGCAAATGACACAGTTAAAAACTCGTACAATATAAAAAAGAATATGAGGCTTATCTGGTGGTAATTTTCTCAACCATCCTCTATAGTCTCAATAGATCCCCTCAATGCGTTTCATCCTTTCTGGACTTCTTCAGGAGAAGACTATAGAGGATGGTTGAGAAAATCACCACCAGATAAGCCTCATATTCTTTTTTATATTGTACGAGTTTTTAACTGTGTCATTTGCGGTGACTATTAAAAGTGTTAATTGTATTACACTAGTCTGCTTTCCTCTCTTTCCCTCCAATCATATGGGTGAAATGTAATAGGATGAGAGATTCAGAAAGTGAGAGATTTGGTAAGAAATCTCCAGTTTTTTTAAAGTGGCAATCATTGACACAGCAAAATCACACTGGTTTTGCTGTGTAAATGATTGCCACTTTAAAAAAACTGGAGATTTCTTACCAAATCTCTCACTTTCTGAATCTCTCATCCTATTACATTTCACCCCACATGTGTATTGGCATTGCGGTGTGGATCACAGGGGAGAGGAGTACCTAAGGGGACAGTGGAACGGGAGAAAATCCTGAGAGTATCCTGGGAAAGCTATTCAAAATAAGTTCATAAAAAGTGGTGGAAGGCCACTTAATACGGTACACCTTTTGACATTGGGGTGCCTTTTGTCTTTACCTGTGGTGAAGGGTAATTAAAAAATCCTTAATACTACACTAGGAGGCGCCCTTCTCACCTCTTTTTCATATATATATATATATATATATATATATATATCCAACTCGGGTTTGGCACTCACTATAACCAAATGCAGCAGCGCCGGTGCCAGCACATAGAAAAATATAGTAGATTTGCGGTGGGGCACTCGTGGCTATTCTCCATAAACTAGACAAATTTTCGTCAGGTTACGAAAATTTGATAAATAAATTGAAACGTTGCTGCATACTAGCTGGCTTGTCTAGTTTATGGAGAATAGCCACGAGTGCCCCACCGCAAATCTACTATATATATATATATATATATTATATATAGATTTTTTTTTTTACCCTCAACAATTTCTGCACTCCAGTTCCAAAACAGAAGACACTCCGGAGTTGACACATTTGTACTAAGGTTCTATATGTAAAATTACTTCACTAGAAGACCAGGGACCATGAAGAGTAGAATATTCAGTATGTATCCTTGATGAAAAATCATGTCCCAAATTGAGACTATTAATTATTTGTTATTAAATAAAAAGTAAAATAAAGAATAAAATATCTTTGTGAGCACTAACAGAACTCTGTATTAACAGACAGTTACAGATGGGGCAGGTCCCATCCTTGCTGGCGGGTCGCCAGAACGTATGCGCTGGCGACCCGCCAGCAGCCTCGCCAGCGAGGAGACTGAGACGCGCGTGCGTCTCACGCGCACGCGCGTCTCAGTCTCCGTCGCTAGCGTGGCGGAAACCCTGTCCGTCTCCGCCTCAGGGAGACGGACGGGGTTAGGGGGGGGTTAGGGGGGATGCGGGCAGGCAGGGGGGACCCCGGGTTACCGCCGGCAAGCCGGCGGGGACCCGGGGAAACGTTTGGAAGCGCCGTCGGAAGGGGGCGCGCGCGCCTCTCGTGCGCGCGCGTCCCCTTCTCACGATCGCCATGGCGCTGGCGGGGGATGGCGGCTGGCGACGCCAGCGCCATCCCCTGCAAGGATGGGAACAGACCCATCTGTATAAGTTATAAAATAAATGTTAATCTATAAGCAGCCATTGATTCATAAAAATCAGATGACAGTGTCGGGGTGCAGCTGCCTTACCAGGTTTAGTGACAGGGTTTAGGGGGCATGGCTTTGTGAGTATGGGTGTGGCCTCCTAGGATTCCCTGTTTGGACCAGTATTGTGGCATTACCTTGTGGGATGGCCCCTGATTACCTCACTTTTGGGAGCATGCCCATCATTCCCAAATATGATGGTCTCTCTAGTGACTGCACTGTAGAGGAGGCAGCATTTTGATGTCACCCTCTCCGTGGGTGACACCTGAGTGCGGCCTGCACCTTCCTTGTGACACTTCTGTCTGTATGTATCCATGGGCTTATCCACAGTCTAGTATCATGGAATAATTTTCACTTATGAAGACAGTATTAAATATAGTAATCTCTATGTCTCATTCTGTAATCAATTCCTTGTGGCTTTTCCAGATGGCATGCTCAGCAGCCGTAAGCTCAACCCCTTTGATAAAGCTGCAGTTGGCAGTGAAACGCATCAGTGGCACGGTTAGTTTCACGCCCAGGATCCTCCATTATGGACTACCAACCATTGTTACCTTTATTGCTCCTTCTTTGGTGGACACCGCTCCCTGGACCCCTCCGGTGACTCAATATTCCAACTGGCCACCTGTGTGAGAGGATGCCAGTCCTTGTGTGTGGAAGCCTTTACTTCACTTCGTTACATTGCTCCTTCTTTGGCATACACCGCTCCCTGGACCCCTCCGGTGGCTCAATATTCCAACTAGGCACCAGTGGGAGAGGACGCCAGTCCTTGTGTGCGGAAGCCTACACCACTCCTTCAGCGGCAGGCTACAGCTCCGTACCATTAGTGAGGATCACCATCATACGAAAAGTGGAGCCTACTGTATATAAAATGGTATACATGAACCGGTAAAGTGCACTTACCAGTGACATAAATTTCTTTCTGGGCCATTATCCACACCCTCGACCCAAATTCCTGTGGCGTGGAATTATCACTTTTAACCTTTAATTGTTTTTTATATATATAGTGTATTTGATTTTTATGTGGTCATATATTTAGTAAAAGTAAAAAAGTTTAATACCGTGCAAAACATTTTTTTTATGTCTTAGTGCTGCTCACATGCCTTGTGCATGATTATTGTTGTCTTTTACTTGGTGTGGCCTGACTACCCCCCCCCCATTTTGTGCAGCTGCTTAATCTACAATTCCAGCTACTGTCCAAGTGCCTGATTATTCCTTCTCTCGTAAGCTCAACCAGTCTAGTAGTGGTAACCAAACGAGAAGCTGTGGGAGACTGCAGGTGTTCAGGACTGCCATTTGTCTTGTTTGGTCTGCAGTACCTCTGGGTTTTGCCAGAGGTGCTGCTGTTGTTATATTCAGCTAGCAATACCTCTGGGTGGCCAGAGGTGCTGCTATTATTTCTTGGTCTGCAGTACCTATGGGTGGCCAGAGGTGCTGCTGTTGGGTTCTGCCTGCAGAACTGTGGTTTCTGAGAGCAATTCCAGCTGGTGTAATCAGATGGAATGGGCTGTTCTCTGAATGCCATTCCCACATATTGATCATTGAGGGGCCTGTCTCTGTGTGCTGCAGCGATTGGTCTGCTCTGGTTTAAAAACTGCATTTGCCCTGAGCTCAGGGCCAGTGAAAGTTTTTCCAGCCTTGTCTGAACGGCTGAGTCCTGTTACCTGGTTCCTGTTACCTGGTTTCTGTACCTGTGTCCTGTTACCTGATTCCTAATACCTGTTTCTGTTCTGATACCTGTACCTGTTCCTGATTTATTATCCTGATAAAGCAGTGAGTTTCATCCATCCTGCCTCGTTTGTCTGTTCCTCCAGCAAGTACCATTACTTTGAGTCGTGCAGTCCACTGGGACTCCTAACAGCAGGCATAATGTGATTTTAGAGAGGTTGAGGAACTTATTTTCCCTGACACCTGAACCCACCTACTTTTGGTGCAGCCAGGGTCAGTGTTTTGGCATTCTACTGTAAACTATACTGTACATTTGTGGACTACCTCCCATACTTTATAAATGTAAGTAGTCTCGCAAGAAAGAGGGTAGTCACACAATAGTGCTCCCAATTAAAATTATTCCACACAGTCGCGCAATCTTATTAACATTACACCACATGTAACACTGATTCATCTTCAACCACATAATAGTGCCCCTTTTTCATGTTGTCTCTCAATAGTGTTCATTATTCATGTTACATCACACAGTAGTGCCCCTTATTCATGTTATACTACACAGTAATGCCCCTTTCATACAATGCCCACAGTAGTGCCCCTTCCGTTGTAGTGCCCTTTACACAGTGCCACAGTAGTGGTGCATATTATACATAATTCCCACAGCAGTAGTGCCCCTTACACATAATACCCACAGCATTTGTGCCCTTTATACACATAAGTACCACAGTAGTTTTCCCTATGCACATCTCTGCCTGTCACTCCAGATCACTGATTATGGGGGAGATTCTCTAAGCAAGAAATGCGGTAAAAACCCTGTTATCGGGGTTTTTACAGCATTTTGGGATGCTGTAAGCATTCCCCGCCGGGTTAACGCGGCGGGGGCATCGCCAGAAAAATTTGGCGATGCCCCATAGAAGCCAATGGGCTTCTACCGCATCCCACCACTGCCCCGCGCCGACCCTCCGCCGCCCCGCACGGACCCCCGCCGCCCCGCCCCCTCCCCCCTCACCTGTGTCCGGGCAGCACAGCTCTGTGCTGCCCGGATCTGTGACCTCCTCCCTGCACTGATCCTCTTCCGGGTGCAGGGAGGAGGAGAGCCCGGCGCAGCAGCAGCAGCACCGGGTGTGTGAGGGAGGGAGGAGCCGCCGGGACCTGCTGGGACCCGGCGACTCTCACCGCAAAGGACAGCTCTTAACGCAAGAGCTGTCCTTTGCTATAATTATCGCATATGTTAGAACATATGCGATAATTATAAATGCGATGGGTGGCGGAGATTCTTAGAGAATCTCCCCCTATGTCCCTACAGTGAATTCCCCACCTCTTTGTGTCACTCCAGCACGCCCTGACCTTGTCTTCAGCATGTACAGAGCTTGCTCCTCTTAGTGGCCCCTCTTTTCTTCATATGTCGTGCCAGAAAAGGAATCTGCTGGAACCTAAGGAGGGGACGAATACAGCGCAACAGACACAGTGTGAATAAATACCAGGAGGGGTGGGCTGCAGGTGGATGAGAACCATAGAGCCACCAGTACCTAAGGAGGGCGGAGGTCCCTGAAGCTCTTCAGTGACACTAGTGTTGCATGCCTATTAACATGGTTGGTGAGGCATTCTTTTTGTTGGTATTTCTATGGTGGATATGGAACTACTTAAACCTACCATCACAGGTGGGGGGACTTAGTTGCACCCTGTCCCCCCACATGACAATCATCACTACAGCAGCAGGAATAGCAAGATAGCAATGTGGTCACTTGTTTGAAGAAGTTAGATGAGAGCTACACTCTGGATCAATTCTGTGGCTTCCCACGCGTGAATTTATCTTTTTCTATCTTTTTAATAGGCTATAACTTACCTAATTACCTGACTCTATGGTGACAGCAAGGGAAATAAATGGCAAATTACTATTATTTTTAATTAATACTTATCAGTATACAGTGCAGTGCCCGGGCATCATGACAAACGTTCAGTTATACAAACTGTTCTGTTGTCTGTGGAAGACTCCAGTGTTCAAACAGACAGAAGAGATGAGGAAAGTTTTAGTTACTTAGTTACACAACTGTCAAAATGATGGAAGAGCTCAGGAAATATTTGTATTGGCTTGTAACAGTTAAAGCTCCATTTCCTCTACTCCAGTGGTTCCCAACCCTGGTCCTCAAGTACCCCCAACAGTGCACCTTTTCCAGGTCACCCAGCAGGTGCACTCATTATTTAGACACATTTTAAAAGATCCACAGGTGGAGCAGTGGCGTAACTATAAATTTGCTCCCCCCCAGCAAAAAATGTTTCTGGCGCCCCCCCTCCCATCCCCCATTGCCCCTTAAACATTACGTCACACATCATAATGCCCCTTGCACTATATACCACATGCCGTCATTAACCTTACACTCCACGCACCTAAATGCACCTTACACTATGGCCGGAATTTAATGCGCCTGAATTCAGTGCAGTGCGAGATGTCCGCTGAATTCTGAAATTTTTTAAAGGGGAATTAATTTACAAGGCATGGTTTTCAGCGGACATCTCGCACTGCACTGAACTCGGGCGGCATTAAATTCCACCCTATACTGTGTGTCGCACACCCTTATGCTCCCTACTCTATAGGCCACACATCATACTGCCCTTTACAGTACACAAATTAAGCCTTCTGTGCGACTGCCGACAGAAAAAAGGTGTGACCTCACTGAGAGGGGGAAAGGCTTATTGGGAATAATTTCATCAGTTTTGATCACTATGGAGGCATGCTAAGCGCTCTGTGAGCTTCTCGCATGCCCCCAGCCCCTCTGTCTCCCATGAATAGATGCTCTGTGTAGTTGAAAAATGTCTATTCACCCCTGCTCTGCCAAGCAGAGCACTGAGTGACAGGGCATCTCCCAACTGCCCCTCTCCCCCTCGCAGGACATTGCTGCCCTTGGGTGGGACAGAGGCACAGTCACACAAAAAAATCCCTGTCCCATGAAAATCTGTACAGGTAGGAAGTACTGTATGCTGACAGATGCTAACGCAAGGACACGTAGACGTTGACAAACAGACAGATGATGACAAATGGACAGATCCTAAAACACGGGTGCTGACAAGTTGATACATGGACGCTGACACAGACACATATGTTGACACATGGACACTAACAGAAGCCTATACACAGGGATACGCTGACACACGGACTGCACATAGAGACACTGATGCTGAGAGACGCTGACATCTAGAGACATAACAGACAGATGATGACAAATGGACAGATCCTAAAACATGGGCGATGACAAGTTGATACATGGACGCTGACACAGACACATATGTTGACACATGGACACTAACAGAAGCCTATACACAGGGATACGCTGACACACGGACTGCACATAGAGACACTGATGCTGAGAGACGCTGACATCTAGAGACATAACACAGAAACCCAGACACTGACACAAATATGCTGACATGTGATGACACAGACTGACTGTTTTGCATCCCACTGTAGAAAACCAGGGTTTGAAAGGGTTAACCTTATTGTTGTGTTCAGCTCCTGTGCTGAAGCCTGTAGAAGGGGAGGGCTCTGTAATCGGAGTGCAGAGTGCAGGGGAATAGAAGGCAGCTGATGGAGCAGGACAGTCAAGATAGAACAGAAAGCAGGGAGAGGGATGATGCCCAGCCTGCGAGGACCAATGGAGGTTGTGTGTACTGTGTACACAGAAACAGTTCCGAACTTCCTGCCTGTGTGCTGCTGTTGGTAGGAAGGGAGGTAGAGACAGGACGGACCTCACCTCAGCTTTCGGCTCTAAGCTATGCAGGTAAGAGTGAGAGGCTTCCAGAGCCCACTGCTCCTCCAAGCAGTGGCGGGGGCTGCCTTACCAGTGGCGTAACTAATAATTCTGTGCCCCCCCCCCGCCGAAAATGCAGGGGGGCGCTCCCCCTAGGGTAGACAAATCCCCCCGACCGCCACACCCGTGCGGCCGTTACCTCAGCCACCCATGTGCTGCCAGTGTAGGGGAGTCGGGGAGTACGGAGGGGAGCTGGGGTGCGGGGGTTGCTGTGCGGCGGCAGGAGGGGGGGGGGTTTGCCTCCTGCCGCATCCGACCGTCTGCGCCTGGTTCTCCCGGCTGCTGCTGTTACTGAGAAGTGACACTTGGAAAATGGCTACCCCCATACAGCAGACTAAAAACTGTCTGCAGTATGGGGGCCGCCATTTTCCGAGTGTCTCTTTTTGAATTAGCAGCGCTGCAGCAGTAGCCGGGAGAGCTGGGACCCGGCACAGGCGCTGGCAGCAGAAGGTAGTGAGTAACTAATAATTGTCCCGCAGCCTCCCGGTGCCCACACCCCCTCAGCGCCTCCCCGCCATTGCAGGGGCTGCGGGGCTATAGTTACGCCACTGTGCCTTACACAAGCTACGCCACTGAGGTGGAGCTAATTGTTACTTATGATTCTTTGTGGAGACCTGGAAAACGTGCACTGTTAATATATACAGCTTATATAACAGATTCATACCAACTTGGAGTCCTGACATAAGCAGTAGGGCCACAGATTCAAGTAACTATAAGTAGCTACCAAGGATCGGGCTTTGCATTGTACATGGCACACTATAGACTTAAGGTCCATACACTGGGCTTTTTTGCCCAACCTGTATGGATAACAATGATGGGGAAAATCTCTGGCTGAAAACTGCTCAGTGCATACACACTGAGCATCTTTTGGCCGTTTAGCAATTTTCCCCAGGTGAAAGCCGATCATCTGCGGGTAATACCAGCAGATAAGTGGCTGGGTCAGAGAAGATGCGGGAGCGTGCATCAGCACTCACCGCTCATCACTGCTCCATACACAACACACTGGGTGGCAGTAAACTGAGCTGCTGTCCGCTCAAAGTTGCCCAGTGTGTATGGGCCTTTTGAGCAACTCTTCATTACACACTATCCATCTTTGATTTGACTCTGTATTATACAGTAACATCTAGTGACTGAGCACTCTACTGTATACTGGCCACAAGGAAGATTACACTCTATTGTACACTGGCCAGCAAATAATGGGAATTTGATTGCACATTGGCCACCAAGGGTGGCTCCAGAGGAGGGGCTGCAGTCCAGAATTCAAATAGAGGAGAAATGCCAACTGCAAGTGAGTCAGTTTGGAATGTACATGGGCAGACTAGGTTCCTATCTGACAACAAATATTAGGGGCAAGATGGCTTTGACTTGTAAATTCCCCTTTAGAAAAAATCTCTGCAATTGGCTGGCATCCCGCAGGACAATACATTGGAGTGTAACAATGCTTTCTGCGAGCTGTGACAGCAAGTAGTGCTGCCTGTTTGTTGTCATAGCTCGTAGGGTCAGTATTCAACTGAACCACTGCACAGGCCGTTTCTCCCTCGCTAGGTTTTTGGAGCAAGCGGGAAATGGCTTATGCAGCCACTAAATCAGCGAGGCTCGCGGCTAAATGCAGCAGGCTCCCTGCATTTGCTGTGAGCCTCGCTGTTTGGGGGAATCCTCGCTGTCCTCTGTCAGAGACGATTTCCCCGGTGCGTTGAATAGGATGACTGGCCGGCGTGGTGGTCAAACAACGAGGAACTCTAGTTTTTGGCAATCTCCTCCATTTAACCCCCTCGCCGGCCACATTGAATACACCCCATTATATCTGTTTCCATGATATAATATTATCAGGATATCAGAAAAGTGTGTATTTCATGATCTAAGACAGGGTTTCCCAAACTCAATTATGGATATATCTGCTTGTGCACAGATGCTACTGTATAATCAGATTTACTGAAGTACTAATTAAGTCCCCTGTGTTTAAGTATAAATATCTTTAATACTTGAGATGTTAGGGTTTTTTGAGGGCCAAGTTGGTTACCACATACAGGGTGACATTCAATGCTATGCGGTAAAATCCGCATGTTTTTTATCGCACCAAATCGCACTTTTGAAAATCGCAAGATTGGCCCGTTTTTCGCATATTTAATGAGATGCGAAAAACGGGCCAAATAGTGCGAATAGGTGCGATTTCTTTAGTCCTGAAAATGTGCGATTTTCAGGTCTGAAAATCGCACGTTTGCAGGAAATCGCAATTTAAAAAAAACAGCGCGGGGTCCCCCGCCAGAGCATTACCAGCCCCGACAAATAGGGGTCCCCTTGATTTAATGAAACCAGCACCAGGCTCAAGGTCCGGCGCTGGTTCCCGAAATACGGGGGACAAAATGACTAGGGGTCCCCCGTATTTTAAGAACCAGCACCAGACCCAACCAGCCAGCAGGGTAATGCCACAGCCGGGGGACACTTATTATATAAGGTCCCGCGGCCAAAGCATTATCCCCCTGGCTGGTCAGCAGGGGCAGGGATCCTGGGGAAGTGGGGACCCCCCCAATGAAGGGGTCCCCCCTCTCCAGGACTTACCAGCCCATGCTAAAAGTCCGGGGCTGTCCCCGATGCCCCTGGGCGGTGGGCATCGGGCTGATGCAAAGTGTAAAAAAAAGATGAAAAACTATTGTTTTTTACTGTAGAACTATGAGTCCCAGCAAGCCTACCCCGCATGCTGGGACTTGGAGAACCACAAGTCCCAGCATGCGGGGCATTAAAGGGCCCGCTGGCACTTGTAGTTCTACAGTACAAAAAATAGTTAAATAAAACACACTGACACCCTGAAAAATAAAAGTTTAATACATACATAACACACACACTGATACTTACCTACCTTGAGCCCGTAGGTCGGTCCCTGGAACCTGGGTCCGGGGTCCGGGGCTCCTGGACAGAAGAGTCCGGTTCCGGGGGCCTTGGTCCTGGTTCCGGGGCTGGTCCGGGGTCCTGGGCTCCAGGGCTGATGTCTCCGGGGTCCAGGATCCGAAGTAGTCCAAAAGGGGTTCCTAAGGAAGGAAATCCTACTCACCTGGTCCCCGGCGACGACCTCGGCATCCTCTCCGGCAGACGCGCTGCTCCCGGCTGGTACCCGCTCACGGACTGGAGAGGCGCAGAGATGTTTCATCTTCCGCGCCTTTCCTCCGGATGATTCTATTGGCCGCCTAGTGGCCAATCAGGAGCCGAGAAAGTCTGCTCCCGGAGGAAAGGCGCGGAAGATGAAACATCTCTGCGCCTCTCCAGTCCGTGAGCGGGTACCAGCCGGGAGCAGTTTTTTTTTTATTTTAACTGTTTAAACTTTTTTTTACACCAGAACCCTGCACAGATCGCAATGATCTGTGCAGGGTTCTGGCTAATTCGCCCATCAGAACCTGGTCTGATTTTTGGGCGAATTATAGACACAGTTTATACAAATCGCATACCGTTAAATATGCGATTTGTATACTTTTTAATGTGAAAACATCTGGATGCGATGTGCTGCGAAAAGCAGCCATCGCATTTCCAGTGTGTCCAACTTGTTGGCCAAAATCGCACTTTTTTCACATTTTCGCAGCTCATTAAATATGCGAAAATGGAAAAACATGCGATTTCGGCCGTTTTTGCGAAAAAAATCGCAAAAAAAAACAAACGCAAATCATAGAATGTCACCCAAGGTATCTAAGAAACATATTTCTTTCTTCTACTTAAGGCTCCAGTTCTAACTTGAGTTCTCAAAATGCTGTTATATGCTTTACCTGATATTTAAGGTTACGGTCAAACAAAGTGCAGGTGACTTTCCCAGCTACTTTCACTATTTAAAAACAAATTCCGCTGGTTGATTGTCTCTGCAAACTGCATCATTTTTGTTCCAATAGTAACTAGTTAAAACTCTTATTTTTTTCCAATGTCACCACTTCTACTCTATTTGCATACATACAATATATATCGGAATGCAGGTTTTTTTTTTCTAAATGCTCAGCCTTGCTTGATAAGTTCTAGCCTCATAAATAAATCATACTAAGCATACAGAACTCATGGACGTTATGAGATTAATGTATTTATGCTGGCTATAGCTGTTTTTCCCATATTTTAAGAGCTTGTGTATTTCCTGCCGTTTTTGGCCCATCGAGATGAATTTTGGTTGCTTTTTACTATATACTCAGTGAATTACTTTACTCTTTATAAAATAAATATTTAGCATTGTTATTTTTATCAAGATATATACCTCATGTCTTCATATTCCACAGGAATCTACATAGATTTATGATAAAAATAAAGTAACATGCCTGTCAAAGTTTGTTTGGATAGAAAACTACCTACTTTTTTCTTCTTCTCCCCAGGAGAAGCCCAGAGAGGAGACAATGGGGCAAATGTATTAAGCCTTAACAAAAGAGATAAATGGGTACTTGTGGATTATCACGGCTCCCATCGCATGCCATCGCATGCCATATATAGTGGCATACGATGTCATGCGATGGGATGCGATTTTTGCCGGTTTTTGCAGGGTTTTTGAAAAAATTGCATGCAATCGCATCGCATGCGATTTGATCGCATGTGATCGCATGCGATTTTTAACAGAAAAGCATCCAAATGCATTGAAATTAGTATGAAACCTGTTCAATGGCCCCCAAATGGCATTTTTGAGGCTGTACCACCCCCACTATCAACGCGAACCCGAAGCGTGGCGAGTGCAGCGAGCCCGCGAGGGGCGGCGTTACCCCCACTATCCACGTTGGCGTGGAGTTGAGAATAGAAAGTGTGGCGAGCGTAGCGAGCCACCGAGCCCGAAGCATGGCGAGCGGACGCGGACACCTGTGAAGCCCACGAGGGGATGCTGATACCTGTTAAGGTATCCGCGTCCCCTCGCGGGGCTCGCTGCGCTAGCCACGCTTCGGGCTCGGTGGCTCGCTGCGCTCGCCACACTTTCTATTCTCAACTCCACGCCGACGTGGATAGTGGGGGTATGAAAAGGTCGTAGGACCTAGCAGTGTGGGCACAGGCACCAAGCTCCGCCCCCCTTTGCCGCTCATTGCATACATAATTATCGCATATGCTCTAACACAGTGGTTCCCAACCTGGGGTACTAGTACCCCTGGGGGTACTCTGCAGACCAGTTGGGGGTACTTGAAAATAAGATTGGTAATGGCGGATGATGAAAAGGTCTTTTAATGGCTGAAGAAGACCCATTGCCATGGAGACAAACCATGTTGTGTCATATGCCTGACCAGCAATCCACTGGGAGCTTCCCATGCTGCCCTCAGACATCAGCAGTCATCTGCCCCGCACTAACAAAGGTGGAGGAAGCAGCGGCATTAATCCTACCGGTGTTAACAGGAATCCTGGAGATACAGGTTGAGTATCCCGTATCCGAGGATCCGTTATCCGAATTATTCCGAAAACCATACATTCCAGAAAGTGAAAAAAAAATATTTTTTTTTTGCTAAAAACTCACTGGGGACATTTGTAACAGCACTACTGGTGACATGATATGTAACTGGCACTATATATGTGCAAGACAACGATTGCTTGGCATTCAAATTCAATATCTGAGATAGTACACAAATTTTGTTTCATGTTTTGAAACCTTGTTTTTTGAACAAATAAAATATATTTGTGTGTATTTTATGTGGTAATAATATATATTTGTGTGTATTTTATGTGTTTATACAGCATACATGCAAGATACTTCAAAATACATAATTGAAATATTAAAATATTCCGAAATACGGAATAATCCGTTATCCAAAATTCTCCTGGTCCCAAACATTTTGGATACGGGATACTCAACCTGTAATACACAACCAGTGTCTAGACACAGATGGGCATGATTCCTTGCTGTATACTACTCCTCTGCTCCTCCTTAATATAAGGACATGCATAGGATCCGCATACCGCTAAGTACTGTCCATATTTAAAAATGAGAGGAGGGGGTACTTATCAATGAAAAGCCTAATCAAGGGGTAAGGGAGAGAAAAAAGGTTGGGAACCACTGTTCTAACATATGCGATAATTATGGCAAAGGACAGCTCTTGTGTTAAGAGCTTTCCATTGCGGTGAGAGTCAGCGGGTGTGAGTCAGCGGCTCCCCCCTCCCTCCCCCGACGCTGCTGCTGCTTCGCCGGGCTCTCCTCCCTGCACCCGGAAGAGGATTATAGTGCAGGGAGGAGGTCCGGGCAGCACTGCTCTGTGCTGCCCGAACACAGGTGAGGGGGGGTCGGTGGGGGGCGGCGGTGGGTCGCATTAGAAGCCCATAGGCTTCTATGGGGCATCGCCAGATTTTTCTGGCGATGCCCCCCGTCACGGTAACCCGGCGGTGGATGCTTAGAGAATCCCAAAATGCAGTAAAAACCCAGTTAACGGGTTTTTACCGCATTTTTAGTTTAGAGAGTCTCCCCCAATGTCTCAAAAGACTGCTAAACTATATGCACTAACCAATTGGTAGCATAAATTGTGCCAATTTTGCGAGATAGGGCAACTGAATAATATATTAATGTCTTTGAAAACGGAGAGAATATTAATTGTATTTTTATTTTGAAGTATATATGTACCGTTCATGTGTCATATTTATATACCTGACTATTTTTCAGATTTTATTAATTAGTAAATAAAATTAAATAATTTTCCCATACCGATATTATTATTCTTTATTTGATACACAAAAGAGTTGAGTTATCCCTTAATAGACTGCAGCTGGGAATAAGAACTCATTTGACAGTGCTCAATTACTATTTGGCAGTTTCTGTTTGCCTTAAATTTTAATTTATAGACCACAAAATTGGACTACAGAGGGAGACGTTTATTGTGTAAACAGAATAATGTAATGTAGATAATGTCATGAAAGCTGGGAACATTTCCACAGACAGAAACACTGTGACTGTTCCTACTGGGAAAACTGTCAGTTATGATTTCTGAATCTTACTGATCAGATCTGCATATAACAGCTAGGATTTCACGTGCTATCTTTAAACTCATCTGCATGTAGTTTGTAGAATTCGTAGGACGCAACTAATCAGCAACCAACAAATCAGTTGTTGAAGGAGCCAGCTATGGACTTCATCATCATCATCATCAAATTGAATTTGTAAAGTTACCACAAAATTCTGTAGCAGGGTACAGTGGAAAAAAATAAATAAAAAAACACAATGAATACACAAACGCAGAACAAGAATATACAAGGCTGAACAAGTAGGTGAAGACAAAAGGATGACTGTCAGAGTTTACAATAGAAAGTGAGCCAAAGCTGAAACAAGATGAGCCAACTGCCCTCAGGGTCAGGTTCTGAATTGGGTATATACAGTAAAGGTGCCCAAACACTAGAGCAATATGTGCTCTTTTCACACGATTCCAATACATTGGGCCAAAAAAAAATTAACATTTATCGGATCTGGCAGCCCTTGCTGGGATCGTATATGATACATTGTATGCCGAATGTATAGGGGTATTAAGAAATAGCTAGTAACTAAGAGGCAGATGTATGAAGAGTCTTTATGGGCAGATGTGGTATAAGCGCACATTATGTGTACTGATACTGATTCTCCACATGCATTACTATGGAGATTTGTGCTAAGCATCCCTGTCATTATCAGGACTTCTGTCTTCAAGATGATAGCACACCGATATCCCAGCCCATGTATAAATGGTCAGTGGCACTGACTGTTCCAACACCTGCAGCTATCGATTTTAACAGCTGCAGGTATTGTTGCCCAATTAGCAGACGGAATGGGATAATTCATCAGACTGCATTTAGGTCTACAAGCATTTGGTCTACACCATTAGATCGACTTGCATTTAGGTCGACCTGACTGAAGGTCGACATGGGTTAGGTGGACAGGGTCATTAGGTCGACACAGGTGTTAGGTCGACAGGGTCATTAGGTCGACAGGTATAAGGTCGACAGGGTCATTAGGTCGACATTGAATAAGTCAATGTTTAAAAAAAAAAATCATTCTTTTTTTCAAGCGTCGACACAGTCAACATAGCACCACGTCCCCACGCTGCGCTCGCCATGCTTCAGGCACGGTGCCTTGCTACACTCGGCACACTATTGTATTCTCCCATCACACCCTAGTGGATGGTAGGGCATGAAATACCGCCTGTCGGCACATGTCGACTCATAAAACAGTCAAATGACCCCATGTCGACCTTTTGCCTGTGGACCTTCCCCATGTCGACCTAATGACCCTGTCGACCTTATAAAATTTGACCTAATGACCCTGTCGACCTAAGTCATGTTGACCTTCAGTCATGTCGACCTAAATGCATTTTTACCTAAATGCAGGTCGACCTTAATGCAGGTCGACCTAGTGGTGTAGACCTAATGCTTGTAGACCTAAATGCTGTAGACAATATGACCGTATCCCTTAGCAGACACTGTAGTGGCTGCTGCGGATACCTGGTTTCGGGCTGCAAAGTAGATTTAGCTTACTAGATCTCATGTATGAGCATTGAAGCTGGCAGGGAGGAGAGATAAAGTGCATCAGTATTAGGCTAATGTGCTGTTGGCAGTGACAGGGATCACCGGAGAGGGGAGTTTTCACTCTCCACTCTGGCGTCTGAGATGACAAATGCTACTGTTGACTGCTTCCCCCCCAGTAAAGAGGTGAAGCCGGAAGAGAAATAATGCCGGGATAATCTACCCCCCCCTCCCCCCGTGTACCTGGACAAACCATGATGCAATGCAAGAGATACAAATGCAAACACACTTTTTGCATGCCGTTTAATGTGCTGCTTTTGCATTCAGCCCATACTAATTAGCTTTATTTTGACACTACAATTTTAATTTTTGGGGGGGGGGGGGGGGGGGGGGGATAATTACTGACCCAGGAGAAAGATTAACTCACCTGTACATAAAGAAATGTACAAATCATGACCTGTTGATGGTACTCGGGGACTGGCATTGAGAACCCTTGGGATCAACTATAACACTATGTATACATTTAATATGAATTCATTTGAATTTAGATGTTTTAAAAATATGTGTCCATGACAAACAGGGGCTGGGAAAGGTTAACATAACATCCATTCGCAGGCTGTGGGGGAACACCCCCATCATTCGATGGTCGCCGACCACTGAATGATGTGGAAGGCACACGCACATCGGAGGTTACGTTAGATCTGCATGGACATTCAGCAGGAAGTGGGTGGGCAGCTGCTCGCCCTTGGCACCCACATCATGGGCCGATTTCCATGGGAATGCCCAGCGTTTTCCATGGGAATCGGGTCCCTCTGTGTCTGGCCGCTGGCTGTGTACTGTCTCCGGGGTTCCCACAAATGCCTGTGGGATTAATGACGCTGCTTCCTGCACCCTTGTCAGCGTGGGGCAGATGAATGCTGATAGTTTCGCGGGTAGCTCCTAGTGCATTGGTCAGGCAAAAACACGAGATGCTGATGACGCTGCAGACGGAACCAGAAGTGATGCACCGTGGTTTGGCTCCATGGTAACAGAACTGTTCTGCCATCAGGAGACTTCTTTTTCTGCCGTTACCAATGTTATTTTCAAGTACCCCCAACAGGGCCGCAGCATACTACCAGGTGTAGGTGTACCCCAGGTACCGCTGCACTAGAATAAACTTTCATCCAGCCATCCAACTAGTTGGTTGGTCTGAAAATCTGGTAGTCTATGGGAGCAAATGACAATCAGCAATTTGCTCACATACCCCAAAAAATGGAGAAAAACATTATGGGCGGGATGTACCAAGCAGTTGTGGTACATCCCGCCACACATTGCAGTCATACTAATCGCATATGTATTAACATATGCGATTAGTATCGCAAACGGCACCTCTTGTGATAAAAGCTGCCCTTTGCAGCAGGTATGGGGTGAGTGGGTCCCCATGGCTCTCCCCCCTCCTGCTCAGATGTCTGCAGGGGCTGCCAGGCTACGCCTCCCTGCACCCGGAATAGGTGCAGGGAGGAGGTCACTGGTTTGGGCCGCACAGCAGGATGCTGTCCGGACAGAGGTGAGGGGGGCACGAATCGTCAGGGCACCTGAAAGGAAGTTACAGCTGGCGTAACCCCCCCCCGTGCGGCGAAACCCCGGTGGTGGGGCTTTTCTGCATATGAAAATGCGGTAAAAACCCAGATAACATGGGTTTTACCGCATTTTTAGTTTAGTACATCCCACCCTCAGGCAAATTGTTTAAATCCAACAGATTCACCTACAGAACCTTATCTGAACCAGTTTGTCCATTTTCAGATTTTAGGGGCAAATAACAAGTTACATTTGCTCCCATAAAGTACAGGATTTATATTGCATCCAAGGAACTTGTGGGATGGTAGTTGTCTAGTATACGGCCAGAATTTCTCATCCATCCATCCATCATGATTTTTTGAATACCACCAATTAGCTCCAACAGATGTAGCACAGCATAGAATGTCAGCCCTTATAACAAGTCTGGTTAGTAAGGCAGCACATTATATACTCTCCTGTAGCTGCACACAACACAACAGAGCATGCTGGAGCCGCCTGCACAGGGAGAGCATGGTATTAGGAGCTGCTGAAGTGACTCTGAAACACAGATCACTACAGACTGCTGTCATTTCCAGCAGGCGTGACAGAGAGAGTGCAGTCAGAGTGGCAGCAGCTCATGCATGCCTGTCACTGTACTGTACAAGTCTGGCTGACGCCCACAGACCCTCCAGGAAGTATTGTGTGTCAGTTACGCAAACAGTGTGTGAGCTACCTTCCATATGGGATCAAACCCTAGTGACACCACTAGCCCGCACACGGAGATCCGTTCTCATGTACTGATTACAGTGACAGATAGAGAGATGTTACTGTAGTATTAGATATGATCAGTCCGGTGGCAGCACTGCACACCGCATCCTCCCGGGCCTTGCCTCCGCGTGCAGACTAGTAGAACTGGGGAGCCCGGACCCGGCCACAGAGCACATGGGGGCGTGACCTGCGGGATAACAACTCCATCAGCGTCACCCTGCTCACATACCGGGGCTGAGTATAGAGCGACGCGTCTTTACACGCCCCGCCCACTCCCACAGCCCCCGCCCCTCGGCGAGTGCACCGTAGAGCCGCCGCTGGCCGGAGTTGTGGTTCGCTGCCCGGGAGCAGGCTGAGAGGACGCCGCAGGCGGGATACGAGCGGCGCAGCCTGGAAGGATCGGCAGAGCAGCCGCGGCCGAGCCTCGCACGTTACTTCCCCGCGCTGATTCCTGGCTGAGAGCGGCGGTCGCATAGCGGGAGTCCCGGAGCTCTGCTTGGAGGGGGAGCTGCTCCGCTGTGCCCGGCGGCGGCGGTGGCTGTAACTTTCCCGCTGTGTGCGCTCCCCATGGAGGGGAAGTTGGCGCTGCCGCGGTGTGAGCTGCGGGGCCGGTGCATGTGACAGCCGGGTGCAGGTGTGACTGAGGAGAGCTGTGACCCCCGGGAGGCGGCGGAGCTGGGGCTGCGGGGGATCATGAAGCTGAGCCGGCAGATCACGGTACTGGGAAGCGCTATCTTCTGCGTGGTGATCTTCTCCCTCTACCTGATGCTGGACCGGGGGCAGTTTGACCAACCTAAGAGCCCGCACAGAGAGGGGACCTTCCCTAAGGTGAGAGGCGACTGTGTGTTACCCCCATATACTGCCTGCTGCCCTGTGCCCGGCATGCCAGCCCCGCTCCTGCCCCAGCCTGGCCGCTCTCCTGTTGCAGAACAGGACATGCTGAAACTAGAGCAGTAGCTGCTGATTATATGTCCGGTGTCCGGCTGCTGCGGGCTGTGTGTGTGACACAGGATGGGGTGTGCAGTATGTAGTGTGTGTGTGCCTGAACTTTTCCTTAGTTCTGCCATGTATAGAGCTGTCCTGTGTGTATGTGTAAGAGTGGGCGCTAGGGGGCTGCTGTGTGCGGTGTGTCATCCTGATTACCGCTTACATGCAGGGAAATGCCCCCTCTGCTACTTACTAGCCAATGCTTTTCACTGTTAAAACCGCTATACTGTACTGTGCCAGCATTTGGGGGGGGGTCACTTGTGCTAATGTTTCCAGCTCCACTATACTCTGGGTTTAGCTGAAAGAGGATTAGAGGTGCAGGAATATTAAAGGACCATTGTAGTTTTTGTAATGCCAGCTGCTAACATTGCCATATCTGATATACCCTCCATAATTACCTACCTGAGCGCAAGCATGCCAATGAAAGAAGCAGGAGGGCATAGACTTGGGCCAGGCAGGATAAGGTGTTTGGTATGCATTACATTGCCTGGGTTTGTAAATCATTGATGGATGCTTAGCACCTCATTACAAAGTTAATTTAAAAAAAACTTTGCTTAGTAGGTTTTAAAACGGCTACTAACTTAATGCGATCAACCTATAAGAAAACATCAAATTTATAAATGATTGCATGTTTCTATAAGCAAATCTGCTCAGAAAGAAGTATTAATAACTAATTTACCAAAATAATCAGATTATTTTAAGTGTGTATTGCTATTAGTGCTGGCATGCATTTATTTGTAACCAATGTATGAATACTGATTAGAAAATGTCATTGACCTTTCTGGGCCACCAGTAAGGGTTAAACTGTTGTTTTAAAGAACTTTTACTCACATTGTTGCTGTTGGCTACTGGGTCTAGTAACCTTCTGATCTTGTGTCCTGATTGGCTAGAAATGGTCTGGAGTAGACACCTTCTTTGTTATTGGTCCGGTTTTGACAGCTATAAACTGGCAGAACAAGCTGTTACGTTACTCAAGACTTTCATCACCACCATAACCTAGATATTAGTAGATATTTCCTCTATTACACAGTGAAACTGTCGATCCAGGTCTCTGACCCTGGTCTATTGCAGGGACGGATACTAGGAGTTTGAGATCCGGATCGACCCTTTCACACAGAAAAAGGACCTGTGTTGTTAATGAAATTCCCTGGTGGAACTGCTTCACCCGGGATTTAAATTTTCTGTGAGAAAGGAGTTTTGGTAAACCGTGTCATAAGGATATCTGCCTCCATGAATTCCTGCATGACCCTTAGTGACATTATCACTAATAAGTGATAGTTGCGTAAAAGATTATCTGAATTTGGTGACACTTTGTACCACGATCTATGGCATCAGCCTTTCATAGTACATGCTGTTATACATTTTTACCAGTTACTACCTAATTTTCGAAAAAAAGGGGGTGGAAAAGTTAAAGTAAATAAGTATGTTCTAAGTAAAGGTCCTGTGTTTGATAACCCTGAAATTGTTAGAACACCGCTCTAAAAAACATAATAAGACTTAAATAGAGTATAGTTTTAATTGTGGGTATCCCAGGTTGGGGTCCAGTGTCCTGTGACCACATGATCTAATAAATACAGGCAGTATAGTGTTCCTTCTAGGAACTAGGGCGGGCAGGGCGTCGCTGCACGGGGGCAGCGTATGGGGGGCGGACCGGGCCTGCCGACACTGTTTTGGGCGGTCCCGGGCCGCCAACGTCACAAAAGGGGCATGCCCGGATCGCGCTGTGATGAAAAGGGGCTGCCCCCCGGCAGCGTCAAGAAAAGGGCGGGCCCGGCCGCCGGCATCACTGAAGGGGGCGGACCCGGCCACCCGGAAGGCTCTACACTACCGGGGAAGCGCCGGGCATCGCTATCTACAGCGGCACTAGGCTTCCCCGGTCACACCAGAGGGGACAGCGGCACTGTAATCTATAAATGATCAAATGCATTTAAGCTTTCAGCTCATCGCCAAGGGACCCCATTTCACTGCAAGTCCTACTCTAAAGGTGCTCATACACGGTGCATTTTGCAGGTGCGATGCTCGCTCCCGTGCACATCCCATTGCACAGTTCAAAAAGTATGTGCTGCACACCTAACTACCTTATGGCTTTAAAAGTAAGACCAACACAGCATATGAATTAGTATTAAAGGGGCAGCAGTCACAGATTTCAGATAAATGAGCTTATCTGGGGTGCATGAGAAAGCTATGATCACAGAATGTTTAATTAAAAATTAACCCACATATATACATACACCGCATTCGCCATTCCTACGAATGGTGTGCAAACATCACGCGCCATTCCCAGGTTGGGGTGCAGTGGCCTGTGACCACATGCTCTAATAAATACAGATACAGGGAGCTCAACACTCGCCATAATAAACTAACTCCCCTAAATATAAAAATAATCAAATTAACAAAGGGGTTTTAGTTCATGAATTGATCAATCCCATTAACTTGCAGTCCATCGCCAATGTATGCCGTTTCACTGCAAGTCCTGTATATCCATGGATCTGCAGATATATATTGACGGACAGATCGGGCAGTTTATACTTCATACACGCTGCCTGATCCGTTGTGATTGATATCAAAACTGGGCAGGCAAATTTGCATGCGCCAGCCCTATGAGCTGTCAATCACCGGAGGCTCCTGCTGCGGCTGTACATGGCAGTCGGACACACAGAATGAATCGCCTATATATCTTTAAATATATCTAGCATCGGCTGTGTTGCACAGCTAATGCAATATCTGTGACAGGTTTTGTCGTTGTCGATGGTACACACTGGCCAATGGTCCATCGATATATCGGCCAATCAATTGAAAGGCTGATCTATCGGCCCGTGTGGAAGTATTATGCTCTGAGTAGCAGTTTGTGGCCTCAGGAAGCCTTGTTACATTGCAGTTTATGTTGTGCTCGTACATTTTAATATGAAATAAAAAAAACTTTTTTTATATAGATAACATTTTCCTTTGAGAATATGGAACGTATACGGTCTGCCTTCCTTTATGCTGATCCTTAGCATGCATTGTATTTTTTTTTATTTTTTGAAGCTAGAAGTATCACGTGCTTACATTAGCAGATAATGTTACACTTTACATGCAGGAAGTGCACTTTGTGCCTCTGCTACTCTGTTGCCTTTCTACCCTGACATCTGATCTCCGCTCACTTAAATGTTGATCTGTAAATGGAGTTTTGGTTTCAGGGTGTGTGAGCACCTGTGTCTTGACAGGAGCTCCAGGAGCTGCTCAGCTACACTGTTTACCTTACAGTATAATACCACTTTTACACCAGAACTGCCAGGTTGCACCAGGGTTTCTGGACTCTGATGCAACCCAGCAGTACTTTGCTTTTACACTCGAACGGACGACACCAGGGCTTGGAGATGACATCATATTCAAGCAGGGCTTGACAAATTTTTCTAAAATCTAGGAGCCAGAACAAAAGTGTAGGAGCCAGACAAACTAAATTGCCCCCAAAAAATAAAAAGACTGAAAACTAGGCCCTTAGTCATAACCCACACTGATATTGTACAGAATGGCATTGTATTATACACAGTAATACATGATCAAATAATGCATAGTCACATTTACCACAGGTATGAATGTTACATCATGTGTACTGTATCTGTATTACTGTAGATGTAACACACTAGGTGATTCATCGCGCCCTCCGGGCGCTCTTCACACCGTCGTGAGGGGCTTTGCTCCATTAGAAGTAGAAATATGTGAGAGTGATATATAGTGTAATTAGCTGAATAATGTACTGCCATGAGACAGAAACCCTGCTGTGTTTACTACTTTTGCACACCTATTATGGCACCCACCATCCCATGGTGGGAGAGGGGTTGGTGGTGTAGTAGTATGGGGTGGTGGAATGGTACTTTGGGTCCTGTACAGTGGTGGTCAGCGACAGCAGGTCAGTGAGAGGTGTGTTTGAAGCGGGGTTGTTGGTGGTGTAGTGGTATGGGGTGCTGGGTCCCATAAGGCTGCTAAAGTAGTAAATACAGCACGTACTTGGCTGAGATGGAAACCCTGCTGTGTTTACTACTTTAGCACACCTATTATGGCCCCCACTACCCCATGGTGGGAGAGGGGTTGGTGGTGTAGTGGTATGGGGTGGTGGGATGGTACTTAGGGTCTTGTACAGTGGTGGTTTGCGGCAGCAGGCTAGTGAGAGTGTGGTAAGGGAGGAGAGGTGTGTTTGAAGCGGCGTTGTTGGAGGTGTAGTGGTATGGGGTGGTGGGTGCCATAAGGCTGCTAAAGTAATAAATGCAGCACATAGTGGCCTAAGATGGAAACCCTGGTGTGTTGACTACTTTTGCACACTTATTATGGCACCCACCATCCCATGGTGGCAGAGGCGTTGGTGGTGTAGTGGTATGTGGTGGTGGGATGCGAGTTAGGGTCCTGTACAGTGGTGGTCAGCGGCAGCAGGTTAGTGAGAGTGCGGAAAGGGAGGAGAGGTATGTTTGAAGTGGCGTTGTTGGTGGTGTAGTGGTATGGGGTGCTGGTGCAATAACGGTGCTAAAGTGGTAAATGCAGCACGTACTTGGCTGAGAGGGAAACCCTGGTGTGTTTATACTTTAGCACAGCTATTATGGCCACCACTACCCCATGAGGGGGGGGGGGGGGGAGAGACATTGGTGGTGTAGTAGTATGGGGTGGTGGGATGGTACTTAGGGTCCTGTACAGTGGTGGTTAGCGGCAGCAGGGGTGGGAGTGCGGTAAGGGAGGAGAGGTGTGTTAGAAGTGGTGTTGTTGGTGGTGTAGTGGTATGTGGTGGTGGGATGGGAGTGAGGGTCCTGTACAGTGGTAGTCAGCGGCAGCAGGGCTGAGAGTGCGGTAAGGGAGGAGAGGTGTGTTAGATGCGGGGTTGGTGGTGTAGTGGTAAGGGGAGTTGGGTGCCACTGCTAAAGTAGTAAATGCTGCAGGTACTGGGCCTGTTTACTACGTTAGCACACCTATTATGGTACCCAGCACCCCATGGTGGGAGAGGGGTTGGTGGTGTAGTGGTATGGGGTGGTGGGATGGTAGTTAGGGTCCTGTACAGTGGTGGTCAGCGGCAGCAGGGGTGAGAGTGCGGTAAGGGAGCAGAGGTGTGTTAGATGCGGGGTTGGTGGTGTAGTGGTAAGGGGAGTTGGGTGCCACTGCTAAAGTAGTAAATGCTGCATGTACTGGGGCTGTTTACTACTTTAGCACACCTATTATGGCACCCAGCACCCCATGGTGGGAGAGGGGTTGTAGTGATATGGGGTGGTGGGATGGTAGTTAGGGAGCTGAACAGTGGTGGTCAGCGTTAGCAGGGGTGACAGTGGGTTGGTACTTACGGTGTGTAGAGTGGTGGTCAGCGGCAGCAGGTCATCCAGAGTGCGGTGTGAGCAGGGGCTGGAGGGTGGCGCTGGGCGACTTGATGTTCAGGACAGCGTCGGGCAGTGGCAGCTGTGAGGCGGCAGATGGCGGTGCTCCGCGTCAGATGTGTGCTGCGGTGTAGCTGGCAGCGTCTGGCGGTGCACTGTGAGTACCTGCACCTGCGATCCTGGCGGCTGTGGGCGGGCAGTGTGTGCGGAGGCAGCCTCACATCTCGGCTGTGCTCTCCGTCTGCAGATCCGTCCGGGTGTGGGGGGATGCTGCTTTGGACGGTGGGTAATGTGGGCGGAGGCGGGCGGTGCACTGTGTTTACCTTCACCTGCGATCCAGGCGGGTGTGGGCGGGCAGTGCGTGCGTAGGCAGCCTCTGGATGTGCTCTCCGTATCCAGACCCGTCCGGGTGTGGGGGGATGCGGCTTTGGACGGCGGGTAATGTGGGCGGAGTCAGGTAGCTAGGTTGGCCGGACATAGAGTTCTGGCCAAGTGGGGGTGGGGGGGGTGCGTCCTCGGATGGAGGGCAGTAAGGTGCGTGTATTGTGGGCGGAGCCATGGCCGTGTATCGGTGCTGGGAGGGGCAGTGTGGGCGGCAGAGAGGAGAAGTTGCGAAGTGAAGGGGGTGGGGTTGGGGGCGTGCTGTGCACCCGTGGGGCGGGGGGGTGGGGGTGTTTGTGCTGAGGGGGTGTAAATCTTGGTTGGTGGGCGGTGACTTGCTGGAGCTAGCTGGTGTAGAAGCCAGGGCAGTGTATGACGTTGCCCAGGTCTGTGTGTATGTGGAGCCCCGCCCACCGTTAGAGACTGTGGGTTTGAGTGACAGATCTGGCTAAATATATAAGAGATGAGGGCTGACAGTGACAGTGCAGAGTTGTAGCATACAGCAAGGAGATTACCTCACAGCTCATGGAGGCAGAGTACAGGGCTATGTGACACATTGCAGGACAGTTATCTTCCTTCAGATTGGGCCACACAAGTTCAACCTACCCTGCATTCCCAGGGCCGTATACACTACAGGGAGCTGGGGGGGTTGGGTTGTCACGGACGGTGTACCACAGACAGCACACAATGCAGGAGCTTACCTCACAGCTCATGGAGGCAGAGTACAGGGCTATGTGACACATACCAGGACAGGCACCGGACAGAACCTGGGCTGCAGACAGGATGGGAACACATGCACACGGAGCACAAGATAGACTCCTGCATGCACACTGACTGTGAGCTGTCAGCTGATTGGAGCAGTGCAGGAGCTGGAGCAGTGACAGTATTACTGACAGCAGCTCCTGCGCCGACACCCGCGGCGCTCAGCTATATGGACGGGGGGAGGGGATTCAAATAGCTGATGCAGACGGTGTGCTGCCCCAGCCAGTAATACTTGCAATTAACAGGAGGGCAGAAGGAGCTGCTCGGACACCAGCTCCTGCGCTCTGACACCCGCAGGACTAGCTAGTAGCTATGCGGGCAGGGGAGCGGGATTCAACTAGGTGGCCACAGCACACAATGCAGGAGCTGGAGCAGTGACTATTACTGACACCAGCTCCTGCGCCGACACCCGCGGCACTCAGCTATACGGACAGGGAGGAGAGGGATTCAAATAGCTGCCCACTGCACTCAGCGCGGGAGCTGGAGCAGCTCCTGCGCTAACACCCCTGTGAGGGATGGAGGTATGTGGGTGGGTTGGTTGGGGGGGAGGGGGGAGGGAGACACAGAGCTGATCACCAGGGAGAGAAGGTGCGTGTGACATGGACACTGCTATCCGCGGGTATGTCACGTGGCTTAGGCAGGAGCAGGGACACATTGCCGCTGCGTCCTATGACCTCAATAGGCGGCAGGCCTCACCTCTCAGAATCTAGTCGCCAGACAACAAAATCTGGTCGCCGTGGCGACCTGGCCCCCGGGGTTTGTCGAGCCCTGTATTCAAGCATCTGGAAACCCAACAGCTGGGACCTCTGCGATGCTGACCAACATGCTGGGGGCAAGCCCAGCATCTGGGAAAGCTGCTGGGCTGCCCCCACACTCTGTGTTCTCAGCTTCGTTCTGTGAGGTGAATGGATGCCACACGCAGGCATCCATTCACCTCCTCCTAGCCTCCGTTGCTGTCTGCCATAGTACAGCAGTAGACAGCAGAGGCAGAACGCGGCCCCTGCCCAACCTCCGCACTGACTGCAGGATGCTGCGGTCTGGAGGTATGGGCTCCCCTATTGGTGGAAATGGATCCCCGGGTTGGATGACCCAGGTCACCCATTTACACGGCCCCTGCCCTGTGTCTGACCATGAGCATTTACCTGGTCTGACACCCAGGGAACAGGGCCTGGGTTATTATAGTGTTTTTTTTTTTTGTTTTTTTTTTACCCCACTTACACCAAGCTCTCTCTCCCTCCTCAGATTGTTGTGCAGGACAACAGCTATACCATTTGCACAACAGGCTCTAAAGTTTCTTAACGTATCAACAGGAGACTGATTATATTGAGTCATTGTTGCTACATTTTTCTGAGCTTTACTAGTTTCAGTAACTTCATTTTCAACATATGTATTCTCCATATTAGCGTGTACTTATTGCATATGTATTCAATTATTGATTTTATGTGGTCAAAGCATTGACTTTTTTTTTTTTTTGTTCTTGGTGACTGCAGTGCAGGTGCAGCTGCTTGCCTGAACCTGTCAGTAATATAACCAGTTATTCCACGTTTTACTTTTTCTTGTCCAAATAATTCTCAGATTCTTAGCATAGAATCCTATGCTGCAAAAACTTCCTCTAGCTTTTGGAAAGTATTACTTGAAAAGAGCTGATAAAATCCCACATTATAAATATTATGTGTAAGTTTATGCCCGACCAAACTTAAGGGGCGACTGTTCTCTGGTGAGAACACTGGCGCTGCTTGGCGATATTACTAAATTTATCGAGAATGCTGGATATTAATTGCCGCCGATAGCACAGCGCATCGCTATCACTATGGCACTAACACACGGAGCGATGTAGGGACATTTTCTAAATGATCTAGTTAGAACGCTTAGAAAAATACCTTGAATCGACCCGTGTGTAGTCCTCATTAGTTTGCCTAAAATAATGAGTGCGTTTCTAATTAACTAAAGCTCGCCAAACACCTAAATATTTGTTTGGCTGGTTTAAACATAAATCTGGCAATATATGGGAGAAAATGGCAAATGATTTGCACACAAACACTGAAAAACAGACACACATGGTCAATCACAGAATCACACAAATTAGGTAAATCCATTTGAATTAACCATTTTGTCTCTGTCTCTATTTTTGTTAGTTTTATGACATTTTTGAGCAAATGATAAAAATGTCACCAGACTTTTGTACCAACCAAATTGGACAATAAATCTTTAGTTACATGGTCATCTTAAGTCTGTGCAAAATGTTGACTGATCTACATTTTTCTGGTTGGCACATCTTTATCGCACATTTGCCTTCCAGGGACTGCCATGTTTGGCCATGTGGAAGTGTCATACGCATTCATAGACTGATAGTGATAGGCTATTATGTCATGCACAACGGTAGAGGTAGGCTGCTAACAACAGTGTGAAGGAACAAAGTGTTTGTAACTACTTTGGTGAAAATTGACTTTTACTTCATCCGTTCCTTTGGAAAACACACTGTCCCTTTCTTTCCCTGTGCCATCCTGTAGTGTGATGATTAGCCGCTTCAGCCATAGGGATTTTATATTCCATTGATTCCTTCAGGTCCCGGTGACCAGTGGTGATGTGGAGCGCTGACATGGTGGCAGCTGATGTTTTGCATGTCTCTGGTGGTGAAATCCGGGACCAGCATGCTGGGAATGTGGATCTCACATTATGATGTCACACTAGTTTGCTTGCTGTGAATCTTTATCTCCTTGAAAAGTCACATGACGATGGTGTTGCATGTCATCTCTACACTTGAAAAATTTGTCTTTGCATAACTTCAGTTTTTAGAGTTTTGGATATCAGAGACTCAACCTCTGGATTGCAGTGTGTGTGTTTTTTATTTCTTGGAGGATGATTCAGTTGTAGGAGTATAGCTCCTTTCTAATTTTGTTATGGGTGACCTGTCCTAAGGCTGCACTTATCGCGGGTTTCTGCTCACACCTTCCTGAGAGTAGTAGAGCTTTGGGACTGTTTGCGAGTACTTGGCGTATCTTAAATGCAACATGCCCAGCACTTGGCACAGAAGTGGTTACTGTGGTTAATCTTGTGCAAGAATAATGCCGAATTACAACCAGCCTTGAAACAAATTATTTAATAGCTCTCGTGCTGTTCAGAAGGAAGCAATAAACAATTTATTTATTAAGTTTCTTATATAGCACACACATTCCGCAGCGTTTTACAGAGAATATCTGAACATTCACATCAGTCCCTGCCCCAGTGTAGCTTACAAGCTATATTCTCTACCACATGTACACTCACACACAGACATTCTAGGGTTAATTTGTTTGGAGCCAATTAACCTACCAGTATATTTTTTGGATTGTGGGTGGAAACGGAAGTGCCCGGAGGAAACCCACGCAAGTACGGGGAGACTATACAAACTCCGCACAGTTAGAGCCATGTTGGGAATCAAACCCATGACCTCAGTGCTGTGAGGCAGTAATGCTAACCATTACACCATACTGCCGCACATTTACTATAATGCGAACAGCAGCTTGCATTGGTCTTTTTTAATGTCACATGCCCCCCTTTTCTCAAAAGTTTAAAGTTTTTGGGTGAAAGCTATTACACAAACAAAATAAACTAGGGCTCATATTAATGTTTTAAAACCTTTACCCCCCAAAAAATACTACCTCCAGCAACAATGTTTAATCAAAGATTATCTAGAGCCAGGTGAGTGGCTGAAAATGCAGTTGGCATACTTTTACTTAGCAACAGGTTTATGGTTTTTCGTATTGTCATTAATCTTTGTCGGGATTATATAAACTTTGTGGTTATGGACAGTTGTGTACTGCACATCACTTGGCATACAGATAGCAGAAATGGTTAACATTGACAAACTGTTTTACATCAAGATCTTAACCCAACAAAGGTTTGTGCTAAGATGGTTCCAAGGCTGCTCCCCACCCAACAGAAAGATAATCAAAAGCGATCTTAGTAAAGCTATTTTGAAATAATTCATACATATTTCATACATATTTGCATTTTTTTTCAATATCTTATCAGTGTTAAAAAATAAAAAAAGGGATCTTCTAGTATGATCATGAGACAAAACGCCAGTCCATGCACTGAAAGACACCATCATCACCAAGAGTGAAGAAAGCATGTCAAAGCAATCCAAATTCAAAGCAATGTTAACGGTTTTCTTTAATATCTTGTTTGTTATTGTGGTAGACTGGGTACCAGAAGTTGATCAACACTTGTACAAAAATATTATAGACACTTTGTAGAAAAGAATGGGAAGAAAGAGGCCAGAGCAGTGGAACCATGGTTTCATTTTACATAAGGGACAATGCACTGCAGATTTCAGCCAAAGTACGAATGGCAGTGCTAGAACACCATCCAAACTCCCCAGACTTAGCACTGTCTCTCTTATTTTCCCTAAAGTCAAATCTGTACTCAAGAGCCGGTTTTGCATCAGTTACTGAAGTAAAAGAAGAAAATGACTGAGCTGTTGAGACAGCTGACAGATAATGAGCTACAGTATGACTTTAACATGCTTTAGCTGGGTACAGAAACTAGTCTTATAATTTTACAAATAAGAAATACATATATATTTTTAGTTCCCAGCTAGAATGCCGGTACACCATAGCCGTAATGTCAGGGCCAGCGGCTGTCCATGGCCGAACATAGCAACACTTGAATTGCTACATCAGGCACCATCTATTGGCCACTGGAGCGCAAAACACTTGCATTCGTAAATTTATATTTTTATGAAGAGTCCATTATTGGTCTACTATTATTGTTATTGAAGTTATGATAGATTATGTTGGGTTAATGAAAATACAGTACATATGATACCTCAGTATGTTAACTTAGCAAAGAAAGCAGCTCTTTTAAAATGAGGTAAATTTTTTCAATATTACGCTGATTTAACCTATATACAGGTCGGGTATCCCGTATCCGGGCATCCCGTATCCGAATTATTCCAAAAACCGTGGTTTTTTGGAATAATTCAATTTTTTTTTTTGTTTCTCCCCCCCCCCCCCCCCCTAACCCTCTTTTAATACTTACCAAGTCCTCCGGCGTCCACGGCAGGCCTTCAGCATCCTCTCCGGCGTCTCCAGCGGTCCCAGGAGTGCTTTGCGCGAGTGTGCGCGCTCCCCGGTGGCGTCACCGGCGCGCCTGGGAACTTGCGCAAAGCACTCCTGGGACCGCCGGAGACGGTGCTGGTGGACGCCGGAGGACTCCATGGACGCCGTGGGACCATCGGGGACCCACCAGGGGCAGGTAAGCATGACAAAAAAAAAATTATTCCAAAAACCGGAATATTCCCTTATCCGGAATGCTCGTGGTCCCGAGCATTTCGGATAAGGGATACTCAACCTGTACTACTGTGTGTTTTTTTTTTTTTTTTTTGGGATCGGTAGTGATTCCAATCCTTTTGATTTACTGGATTCTTATTGTTTGACCCATTTATTCTAGCAATTATTTGATTCGTTCACGAGGAATACTTGTTACATATTTTTGATACTGGCACAGATTAGTAAAGGTGAACGTACCACTTTGCCAGGCCAGTCTTTATGCTGGATTTCCAGATTTTGATTTCTGGTAAGGTAGAAAAAAAAAAAAAATGACTGAAAATATTCGATATTAAATCTCCCATTCCTTTAAAAAAAAAATGTATACAGTGTTGCTAGAATAAAGAGCGACCAATGGTGCGTTCACAATTTATCATGTACACTGAACAAGCGCCGGCTCAGGACACGCCTCCGTGGACATCACTTGCCCAGCATTATTCTGTGTACGGGCGGCAGTGAAAAATGACCACAAGCTGGTTTGTACCCGGGTTGGAGACGGGTTTTAAAGTCCAGGTGCGACCTGACTATTTGGTCTAAAAGCAGTATTCTAAAAATGTATCAAACTTCAGTTTTAAAGCAGTAGTCCACAATTTTTTGTAGTTTATTTGATCTGAGCGTACGTTGGGAGATTTGTATTCATTTTAAGAGATCACACCCTTTTAACTTCTGTAACACCTTGTTACCCCCTATTGACACAACTTGTAGCACCTTTCCTCTGCACATTACTTACCTTCACATGTTGAAGTCTTGGTATCTCCTAAGCAGCAACTTCTAATGAGATGTAACATTGATCCTGTGTCTTAAAGCTCCCACAGCGCAGTGATACTCTGGCAGTGATTCCTGGAGCAGTTGATCGATTTGCTGTCAGACTGTCCTCACTGACTGGGTTTCATTATATTTACCACTATATTTATTGGGGTGAGCATGTGACGAGCCCTCCTCTTCCACAGCCACAATGTAATTCAAAACCAGTATACAGGGTTCTGGGGATGCTACTGTATTATCTTTGTTGTGATGTCTCCAGTTCCCTTGTATCTGCCCTGCTTCCTGCTGGCCATGATCTTGCAGGCTGTTTGTAAGGTGATTTTGTAAAGGGTTAATGGTTCTGTGGTCCTCTCCTATCCCCCTTGATATGCGGTTTGTGCATTGCAAAAGAGGGAAAACCACTAAAGGGTGCCTTTTTAATATAATTCAAGGTGTATATATTAAGATTGTAAGCCGTTTGTTTCATTCTGCACTTTGCTGTAGCTTGCCAGAATAATTTTACTTGGATACATTCAGTAATCTTACATGTGCCAGGAATCTAGTCTAGCTGCTTACTAATGCTTGCTGAGAATATCTCCAGATGTGTTCTGTCTCCAGCTCAATTTCTCTCTCCGCCAGGAGATGCCTCCTGATCTACTGCCGCCCATGTAGATCACTCTCTCAAATGGTTTAAGTGCGTGTTGTGCTGCATGCTAATGAGCGTGATGTGAATTCGTAAATAATCTGCAATGATGGATCTGTGCTTTCTGTTTATCTGTTTCTATTGGAAAGCAAATTGCCTAGAAATAAAATTATATCTATTGCTGAATTTTATTAAACTCTAGAATAGGTATTTTATTTGTTTAATCCAGTCTTGCAATTTAAAATTGTAAATATAAACCTTAATGTAGTGGGTTAAATTAAAATTGTGGGCAAATTTTAAATATTTTAGTTTTTGGGTAGGATTAAGTAGTATATGTTTTAATATGATGATGTTGCTTATATCTGCTCCCTTTAATGCAGTGGTTTCCACAAACGGTCCAATCAGAACATTGGCTAGTCTCTATCTATATAATGACTTTTATATTTGTAATCTGCTAGGAAAGTTTTCATTCAACCGCCATGGTTTTTATTAACCTGTTGCTTATTTTTTTTTGTTTTATGCATAAAGGATAATTGCAGCAACATCTTTAAAATCCTAATTTAAAAAATAAAAATAAAAATTGTGTATGGTTGTTATACGTTATTTCCGTATTCTAATGTATGACTTATACTGTTTGTACTTTTGTTGTTGTTGTTGTTGTTTTAGTAGAACTATTTTGAAAAAAATTTAATTAACCTATTTCGAAACTCATCTTATTGATATATCTGTTCATTATATATTAAAGTCCTATATGGGTTATTGTAAATGGAATTTTCATTAATTTGAAGCAGCGTTGGTAAGAATGCGGCCTATTAGTTGTGTTGAATACTGGTTCATCCCTCAAAACGGACGTCTCTACTGCACATAGACTAAAAAGTAAATTTTAGATGTACATGACCATAACTACATTCAGTCTAGCCTCCCTTCACCCATGATACTGTACGACAGAAATGAGCGATGGCATTATAGGTCATGTAGCATTAATAGGAAAAAAGAGGGAGGTTGGTGTATTTGCGCTGCTTAATATACGGTTTGCAGGATTATACTCCAAACAACCAATCAATGTGCAGAAATGAATGAAACGGACTCACTGCCTTAATCCGTACAAATTTTATAGTTAAAAAAGCATCAATTTCTACACAAATACATTGCATATAAAAACAGCAAAAAATACAAAAAAATATATATATATAATTATAAAAAATACACACAAGAACAATAAAATAATTGTAATAATATCTGTAATAATTTTTGTACTGAGAGTACAGAGCTCAAGTTCTATATAGAACAATAGTAGGACAGGTAAATTGGGACACTCCGCTGAAGATTAGCGCTGATATTAGAAGCCAGATAGTTGTTAGGCATTTAGTAGAAGATTCTGGTATCCATGATAAAATAGTAAATTTCATGAATCAGTTGGTAATCAGTATATTTATACAATGAACAGTCCACAGTCTTTTTAGCATGTAAAGTAACACGCCTATAGAATGAAACTTAAGACCGGACTCCAAGTGTATGCTGATAAATAATTAATTAGGAAGCTTGCATAGGGTCAAAGGAATTGATCTCACCCCGCTTGTATCAGTGCATTTGTAGACTCACTCCGTTTGTAGAGAGGAGAAGGAATAAAGCCGGTAACTTTCCTCTGTGGGTCACCTCAGTGCCGGCAATAAGCGGGTCCTTTCTCCAGAATAATGCAAGCTTGCAGCGGTGTGAGTGCGCTGACAGAGCGATCAGCTGCTGGGAGCCTGGAACTAGTAGTGCGCCGGGACGCTGTAGATGCAGCGTGTTAATGTATACCGGCGTTCAGCTCTCAGCGGTCGGCGGTCAGCTGTAGAGAATCAGCTGGAAGCAGTTAGCGGTGTGTCCCAATGTCCTAGTGTGACGTCAACGCGTTTCGTCTCCTTTCGTAACGTGGAGACTTTCTCAAGGCATGTAGCATTAATGTTGAGGAGGCATCCTACTGTTTGTGTGACAGCACATTGTTGTAAGGTGCATAACCGTGTTCTGCCGCCATTTATAGTAAAATGGCATGTAGCTATTGATCTCTAAGGAAAACACAATATAGATGTTAATAAACCAATTTTCATTAGCAAGGAAATGTTTACATGGTTGTTGCTTTCTGGTGTTTTGTCAAGCAGAATTCCTGTGTTTGTCATGGCTGAATTTATTTTTAGTTTGTTTTTCCGGTACTTGTGTATTATCACGGCGCCCCCGATGTTGGTCGCAGCGAGCCACCGAGCCCAAAGCGAGGCGAGCGCACGCGTATACCTGTGAAGTTATGCGCATCCCCTCGCGAGGCTCGCTGCGCTCGACACGCTTCGGGCTCGGTGGCTCGCTGCGCTCGCCACACTTTATAAGATCAAACCCACACCGACGTGCATTTCTGTGTGATGGTTCAAAGTTCATGAGGATGTTGCCTTGTAATACTGTAGAGTGGAAAAGTTTCCCATAGCTTCTATTTTATACTGTACATAAATGGCAGGTATAATGCTTGTTGCAATCGGCAACTTGTCCACACTTCCACTCTTTAGGAGTTTTAGTACTTGTCTTTATCCATCATACCTCAGAAATGTCACTAGCTCTTGGTGACTTGCTAGGCATGAATATTGGTTCAGTAAGCACTAATGGTGAGTTCAACTTTAGTTACTGTTGGAATTTCTTCTCTTTCAGGGTCAGCTGTCCATATTACAAGAGAAAATTGATCACTTGGAGCGTCTTCTAGCAGAAAATAATGAGATCATTTCTAATATAAGAGACTCTGTAATCAACCTTAGTGAATCTGTGAAAGATGGGCAGGAACATCCAGAAGCCATAAATATTAGTAGTGGATCATTTTCTCAGCTGTTACCCTCTGCACCTGCATTGCTTTCAGTCAATAAGGAGGATTGCCGGTTTGCTGTTTCGAGTGGTAGCCAAAAATCGCAGGTCCAGGTAAGCATTTTCCTGCTGTTTGCACAGAGCACAACAACTAAGAGGCTATATTCAATTTGCTGTTGCCTACTCTGTATTGTATGTATTGGTTAGGCTTTTTGTGTAGTAAATGTCTTTCCTGTTCTAGTTTTATGTGACCGTTACAAGTTTTTCTAATCTGTCTTTTCCCATAAACAGACTTCATTTCCTGGCCTGGCTGTGGTACAACACTGCCTTTAGAAGGTTTTCCCAGAGAGAGTAGATCATTTATTTTGGCTACAATATTCATGATGATGTATTTAAAGAAACACTTTAGTATAGTATATTAGACCATTTTCCTATAAGAATAAATGGTGTGTGTGTTTTCACTAGCATCTACAAGCTGGGATCAGGGCCCTGTTTCTATAGCCTATATGGTTTTTAGGCCGCATACAGATGGAGCGGGCCTCGCTCTTGCCGGGGATGGCGGCAGATTCGCCATCCACCATCCCCCGCCAGCCATATCTGATCTGCGAAAGGGGACGCACGAGATGCGCGTGCATCCCCATCTGACGGTACTGCCCCCGGGTCCCCGCCGGCTTGGCGGGGTTCACCCGGGGTCCCCACCACCTCCCCGCTCTCCCACCTAACCCTGTCCGTCTACCTGAAGCGGAGACGGACAGGGTACCCATCGCCCCGCCTCCCGGAAACTGAAACGTGCGTGCGTGTGAGACGCACGCGCATCTCAGTCAGATGGAGCGCCTCCCCACTGGCGGATCGCCAGCAGAGACAATCTGGCGATTCGCCAGCAAGAGCGAGGCCCGCTCCATCTGTACTTTTAAAGTATATTTGCTGTTGTTCTGCCTTTATTATTTATATAATTGTAATCTTGCAATTTTGTTTTTATATATGATGATATATAATAATAGAATGGACATGATAACATTACCCTTTGGGAAAAGCACATTTGTAAATAGTCTCTTTACATAATCTCCAAGCACTGTGAAACCTGGATTTTCACAAGCTGGTTCAGATAACCTACGGTCCTTTCTAGGTCCAAACCCTGGTAGCTATCCAGGAGAGATTGTTGGGTTATGGGACCTGGGGTTTTATTGGGGGTGTTTACATGTGCAAAAACCCTGAATATTAGAGGTCATGGAAAAAGGGGTGTATGAGGGCCTTTGGTTGTATGATTTGGCTTTAATTTGTGCTAAGGTAGAAAAAAACATAACTAAAATTTTATATTAATAGATATAAAAAAAAAAACTTTATACTTTAAAAAAATATGTATACAGTGGTGCTAGGATAAAGAGCGACCAATAGTGTCTATAAAATGTATTATGCACACGATACAAGAAACATCTTTAGAAACAAGCGTATTTCCAAATGCATCAAGACTAACTGCATTGGGAATCTCAACCTCTCCTACCTACCACATCTACTAAGATAAACTAGCTTCCACTGGTAACATGATCTTGGAAGTTGCCCAAGGGTAGTGTCCAAAGAAAGCAAGACACACTTAATGCATTTTGGAAACGAAGTCCTTCATCAGAAGCGTGTCTGTGACTTGCTTTGCTCGAGTTTAAATACACAGCGCAATCTGCTATCCGGCGTGCGCTACACTGTTGGTGTGGAACGCACGGCCATCTTACTTCTGCCGGATAGCCGAAGTTGTCATAGAATTTACACTGATTGCTATGTATATTTAAACTCGACCATAGCAAGTCACAGACATGCTTCTGAAGAAGGATTTACTATCCGAAACACGTTAAGTGTGTCTTGCTTTCTTTGGGCACCTTCAGGATTCTATTACCAGTGAAAGCTAGCGACCAGATCAAGAGCTGGTGACTGCGGTCACTGAACCTTTGGACACCTATGGTTCCTGATTGTGCCTTGGGATTGATTTTTCATGCTTTTAAACTGGTATAAATTGTAAGTGCAAACCTTTTATTAAATTACCATATTTTAAACGTTATGCACTGTCTTCTCTTTTTTTCTCCTTTTACATGTAACCACAATTAATATGGGAGGAGGAGAGTGACCTTTTATTCTATGTGGTAGTTTGCCAATTTATGTACTGATCCCAACAACTGACTACTTTTGGTTGCAACTTATGCATGTTCAAACTTTAAATTTTTATCCCATACATGTGGTGTTAATTAACTTCTATTTGGGAACCCTAGAAGCGCTGAACACCTATTTGTTCCTTTGTACATGCTATATATTTAGTCTCTTATATAGCGCATCAGATTACGTTGCGCATTACAATTTTAGACCGTGACAAACTGTGTAACAGACAGACTTGGAGGTAAAAGGGCCCTGCTGCAAGCTTACAATCTATAGGGACATAGGAGGGAAACACAAGGACAGGCACCATTAAAAGCATAGCTGTCCCACCAAGTTGCAAGTGCAGAAGGATAGATTGATATGGACACCATAAGAATGTAAACTTGTAAGGTCAGACCGGCAATGCATAGATATATATTTACATGAGTGCCTCTGAGAGTTATACGGATGGTACCTAAATTTGGTAGGCTTGCCTGAAGATGTGTGTATTCTGGGAAAGCTTGACTTTTTGGAGGCTAGTGGAGAGACTGATTGGATGTGGAAGAACATTCCATAGGATGGGAGCATTCCATAGGGTGTGGTGTGTATGCCATGAAAAGGGCCCACCTGTGTACACGGGTGCAGAAATTCTAGGCTGCTGTTGGCTTTATAGCTTTGGGCGCTGCTGCGGTGTGCTTACAGTTGCTGAAGGGAGCCTGGGGAGAGTAATGACAGCCTTGCACGTAGCTGCCGTTTCCGACAAAAACCATGGGGTTTGCGTGTAATTCGCCAGTCCTTGTGTTTTTGGACTGTTGTATTTAAACAAAAACATTTTTTGACAGTCAGAGAAAAGGCCCGGACATTGATAAGGCTCATGCAAATTCGACCTATTAATGTCGAAACCGGTCAATATTTCCATCTGTTGAAAATATCAACTAACATTGAATATCCCCCTAAATGTCTACAAATGGTGGACGTTTACTATTTTACATTGAACTGAATATACACAAAAGAAAAATCTTGGTCTAGGAATTGTGATTCTATTCATCTATCTCTCGAGTATGGACCTTCTTTTTTTTTTTTTTTTTTTTATTATTTCATAAAAGTTTAATAAATTACCCTACTTGTGTACCATTTTAAATACCCCAAAATTATAAATGTTTTTGTAAATAGAATTAAAATATTGATTTCATTGGCTGATTTTTAGTTCTCAATGTATATTCAAGCTTCAAAATTTAAACATACACGTATGTACCAATATCCCTGAATAAATGTATTTCTATACACCTCACATTGAATTATTCTGTATTTCACTGTGTTATTCTGTGTGTTTGTGGGAGGTTACAGTTCTCCAGCATGGTGAGAAAGATAACCTGTGTTTTTGCAGCACAAAGTTTGTGCCTGGGTCCACTTCACAAATTACTTGTGAACAATGCATGTCTCCACAGCTTAGTGGGGTGTCACCCCAACTCAGTGGGACACCGCAGTCAGACTCCCAGGAGCCTGAGTTGGACTACTGGTATTAAAACTATGCTGCAAAATGTGTCCTCACAATTGGCTGCAAATACTGTGAAGGCCAAGCAGGTGCAGCAGGATTTATCAGTCCTGTCGGCAAGGGTGGATAATATCGCCCCCCCCCCCCATCAAGCGCGCATCAGCCGCCATTTTGCCTGATTCTGATGCAGATTCACAGATAAGCGGTGATGATGAGGAGCCCTTACAGGTCTTCCCTCCGAGGCCCTGAACCTCTCATTATTGCAATGAGAGAGGTGTTGGATCTCCCTCTGGCTGAGTCAGACTAATTGAACCCCTTTTCTTTTGCTTCTCCAAAGGAAACAAAAAATATTGTTTCTTCCTCGCGCTCCATGTCAGCCATTACTATGGGTTATTCCCTCTCTCTCCAGGTTTAGACAGGTAGACTTGTAACTCCTCCCACCTTGGGTATATCTCTGCCTCCTCCCCTTCCTCTCCAGTCCTTTTTTCTGTCTCTAAGTTAGGCTAGGTAGTATAGGTTTGTTATGTTTGTTCTAGGGCTTACCTCAGGTAATGCAGCATTTCAGTCCTGTGTGGCTGAGCTGATCCGGGTGGCGCCCGGGGGAGATGAGGTTCTCATAAGGCAGCGTCCTGCACTGAGTCCTCCTTAGAAAGCGGCAGCACATGTTCCTCTGCTTCCCCGTGACCAGTGGGGTATACATGGAGCCTGACGAGCGGTCAGAATGCCGGGGCTGAAAGACACGAGTTCAGGACACGGCGGAAGTGACGCGAACATCCGTTCACTGAAGGGGATACTGACAGCCGGAAGCAGTTTCTTGCTAGAACCGCTTCAGCATACGGACGGAAGTGAGTACCTGGCGTCCGGAAGCGCGTACTGCGCATGTGCAGGCGCTCGGCGCTAGGTATAAAAGGCTTTATTATGACAAGTGAATACTCGTTTGAGTACAATGCTGCTGATATCCATGATGGATCCAGAAGCCAATTGCTGCTCCCCCCCAAGCCAGAATCTGCCGTGGAGAGGTAAGCCCTCAGAGGTGCTACTACTATTATGGTCACTTGGTAGAAATAGTTAGTGACAGGATTTTTCTGCTTATTATAGTGTGTCTAAAGTTCCTACTAAGAAGAAAGCGAAGACCAAGAACATCCCCAATAACTGCATGTCATGCGATAAGGATTTCCCTGTGGAAAAGGGCATTAATCTGTGCAAGGATTGTAGACAACCTGCAGTTGCACAACCTGTGGTTCTAACTCAATTAATGCAGTGGATGAAAGATTCCTTTGTTACCAAGGAGGAACTGAGGGATGTGCAGGGAACTAAAAGAACCAGATCCCAAACTAGCTTGGAGTGTGATGCGGGATCTGACTCGCCTTTAATTAATGCAGATGACACAGACACCTAAGAACCAGAGTTATCTATATATATATATATATATATATATATATATATATATATATATATATATATATATATATATATATATATATATATATATATCTCTAGCTATGGACTATAAGGAAAAGAAAGATGAGACCCCTGATTCCTTATTTGAAGATAGAGTGGTTAAGAATAGAAGTTTTCCTGTGCACAAAGTGCTTAAGGCTTTGATGATTGATCAATGGAAAAATGTGGATAAAAAATTCAGTAATTACAAGAGAGTAGAAAGAATGTTTCCTTTTTAAGGATGAGTTATTCGAGAAATACTGTAAGGTGCCAAAGGTTGATGCTGCTGTCTCTGAGGTTGTTTACAAGACCACTATATTACTGGAAGACGGCGCCAATCTTAGAGATAGTATGGACAAAAAAGTTGAAATGGCACTGAAGAAAGTACATAACACATCCACAGTGGCATTAAAAGCCGGGGTAGCCATGGCCTCAACCTCGAGAGCTCATAGTTTGGGGTACCAATATGTCTTCCGACATAGAAGAAAAAATTTCAAGACCGTACCTGATAAAGAATTTGAATGTCATGATGAAGGCTATAGAGTTTCTATGTGAAGCATCTTTAGATGTTGTCGAATATTCTGCTAAAGCCATGGCAGCTGGTGTAGCAGCGAGACGTGCCGTCTGGTTGCGTAGCTGGTCAGCATAATTCAAAGAATCGTCTTATATATAGCCATGGAGAAGCTCAGAAGAAACAGAATTATCGTAAGTATAATTGAATCCTTTTTCCCTTTGACTCGGTCAGGAGGAAAGTGTGGGAGGAGCCTCCGGTGGTTGGTGCTTCAGTATCCAGGTTGTCCAAAAAGGTGGTACTCCCTTTCCCATGTTCTGCCACTCTGAAGGATAATTCAGATAAGAACCACCGTGAAAGCCATATCTATGGCAAGTGGTGCATATCAGAGACCAGTCCTCACCAGCTGCTGGGTGGCAATCTATCCATACCTGGGCTTCTCAGATCCAGGAGGGCATGTTGGCAGATATGTCAGTGGCACAAGTGGCAAAGAGACTGCGCCATATCCAAGACACTGCAAAAGTACTTTGTGAGGCTCAAAAAGAGCGATGTTGGGTCGCAGGGCCCTGTGGTTACGCCAGTGGGTGGCAGACGCTGACTCCAAGCGTAGTGGAAAAACTTTCCCTTTTAAAGGGGAAAAGCTGTTCGACACTGAGTTAGATGATCTCATCTCCAAAGCATCGGTGGGGAAAAAGACGTTTCTTCCGACCTCATCCAAGCAAACCAGACGCCCCTTCTCAGGGAGTTCGCCGGCCCGTCCCCTCACAGGTTCTTCCAATCAGGATTACCAGCAGCTGCTTAGGACCAGGTGATCCTGCGCCAAGCAGTACACAGACTGGTAAAGTCAATGGTCATTGTGCCGGTCCCAGTGGCGTGACAGGGCAGGGGTTATTACTCCATCCTGTTCATAGTGCCAAAACCGGAGGGATCGGTACGACCCATCCTGGACCTAAAGACTCTGAACCCTTACTTAAAGATGTGCAAGTTCAGAATGGAGTCTTTAAGGGCAGTTAATGGCAAGTTTGGAGGAGGGAGAATTCCTAGTGTCATCCCTATCTGGGGCCCACATTAGGCATTCCTGAGATTTGCTCTGAAAGACAAGCATTTTCAATTCAGAGCTTTGCCATTCGGTGTGTCGACTGCTCTGCACATTTTTACCAAAGTGATGGCGGAAATGATGCTGCTACTCCAGAAGGAGAGGGATCAATCTCTTCCCTTACCTGGACCATATGCTAATCAAAGCAAGATCGGAACAGGTCCAAAAACCAAAGGGTGTTTCTTCCCCCAAGAGAAAATGATTGCCATTCAGACTCTGGTCTCGGAGGTTCTGGCCAAGACTAAGGTTCACCAATGTATCCAGCTTCTGGGGAAAATGGTGGCTACCTTCGAGGCAATCCAGTTCAGGAGGTTCCATTCCAACTGGACATGCTGAGCAAATGGTCAGGGTCATACCTCCTGATGCACAAGTGGATATTCCTGTCCCATCAAGCCCGCCAATTGCTCCTGTGGTGGACGTATGCACCAAACATGTTGGCTGATGGAGGTTCGGAATCCAGGATTGGATCCTCCTAACAACGTACGCCAGTCTGTTGGGATGGGGAGCGGTGGCACAGGGCAGGTCCTTTCTGGTCCGATGGACCTTGTGGGAGTCAAAATGTATATCCATGTCCTGAAATTGAGGGCAATTTTATTATGCGATCCTACAGGCTCAGTCACTCCTTCAAGATCGAGCTATCCAGGTGCAATCCGACAATGCCACAACGGTGGCATAAGTCAACCGCCAAGGAACAACAAAGAGCAGGTCGTGCATGCGGGAGGTCACCAAGATCCTGTCCTGGGCAGAAGTGCATGTGACTGCAATCTCAGCCATTTTTATCCCGGGGGGTGGACAACTGGGAGGCAGACTTTCTCAGTCGCCAAGACTTCCACCCCGGGAAGTGGAGTCTCAACCCCCAGGTGTTTGCGGGCATTGTGGATCGATGGGGTCGACCACAAATCAACCTCATGGCGTCCAAGTTCAACAACAAGGTCGCCAGGTACTGCTGAAGAACCAGAGATCCTCAGGTGGATGCCCTGACGACAGTGTGGTCATTCGACCTAGTGTATCTGTTCCACTTCCATTGCTGGTGAAGTGCTGAAGCGAGTCCGCAGTCAAAGGGTGGAAGCCATTCTAGTGGTGCCAGATTGACCACGACGGGCGTGCTGCGCAGATCTTCAGGCCCTGTTGGTGGAGCACCCGTGGCGTCTACCTCTCAGAAGCCATCTGCTCACTTAAGGTCCCTACATCTAACAGGACTTAGGGCGGCTTAGTTTAACGGCCTGGAGGATGAGCGGCAGATTCTAGCTCATAAAAGCCTTCACGCCTCAGTCATAACCATGATGACTCAAACTCGGAAGCCGGTAACAGCGGCTCGCTACCATCATTTGTAGAAAATATGTATCGTGGTGTGAAGGAAAAAAGATTTCCACCGGCGGAATTTAAACTGGATAGTTTTCTCAGATTCCTGCAGGCAGGTCTGGATTTGGGCCTACGTTTGGGCGCTTTAAATATACAGATTTTGGCCCTGTCAATCTTATTCCAGAAGAGATTGGCTGGCTGTCTTACTAGAGGTACAGACTTTCCTTCAAGGAGTCCTTCATATTCAGCCTCCTTTTGTGCCGCCTACGGCTCCGTGGAGTTTTGGATGTAGTTTTGTCATTCTTACAGTTCTGGTTTGAACCATTAACGTTGGTGGAAGTGCCTCACCTGGAAGACTGTGGTTCTTTTGGCATTGGCCTCGGCTCTGAGTTAGGGGCTTTGTCCTGTAAGATCCCATACTTAATTTTTCATGAGGACAGAGCGGAGTTGAGAACAAACCCGCAGTTTCTCCCTAAGGTGATTTCTCTGTTTCATCTAAACCAACCTCTTGTGGTTCCTTCCGGTTCCAATTCTCCAGATATTCCGGAATCCCTGGACGTGGTTCAAGCTTTGCGTGTATACATCCAGATAACGGCGAGAGTCCGTAAGTCGGACTGCCTCTTTGTACTATATGATGCACAGAAGAAGGGCCGTCGGGCCTCTAAGCAGTCCATTGCACGTTGGATTCGTGCAACAATTCAACAGGCTTATGTAGTGGCTGCCTACACCTTCAGGATTGAACGCATATTTCGCGAGGTAGGTGGGCGCATACTGGGTGTTTCAGCCTTACAGCTCTGCAACTTGGTCGGGTCAGCATACCTTTGTAAAATTTTACAAGTTTGACGCCCTGGCCAAAGAGAATACCCTGTTTGGGTGGACGGTATTGTAGAAGTCTCTGCATGTTCCCACCCCTTCTGGAAGCTTTGGGACTTCCCCAATGTCTTGAGACCATCCCAGTATCCCATTGGACGATAGACGATAGATTTTAATACCTACCGGTAAATCTTTTTCACAAAGTCCTTATGGGATACTGGGCACCCGCCCAGTGCGGTGTCTTGCTGCAGATAGTTCGTCTGGTTGTTGAAAAGTCCACCTATTTTCACTATGGTGGCTTCATGTTGAGTTCAGTTTTTTGTTTTGGTTGTATGTGGGTGTGCTGGTATAAATCTCACCACATGTTTCACACATATGTATTTACATATTGACCTATATCCTTCCTCTCATGTTCATCCTCCTTCGGGCACAGTTTTTTTAACTTAACTGGTTCGTGGGTGAGGAATCAGGGGGAGGAGCCAGTACACCCTGTTCGAAGTTTTATATATGTGCCAGTCTATGCGGATACCCTCTAATACCCAATGTCTTGCAATTAAAGTTATTTTATTTGTTCATTTACGTTAGTCTATTAATTATATTTTTGATAATATTTGGTTCATGTTACTAGATTAGGAGCAGCATTAATTTGACTGTTTTACTTATCTTTTAATTATAGTTCTTAATTTCATGTAATGTATTGTGTGGGAAAATGTATAAGCGCACAAAATAATTTAGAGCTCTTTTTTTGTGTCCTACTGTGTGTTTGTTTTTTGTGTTTTTACTGTAGTGTTTTCATTACGTATTTCGTTGCAGCAGTTTCAACATGCTTACGGTTGTTATTATTAGTATTATTATTATATGAAACTCAAGTAAAATTGTGCTGTAATTAGCTAGTGTGTTTCCTCTTTGCCCACTCTATATAACACAATCGGGCCAGATCTCATTTGCTTATTTTCAAAATCAATTACTCTCCTTTTTTATTGGTTAATGATGAATAATATAAAATTCGTGATAAAGTTGAGCTGTAAAATAAAAGAAGAAAAAATGCAGACAAATGTGAAAGCTTTGTCAGTTAAATTTGGACACATTTACTATGAGCTGTATAGTCCCTGTATGTACACCTGTTCTCTCTGGCCATGATTGAAGTTACCTGTACAGTTCTATTTCATACCGCTGCTGTGTTAAGGCCTTGGGCCCTTGTGTAATTATTTTCGATCAAAGATCTTTGGCTCTAAACACTTATCTTGACTGGTTTTCTATACCCACTTTTCTCTTTCAGTGGGGAAACTATTTTGAAAGAACAGCTGTTTTGAGACCTGTATGGAGTTTTTTTCCTTTGTTGTCTTAATGTGCACCTAATGAAGTTTTTAATTTAAACACCTCTAAACCACTTTCAATGGTGGTAATGCGCAGTTACAAACTATTTTTAATTACAATAACACTAAAGTAAATGTACAAAATTTGAATTGAGTGAATATAAAAAGATAATTGTGACTAAGGTTGCACTACAGCGTAATCTATTTATTCACTGTATTTAAAATCCTATATAAATTTTTTGCGGTCGGTAATCATATCCTACACAGCTGTTCTTACCAGTGCATTGGGCTTCTACGCTTCCGAGGTCAGATGGATAAGCTTACTGCGATGATCCATTACTGTCCTCAGTGTACCCAATCAGTTCTGTGTGAACACCACTATTTCTTGAACGTCCTATGGGATATTGGGATCGTCTCAAGAAATTGGGGTATTAGAGGGTATCCGCAGGAGACAGGCACATCTATAACTTTGAACTGGGTGTACTGGCTCCTCCCTTCTGATTCCCTGCCCATGAACCAGTTTAGAAAAATGTGCCCTCAGGAGGGGATGCACACTGCTGGAGCTCCAGAGAGTTTGTCTTCTATTTTATTTTATTATTTTGGGCATGCTGTGTTGGACTTCACAGCATTCCTGCTTTATGGGAAGTCAGGAGAAGGGTTAAGTTGCAGGCCTCTTAAAGTACCGAGCTGTCCCTGCTGCAGGACCAGCATGCTGCACACTCCTGACTCAGTCCGAAGAAGTCATTGGTGAGTACACACTGGGGTACCCCGGTGCATCATACAGCAAGATGCGGCTGTCGCGGTGTCCCTGCACAGGGACCGCGTAGGCCCTCCGTCACAGACTGGATGCTAGGGCTAGCCACTGGACCACTAGGGCAGTTATCCATAAAAATGCTGTTCCCTACAGCAAGCACCAGTATAAATATTAGTATAAGCCCAGCGCCATTATAGCGGGCGGGGCTTGTTTAGAGCAGGACGAGAGCTCTGTGGGCGGCAACACTGCTTCCTGCTTCTCCCTGCAGTGCCATTATTGCCTGTCAGACGCTCTCCAGTGGCATTGGAGAGGGAAATCTGCAGCAGAAACAGCAAGTGTTTTATGCTTAAAAAGCGCTTGTGTGTTACACTGTGCACTCAATACTGTATAGCATATTACTTGTATGTATATGTGCTTGTCAACCAACTCCTCATTCTGGGAGTTCAGGTTAAGGGTGTGCTGGTCCCCTCAGACTTCAAATACTGTGCAGACCAAGTAAGTGCAACAGGATTTAACAGTCCTGTCGGCAAGGGTGTATAATTCTACTCCCAACCCGGACAAACCACCAAGCGCACCTCGGCCGCCATGTTGCCTGAGTCTGATACAGACTCACAGAACAACAGTGACGACGAGGAGCCATTACAGGACTCTGTCATGCCTGCGTGGCCCAGAACCTCTCATTATGACAATAAGTGGTGTTAGATCTCCCCCTGGCGGAATCAGAAGAGGGGGACCCATTTTTTGTTTCACAGAGAAAACAAAACATTGTCTTTCCTGAACAGGCTGATTTAGAGGACACATTTAAGGAAGCCTGGAAACAGCCGGAAAAACGTTTTCAGCTGTCTAAAAGGTTCAAATCCGCCTTTCCTTTTGACTCAGTTAGTAGAAACGTGTGGGAGGAGCCACCGGTTGTGGATGCTTTGGTGTCCAAAAAGGTGGTACTCCCTATCCCTGGGTCTGCCTCACTTAAGGATAGTTCAAATAAAAAAGCTGGATACCACCCTGAAAGCCTTCTACACGGCAAGTGGTGCGTCTCAGAGGCCAGTCCTCGCCAGCTGCTGGATGGCAAAGTCTATTCATACCTGGGCCTCACAAATCCAGGAGGGCTTGTTGGCAGATATGTCAGTGGTTTTCACAAAGGAAAAGGGGGGGAAGGGGAAGGGAAAGAAAATTCTCGCACTGACTACAATTATTGCTACAATAAATTGGAACCAATGTATAGATTCATTATCATACATAGATGTATAGTTCATAGATTGGTGGTGCTCCCAAGAGTCATGGTATATTGTACAGAAAAACAAAAGGGAAAAGATGACTCTCTTTTTGGGGCACTCTTAATTATTTTAATATCATTTATTAATAGATGTATTTAGAACATAGTATATTGACAGCTTAATTACAAATGGGTGCAATAATATTACCCATTCAGCACTTGACCACGTGAAAAAATATGTAAATGTATCAGCAGGGATATTTGATGTTACTCAGATTGCGGGTTAACACAACCCTATGAGGCATTCATCATCCCCAGCTGAAAGTGGTACAAATAGTAAATAAAAATAAAAAAAGTTTTTTTATATTTTTCTAATGCAATTAAAAGCTTGACGAAATCTTAGACATGCTTATGCTTTTTCTGACGGGATACCTCCATTCATAATCCTCTTAGATTGAGGCATTCATATAGTCATGTATGGGGATACCCTTAGGATCGAGATGAGGTAGGGATAGAGATAAATACAGCTCACCGATAGATTTCCCTTGGTGGGCCTTTTAAGCTCAGCCGTGTGTCCCAAGGACAGTGAACGGAACTGAGAGGTTTGCCTCCAAATGGTGGGGTCTCTATCGGATGAGTGAAGGAAGGTATGGGGATCTGCTGTTGCTGACAGAACTCAGTGGCACCCCTGTTGGTAAAACCAGTGCAGGGGTACTTGATCTGGGACCAGCAGCAATGAGAGTCCCCTAATTTAGCAAGAGAAAAGAGGACAGTAATACTGTGCTATATTTAATACACGTTTTTCATGAATTCATAAAGTTTTTAGTCCCTTTAAAGCTCGTTGCCAATTATCCTCTACAAAGGCTAATTATCCTAATGATCTCTAGTTGAGATATGCAAATTTTGTTATTATCATGATTATGACAAATAGATTGCTTTCAGACAATATCCGCGGCATATCCCTAACGTTTCCAAAATGAGCTGACAAAATTTCTCTTCCAACCATACAATCTCCTCAAAAAATCGCTCAATGTGTATGCTAGATGTTAAATAAATAAATTATGCACACATAAGGTTCACAATCAAAATCTGCATGTATTGAAAAGAGGAGTATACCAAGTCTGCAAGGATGTACTACCTTTTAGGCTGGTTAGGTCCCTGAAATGTACAGGCATTCGTTTTATGTATATAGAAGAGACACTTGTTATCTGTCAGCAAAAGTTATGCTGTTGACCAGAAGGATTTTTAAACTAGTTCACAAAAATGTACCAAAAAATATATATGATATAAATAATGATCACTGTGGGAATACACCCCACGATACACCAATGACTGATCCTTTTGGAAATAAAGTTACTAATACAATAAGAGTATGCCACTCAAAAATATATCAATTAGAGCAGCCTTCTTACATATAGGCTAGATGTCAGCAGCTCAAAGTTTGTCTGGGATAACCAGACACAGATACACTATGACTGAAAACAAAGTTGCAAGTTTAAGTGGAAACATTTAACACGATCTGCACATAAGAAGATACACTTAGCCTTTCCATGACTCGATCCATGTATGAGGTCCCGTCAGAATTTTAAGCATATGCGTGATGGACGCGCGTTTCGCCTTGAATACCGAGGCTTGTTCACCCACGTGGTATTGTTGCCGCTGGGCTATGTATTTATAGCGCTAAATTGGCGCTTCCTACGTAACGCAGGAGATGGCGTTACTCCTGATTGGGTAGTGTTCCTCTGAATACCCCACGTGGGGCCGACTCGCTATTTCCCTGCTCCCTGAACGTGTATGTATAGTTGAGACACGTAGTGACGTTCTCTGATTCTAAACTTCCCTTGCGTCCCCACGTACCTTGGCGTCTTCCACTGGAGACATTGCTTGGTAACCTCCCTGTCACAAGTGATTTGTGATTCTTATACCTCTACCTGTTTGAAGAGGTAACGTATTCTCCCTCAGTTCATGTGCAGGCTGACATCTATTCTCATTGAACGAACTGTGACATATGTATTTGCTATGATATATTTTAGCTTTTTTTACATATAATACGGTTATATGGCCATATAGTTATTAGATAATTATATATCTCAAAGCTATATGCGTTGTTCCTCATGAAATTAATGATTCTATTTATAGAGATTTTTTGTTAGGATGTATGTAGGTAGTGCAATTGGAATATAGGAATAGATAATATTAGGAATAAAGAAAATGGAAAAAATGTAAAAGTATATAGAGTGAAAAATATATAAATATGTGTATATGTAGTGACAAAAGTATACAACACATATATATGTATATTAGATGAGTGTGGAAATATTTATTCTGTGTTAACCCGCAATCTGAGTAACATCAGATATGTCAGTGGCGCAGGTCACTGATAGAGTGCGCCATATCCAAGACACTGCAAAAGTGCTGTGTGATGCTCAAAAAGAACTGTGAGCCATTAACGCCCGCACCTCTGCCATGGCGGTGTCGGGTCGTAGGGCCCTGTGCCCACGCCAGTGGGTAGCAGACGCTTACTCCATGCGTAGTGTAGAAAAAGGGGAGAAGCTGTTCGGCAGTAAGTTAGATTACCTCATTTCCAAAGGATGTGAACAAGCCCCAGGGAGGGGAGAAACGCGTCTTCCGTGCCATCTGGCAAACTTCTCTACACCCCTGACATTGCACACAAAGCAAGGACCGGCTCCCTAACAGACTGCTCTCGTGAAAGACACGGATAGTACCCGGCGCGCGTCGCCCAGCTATTGCTACACTGCATACTGTGTAGTAGCGACCTGCTGTTATCCCGGCGCCTCCTGTTCGGCAATATGCCAGTAAGAGATTGAAGTCCTTGACAGTAACAGTGTTACAGGACGGGTCCGCAGCATACTGCTCCTAACAGATAAGAAACAATAACCTACTGCATTTAAACTAATCAAGCACTCTGTGGGATAAAATCTCCTAAACCTGTTTCTTTATTTTAAAATTCTCTCACGGAACTGCCATTATTTCACTGCACTGTCCTTTATGAACAACAGTCATAATTAGGTACAGTTTTTTTTGTGAGCAGCAGAAGCATTCCTTTTGGCCAACCATTATTTATGCCGTGATTCCCTTTTTTTCTCTACCCTTCCTAACAATCATCCTCTGATTCACGATGTTTGGGGCTACAGGGAGTGACTAAAGGTAATCATTGGCACTTTAGTATCCAACCTCCAAATTGGATACCTTTCCAATCTATAACGTGCCCAATTTATCTCTCCATGACTTTAACTCTCTACACTAGACCTTTCAATCTATGAAGGGCCAATGAATTATCACTAAAATATCTGGATACATATGTATACTCTGAATTGATACAGTGTTGTCATATACAAAAATCTTGAATTGATAGAGTTTTTGCTGATTGGAAACTAAGTGTCCCATTTGAGCCTTGATTTTACCCCATTACAGACTGTTTTCAGACCAGTGGATATTTAGTTAATCCCACTTATAACAATCAGTACTTAAATGTGAGGATAAAATGTTGGTTTATGTTCATTGAGACACTGGGGAAATTATTTGATTGAGTTTCAGGAATAGTTAAACGGTTGTTATTTTCAAACGGCCAAAATTAAATTGTTTATTATTTTTCCTGATAAACTGAACTCTGCAATATTCGCTACATCTGTAAACATATACCCTGTGTGTGTGTGTGTATGTATGTATGTGTGTGTATGTATGTATGTATGTATGTGTGTGTGTATATATATATATATATATATATATATTTTATATATTTATTTATTTATTTATTGCTTTGCTGAGACATCCACAATTTAGTGATTAATTTCTGGAGTGTGGTCTAGTACCCCCGCTTTCTAGGCGGGGGATTTTTGCCTTTTAAATCTAGGTTTGTATGTGTTGTGTGTGTTTCAATATATCTCATGTTCTGAGATTACTTTTATCTTATAAATTTGATACTATTAAAAGCTAAGTTTTAAAACATTAATTACCCATTGAATCCACAGTATACCTTTTTGATACATATATCATTTGTTTCAAGTGTGCCCCCCAAAAAGTCGTCTTTTTCTACATGTGTAATATATGCTATTTCCTTACTCAGGGGAGCACCCCCAACCCGACTATAATACGACACTGACTAGCTACTCAGGTTATTTATTTGGGATTTGGATATATCTGAAATTTATATCCGTTTTCTATCTCGGCCTTAATTATTTTTGAGGTCAAGGCGGAACTCCAGTGCGGGAACCACCCCCAAAAAAAACCTCCTTTCCAAAGCAACAGCAGGAAAATCCACATTTCTGCCGACAATGTCCACGCAGACCAGGCGTCCATTCTCTTTGCAGTCACATCAGCCGTTTCAGTTATTTCGGCCTTCCAGGCCCAAGCAGCGGGCAAGAGGAGCTTCCTCTGCTGCCAGAGGTGACGGGGGCAAGTTCAGAAAGGCTGCAGCCCCAGTATCCCAGGACCGTCCTATTGGGACAGCAAACCAAAAGCCCTCCGCATGACCCGGGGGTCTCCCCACAAGTCTCTGAAGTGGGGTCCTGTAAGCGCACTAGGCCACGTGTGGGATGTCTCTCATCTGGACTCCTGGGTGAGGGATCCTATTTCCAATGGCTACAGGCTGGAGTTCGCAGGACCTCCCACTCACAGGTTCTTCCGTTCAGGCTTACCAGCAGCTGCGGTGGATCAGGTAAACTTGCGCCAAGCAATACACAGACTGGTAAAATCGCTCGTCATTGTACCAGTCCCAGTGGAGGAACAGGGCAGGGGTTATTACTCCAACCTGTTCATTGTACTGAAACCGGACGGGTTGGTACGGCCCATACTGAATCTAAAGTCCCTGAACCCATTTTTCAGAATGGAGTCACTGAGGTAATAGCAAGCCTGGAGGAGGGAGAATTCCTAGTGTCTTTAGACGTGCAGGACGCATACCTCCACATCCCTATCTTGGGCCCTCATCAGGCATTTCTGAGATTTTCTCTGAGATGAGTACTTTCAGTTCTGGGCTCTTCCATTCGGTCTGTCAACGGCGCCTAGCATCTTTACAAAGGTCATGGCGGATATGATGATTTTGTTGAGGAGGGAAGGGATCAAAATCATCCCATACCTAGACTATTTGCTAATCAAACAAGATCGTAACGGATTCTGGTACGTGATATTGTCATAACCAGACAGGTTCTGTCAGACCAGGGGTGGATTCTCAATATCCCCAAGTCCTCCTTGAACCCGACACGTCGCCTTCTTTTTCTGGGAATGGTATTGAACTCCGTGGAAGAAAAAAGTTTTTCTCTTTCCCAGGAGAAAACGATGGCCATTCAGACTCTGGTCTCAGAGATTCTGGCCAAGCCTCAAGTATCTGTTCACCAATGTATCCAGCTTCTGGGTAAAATGTTGGCTACCTTTGAGGCAATCCAGTTTGGGAGGTTCCACTCCAGAGTGTTCCAACTGGACTTGCTGAGCAAATGGTCAGGGCTGCATCTCCTGATGCACAAGAGGAGTTTCCTGTCACATCAAGCCCGACAATCGCTACTGTGGTGGACCCATGCTTGAAACCTGTTAGCAGGAAGGAGGTTCGGGATCCAAGATTGGATCCTCCTATCAATGGATGCCAGCCTGTTGGGATGGTGAGTGGGAGTCGAAACTCCACATCAATGTCCTGAAATTGAGCTGTGTACTACGAGATACTACAGGCTCAATCGTTTCTCCAGAATCAGGTGGTCCAGGTAAAATCCGACAATGCTACAACAGTGGCATATGTCAACCGCCAAGGGGGACTCTTGCATGAGGTAGGTCTCCAAGATTCTGTCTTGAGCAGAACTGAATGTGATCGCAATTTCAGCCATCTTCATCCCAGGAGTGGACAACTGGGAGGCAGACTTTCTCAGTCGCCACAACCTCCACTCCGAGGAGTGGAGTCTCAACCCTCAGGTGTTTGCGAGCATTGTGGATCGATGGGGTTGTCCACAAATCTACCTCATGGCGTCCAAGTTCAACAACAGGGTCGCCAGGTACTGCTCAAGAACCGGTTATCCTCGGGCAGAAGCCATAGTTGCCCTGACGATGGCGTGGTCCTTCAGCCTAGTGTACATGTTTCCATTGCTGGCAAGGGTGCTCAAAACGGTACAAAGTCAAAGGGTGGAAGCCATTCTAGTAGCACCAGATTGGCCAAGAAGGGCATGGTACGCGGATCTTCAGGCCCTGTTGCTGGAGGTACCTTGGCGTCTACCTCCCAGAAGCGATCTGCTCACTCAAGGCCCCTGCGTTTACCAGGACATAGGGCGGCTTCGTTTAACGGCCTGGAGGTTGAGCGGCAGATTCTAGCCTATAAAGGCCTTCACGCATCAGTCATATCCACAAGCCGATAACAGCGACCCATTGCCACCATATTTGGAGAAAATCTGTAGGGTGGTGTGAGGAAAAGATTTCCACCAGCAGAATTTAACCTGGATAGGTTTCTTAGATTCCTGCAAGCTGGTTTGGATTTGGGCGTACGCTTGGGCTCTTTAAAGGTCCAGATTTCAGGCCTGTCCATTTTCTTCCAGAAAAAAAAATTGGCTGCATTACCTGGAGGTGCAGATTCCTTCAAGGAGTCCTTCATATTCAGCCTCCTTTTTGTACCACCTACAGCGCCGTGGAGCTTGGACATGGTTTTAGCCTTCTTACAGTTGTCATGGTTTAAACTTTTGGCAGTGGTGGATCTCACCTGGAAAACTGGTACTTTTGGCATTAGCCTCGGTTCATAGTCTCTGAGTTATGGGCTCTATCTTGTAAGAGTCCCTACTTGGTTTTTCACGAGGACAGAGCAGAGTTGAGAACAAACCCGCAGTTCCTCCTGAAGGTGATCTCCTCCTTTCATCTGAACCAACCTCTTGTGGTTCCTTCTAGTTAAAGTTCTCCGGATATTCCAGAGTCCTTGGACGTGGTTTGTGCTCTGTGTGTCTACATTCAGAGAACAGCGAGAGCTCGCAAGACGGACTGCCTCTTTGTGCTCTACGATGAGCAGAAGAAAGGACGTCTGGCATCAAAACAGTCCATTGCACATTGGATGCGTGCGGTGGTACAGCAGGCTTATTTAGTAGCGGGCTTGCCTACTCCTTCAGGATTGAAGGCGCATTCCACTAGGTCAGTGGGCGCATTTCCTAATATATTTTAGCATTGTACGTAATGTTAAATTCCTATGTAAAATCGGGTCCATTGTATGCCATTATAATGGCATACAATGCGACCAATGCGATGGACCCGATTTTACAGGAACCAATGTTAAATGGCCCCCCATACCCAATTTTTGATTGTATACCCACCCTGATGGGTAATTGGTATGTCAAATGCCCCCCCCCCCCATTGTTAACGCCACCCCACGATGAACGCCAACCCGAAGCGTGGTGAGCGCAGCGAGCCCGCGAGGGGTGGCAGTACGCATCCTCCGACCTTTTCATACCCCCACTATCCACTTCGGCGTGGAGTTGATTTTATATAGTGAGGCGAGCGCAGCGAGGGGACGCGTAATAGCTGAAGTAATGCGCGGGGCTCGCTGCGCTTGCCACGCTTCGGGCTCGGTGGCTCGCCACACTATATAAAATCAACTCCACGCCGACGTGGATAGTGGGGGTATGAAAAGGTTGGAGGATGCGTACCGCCGCCCCGCGCAGGCTCGCTGTGCTCGCCACGCTTCGGGTTCACGTTGATCATGGCGTTAACAATGGGGAGGCATACCATGAAAAATGGGGTCTGGGGGGCATTTTACATTGGGGCCAATGTAAGATCGGTTCTCAGGGACCATTTCACATTGGTTCCAATCGCATCACATGCAACTTGGTTGCATGCGATGCGATTGACCCGATTTTTGCAACCCGATTGCATACAATTAAAATCGGTGGCGCCGTGCTAGGAAACAAGTACCGTTAAATCAACACACTGACACACCAGATAAATAAAACTTTTATTCCATACAGAGCCCACTCATACAGATACTTGCCTATGTTGAGCCATTAGGTAGCTCTACGTTCGTCCAGTCCTGAAGAAATCCTGTGGGTACCTGTGGAAGAAAACCTACTCATTAGGTTCTCCAGTGTAGATCGGGTCCGCTTCGTTCCAAAGTAGCACCCAGTGCTTCGCAAAAAAAATAAACCGAAAAACCCAATCCAGCGAAATGACAGGAGGAGACACGGGTAGTGTTTACATCCTGCGGCTCCTCCCGAATGCCGCTATTGGCCGCCCAGCAGCCTAACGACTCCTGATGTGCTGCTAGGCACATATAATTGACAAGAACTGCAGCACACCAGCCTCTTTGAAATAAACTCTTTACTCCACAGCAACATTTTAATACATCACCGGTATTGTCTTCAGGCTAACAATCTGTACAAACATACTTTTATACACCTTCAACCTGCGTCTCCCCCACCCGGCATGCAAGCCAGATTCAGTGACTCTAATTAGTGACGTTGTCAACACAGCGCCATTCCATAGCGTCCTGTGTGAGTTAGTTTACCTGTAACTATGGTGATATAGTGACTCATGCACAAAAAAAAACATATACACATACAATAACATTACACAAATCACATTACAGAAACAAGAAAAACACATTATACAAGAGAATAGACAATATTTTTTATACTTATTTGGACTTCTATATATCTAACCTACAATTATATCTATATTTAGCCAAGCACCGTATCGACTATTTTAATTGAGTAGTACTCCATGGGCCAGATTCTCTAAGCTTCAAAAGTGTTAAAATGCAGAGTGATAAACAGCCAGCCAATCGGCTCCTTTCTGATATTTTTCAAACACAGCCTGTGACATGGCAGATAGGAGCTGATTGGCTGGCTTTTTATCACTTGAAGCTTAGAGAATCTGGGGGCAGATGTATTAAGCCTCGTGAAGAGATAAACTGGAGATAAAGTGGAAGGAGATAATGCACCAGCCAATCAGATCCCAACTGTCATATTTCAAACACAGCTGATTGGCTGGTGTGTTATCTCTTCCAAGTTATCTCCACTTTATCTCCAGTTTATCTCTTCTCCAGGCTTAATACATCTGCCCCCTGGCCCCTTGACTTGAAGCTTTATTCAGACCCCATGGAGCTATCGCATCGAAGCGCAGGATCCACCTGTCTTCACACTGTAATCGGTGTAACCCCTGGTCTCCCCCTCGCATGCCGCAACATGATCGATCATCCGATATTAGATGGCTGCCATCCTGTGATAATAATTTTATTATAAATGTGTGTCACAGAAACATTACCATCTGTTGGCAGCAAGTGAAACTATATCTTTCTCTCAGAGGTAATCATGTACAATTCCTTTTTTTCTAGGTTTCGAAGCATGTGCTATGTATATAGATGTTCTTTTATAAATGACATCAATTGTATTTTTGCTGTAGGCTTGTGCAGAATTGTTGATCTGTATTGCACCATTGTAACCATATGTTTTGAATTGCTCAGCAAATACACTGCCCTATTAGCGGTTTAGCTGTGATTCATTAATATAGCCTTATTTTATTTTTTTAATAGGTCTAATTTGTAAATGTAAATACTGGCACAATGACAATATTTGTACCTTACCCAACAAGTTCCCTTTGTTCTGGCAGCTTTTTCAGTGGAGACTGTTGTTTTTTTGTTTTACCCCAGGCTTAAGAGACAGTTTAGTCTTCTTCTCCCATGGGGCCTACACGCATAGGGATCCCTGGGCATTTTCAAAGAGATCTCACTAGATCCCTTAGAATATGTGAGAAATGACTAACCTAGGTTAGTGTAGAGCGCTTGTCCGGCGTTGTTTTGAAAATAAAAATGGACAGGAGAAAGCAGCGCTGATTTTTACCAATCAATATATGATTCATTTAATAACAATTTAACATGTTAAAATACACAACAATAAAAAACAAAAATGCTGCGAGTGACAGGTATCCATATTGTGAATGGCAAGAGACTTCCGGGGATAAATGAGGTCCGATCAGATGTATCAGCAGGTGGGACAAGTTCTTTGGTGTAGAAAGGTGTCTCCTTGAAAATGAATTGGGTCCAGGGGGCAGGTCACTCGCAGCAGTGAGGACTCCCGATCCGGCTAATTCCAACTGTGCCATCGGTTGAGTCCACCCTAACACCTTCAGGACACCATAAAGTGGCCAATACGGACTCCATCTTATTTATCCACTGAGATCAGAGAAGGACAAATCATTCTCCAATTTGGTGACTATAGAATTGGGTCCATTTCAATAGATTTTTTTTATATATTGTTTCATTTTTTTTTTTATTGTGGTGTATTTTTACATGTTAAATTGTTATTGAATTAATCATATTGATTGGTAAAAATCAGTGCTGCTTTCTCCTGTCCACCCTTAGAAAATGCCCCTACATCCATAGCGATGTGTGACCCAGTGACTAATATCCATCATGCTGGATAAATCTAGTTAATTGCTGGGGTAAAGGCCAGTGTTCTGCCCTGACAGATCGCTCAGCACTGACACATCGCTGTGTTCTGAGGGATTGTGCTGAGCGATCTAGCATCCCTCAGAACACTCAGCCGTGTCGCTGTGTATGTAGGCCCCATTACTTTTAGATTGTTTGTTTGTGATTTACCCATACCAGTATCCTGTAAATCTATAGACGCAAGCTTTAGAATGCAACAATACCTGTCCTTGTGTTTATCCTTTGTCTATCTTTGTGCTGTTGCAATTTTTAAGATCTCTTCCTGTTTGCATATTTTAAAGCACAGGTCTTTACTTGGTGATTTTGAATGCAACTAAAATATGTTGAAAAAGCCGAACATATAATTACTACCTGTTTGTTATTTGGGCAGAGACATGACCTGAAAAAGCTCTTTGTATGGTTTAATAGTGAATAACCTTTCCCTTAGCAGAGATAGTTGCCTTTTTTTTAGGTCTCGGGGGATGCCCTAAATAGTACACGTTACATAGTACACGGTACAATAGCCGGCTGAGTTATAATTGTAATGACCTTATGTTTGTTGTGTCCTTGTAAGGCTTTTTTTTTTCTGCTCTGTCTGTTTTTAGTGTGTGTGTGTGTGTGTGTGTGTGTGTGTGTGTGTGTGTGTGTGTCTGAATGTTATGTTTGATTAATGTATATAAACCATTGACAGGTAAATAATGTAAGATTGATTATCTCATTTTAGTGGCACCTGTCATGGGGAGGGGATATATGCACAGATGTTTAGGTAGCTAACAAATGGAAAATGTAAGGTTTTGAGTGACTGACAAGGGTCAAATTTATAATGACCAGACCTCTAGATTGGAACATCTCCTCTAATGGGCAGTTTGTGTGGTGTTCTAGTAAGTAGTGGTTAGTACCTACCAAGAGAGATTGTTTGTGTCCCCTACCCCACAGGAGAGGGGATGCAGTTAGAATCCCGGCGTACCCATGAGTAGAATATGCCTACAATGTGCACATGAGCATCGGATCTGGACCATAGAGCGTAGAAAGAAGGTGACCTGGTCTGATGGACCACTTTACATCACATGGACTGCTGTATCTTGTGCTTTGTTTACAAGGGGAAGAGATGGCTCCAGGATGCCTTACAAGAAGAAAGGCAAGCTGGTAGAAACCTTGTGATGCTGTGGGTAAAGCTCTCCTGGGAAACCTTGGATATTGGTACATTGCTGTAAGGCAATGGTATTACCTGATGGTTGTGGCCTTTTTCATCAGGATAATCTGCCCTGTCACACAGCAGAAATGATTCAGGAATGGGTTGTGGAACATGGCGTTTAAGGTGTTTCGATGTCCTTCAAATCCCACAGCTCTCAGTCTGATGGAGCATCTGTAGGATGTGCCAGAAATACAAGTCTGAGCCCTGGAGGCCCCACATTACTTTGGTTAAATGATAAGCAGCTAATGGGTGGGATTCTCTAAAGCAGAAATGTGGTAAAAACCTAGTTATCTGGGTTTTTACTGCATTTCTGTATTCTGTAACCCCCCTCCGCAGTGTCAGCGCTGCGAAGGGAATTGCTAGCGAAAGCTGGCAATTTCCTGCAGAAGCCTATGGGCTTCTTACCGCAACGCTGTGTGAGGGATCCTTCACAGATCCCTCCCAGCATGCCCTGCGGCCAGACCAGATGCTCTGTGCATGCTGAGATGGACTCTCGGATCTCAGACCCGGAGATGCAGGTAACCTTTTCACATGGGTATGGAAAAATTACTTATCACAGCATCGTGGAATGGCACATAATAGAGCAGTGGCAATGCAGATGGCCATTTCAGTGCTGGCTTGCACCTTACCCTTTTTTTTTTTTTTTCTGTGAGTGAATCGTTTTTTGTGTGACTGAATCGGTATATAAAGCGTTATATAAAGCGTTATGATGTGGCTTTCTACCCGAAGTTCTGTTGTGCGTTATTTATGATGTTTGTATGTATATTGCACAAAATGTTATACTGCATTGCTTCTGTAGTACACAGTGGTGCTTTGCTCAGTCTGTAGTGTGAATAGGAAGCAAAATTTAATGAAAAACAAAGCACACTAGGGGGTCATCTTATTAACCCCAAAGGGTGCGAGTTGCCGCTCCGGTGCTGTTTTAACACTGAAAACGGCACCCGAGTTAAGCCTTAAGGTGCCCATACACGGTGCGATTAGTACTAGATTGCATAACATCTAGTACAAAAAGCATACAATGTGCTACAGCACCATGCATTTAGTACTAGATACAAAGCAATCTAGTACTTATTGCATGGGCTGCACAGACTTTATGTGCTGTGCGATGGGATATGCACGGGAGCACGCATCTCATCGCACTGCCCCATCGCACCTTGTATGGGCGCCATAACTCGCACCCTTCGCAGGGCCGATTAGCTGAAATTTGCTCGCACCCCTATGGAGGTGCAAGCACTTTTCAGCAAATTCACCCTGCCGTAAAGTGTGCCCGGTGTTGTGATAACTCACAAATCATCCACATGGTTAATAGGATCGACCCCTAGGTAAGCGGAAATAGCTGTATATAGAGTTGGACACAAATTCAAGATGGTAATACTATATACATCTAAATACATACTCTTCCAAAGTGTTTACATAAACATTGCACATCACAATTGCCTAATAAACTGCACTAATATTTATTGAATTTCAGGAATAATAATAGTTATCAAAATAGACCTGAAGTATTTTATTTTTGTTTTGTAGATGCTGGAGGTGTACAAAATTCTTCCATTTGATAATCCAGATGGCGGAGCATGGAAGCAAGGGTTTGACATAACCTACGATAAACAGGAATGGGATAATGAGGCTCTTCAGGTTTTTCTGGTTCCTCACTCCCATAATGATCCAGGTAAATATTTATCACCAAGAAATAGGATATTTAATAGTTGGGGGAAAATAACCCTAGACAAGTGGTTCCCATGCTTATTTGAATCATGACACCCTTGGGTATAATTAAAAAACATTTTTTCTATGGTCAAATTCAGAAATAATATTAAATAATGTGTGCCTCCAGGTTTTGATCCTACTGGAGAATAGTGTTCACTCTAGCATCCTGCACCTAATTAGGGCAGGAGGGCATATTTTTATTTTTTAAGCACCAAAGTTAGTGAGATTGCAAAAAAATTTCAGTCCAATAAATTAAACCTATAAGTTCTCCTGAAGTGTAAATGACCCAGAAAAGCCACAACGTGTTCCGGGTCACTTAAAACTGATCTATGATTAACCAGGATCCCCGACAACCCGAAATGGTTATCCTATTAACTGCTAAGTTGTACTGATAAAATCACATCTAAAATGTTGCCCTTCAAAATTAGAATGTGTTCCATGCTAATTGGGTGCAAGGTGCTGGAGTGAACACTAGGGGGCTATATAGAAGTGAATATCGCCTCTTTCAAGAGTGCGTTCTAGATCATATATTTTCATTTCCAGTTTATTCAAAATGTCAGATCTTTCAGATAAATCTGTATTAACTTTTATATAATCCAGTTGGCAAATAATTATAGCAATAGTATTGAGTATTCTACAGCAGGGTATAGAAGTAACCAACCAATGGTTCTTACATGGTCTCATAATTCTGAGAGTTTTGGCACAACTCTTGTTCTCTGCCACATGATCTATGCAAAGTTGGATTCACAGTTATAAACTTAATTTGCTATATATGTTGTGGCCCTGGAAAAATAAAAACCTCCCTGCTTTCTAATAACCCTTAAGGTTAGTAATTTCAATGCACACTATTGCTCAGAGGTAGATGCTGTAGCCAGACAGTGCTGTCAAAGGTTTATATAACTGATGCGTTTCGTCTTCAGATTTCCCCAGTGCTGTATCTGTACTGACTGTAGGGTGCTATTAAAAAACATATATACATAGAATACATACTGTAGTTGGGCGATTGGGATGCAGGTTGTGAGAAGGCAGACGGCGGCATGCCAATGATTAGAATATCGACACGTGCTGCATAAGTATACTTTACCACTCCCCCCCCCTTCCTCCCCTCAGCCTAACCCATATACTGTGTATATATAAATATTGGCGAGTCAGCAGTCCTGACTACTGAAGTAAGCATCAGCATGATGTCCCAATAGTTAAGCTGGGTACACACTGGGCCGATATATCCTTAATGATATGGACTAAATCAATATCGTTGATGACACTTCTATATTATCCAGTGTGCACAGTCAATATAATTAATGATGTGCGCTGCCACAAGTTATCCACCCGTCTGTCTGTACGTGCAGCTCAATCTGACAATATCAACAGCATGTGTGGGGCATGTGATTTACTGACGGATATTGTGAAGATATCATCCAGTGTGTATGGTCAATATCATTCTCCCGTGGCACCGACAATATAGTTAACTATATTGGGGCCACGGAAAGCCTCTAGTGTGTACCCAGCATTAGTTGCCATAGAAGGTAATGGGTCGGAGATTTTGGTATAAAACAAGATTTGCAGTTGTTTAAAAATGTAATCTCCAAGGCCTGGCCTTTGAACTTTGCACCTGTGTGCAGTGTAAAAGCTGCTGACCCAGGATATTTATCGTAGTGCAAATGGAGTGATATTCCGGGTCTGACCCAGATTGGAATATTGTTTCAAATACCGGGTTAGATTCAGAATTCTGGTGTAAAAGGCAGGGGAAGCTCCAGAGGAGAGCTGCAGAGCAGTTAACAATTCAACTTGGATTCCATACTGACTCACTGGTAGTTGTTGCTCCCCTATTTGAATTTTGGACTGTACTTCAGCGCTGCCACTGGTTAAAGCGGTATAACGCCTCCAACATTTTTTTTTCTTTCTGCTATTCTTTCATAGAAGAGCTTGGCCATAAAACTACACTTGTTACTGATGTTTTTTTGGATGATTATTGTTCTAAAATAGTGTATAGGAAGGAATTTCCCTTAATCAAGAAATTAGTTGCCCAGTGTATTTTGGATAATCGTACAAAATCTAATACTGTCGTTTGGTTGCTGTGAGTCGCATAAATACATTGTAAATATCCCTGATTGTGTGTTCGGACTGGTACACACTTAGCACAGTCTAGTATCTTTCCACTGCTTTGTTGGATGGTTCAGTTGTTTATTTCATTTTCTGTTCACTATGTTCTCCTGCTGGATAAAGACTGTGATCATCTAGAAGTGTAGGCTAGATTTTTGTTCTGAACAGTGGCTCTTTTTCTTTTTAAGATTTTAACCTTTCAGTGTCTCATTGTTCATATCTGTCTTGTAGGCTGGCTGAAAACCTTTGATGACTATTTTAGAGACCAGACACAGCATATTCTTAATAACATGGTTGTGAAACTGCAAGAAAATAAAGAGAGGAAGTTTATTTGGTCCGAGATCTCGTATTTCGCCAAATGGTGGGAAGGAATTGATAACCAAAAAAAAGAAGCTGTTAAGAAGTAAGTGTAATATACAATTACACCCAATTGCGTTTTTAAAATGTGTTATTTTCTGGCTGATTATAGGAGCCTCTAACAGTTATTGCATCTCTTCTTTACAAACTGATGTTTGTTATAAATGTCTTTTTATAGCCATGTGAGGCAATATGTCAGCACCGGGTGAAATGGTTCCGGTAGAACTCTTCGGGGGAAATTTACTAAAAACAGAGTTCTATTTCACAGGGGATGTTGCCATGGACAACCAATCAGAATCAAATTCTTTATGTAGCACCTTCTAGAAGATAATAGCTAGTATCTGATCGGTTGCCCATAGAAACATCCCATGGGAATTAGAACTCCGAATTTAGTAAATTTCCCCCATAAGCATTGAAAAGTGAAAAAATGTAAAGCGATAAACCAGCTGCTGTCATTTTTTTGAGTGTGCTCCCTAAATAATAATAAAAAAAACACCACAGTGTGTCCCGGGGTCAGGCTGTGCTCTAGATCAGCTGCTGCATGGCCTTGCCCCCAGAAACCTGGCTATGCGGCGTGACCTTAGCAAGGTCACGCTGCACACACCAGGAGGAAGGGGCTGGGCAGTGGCTGAAGCTAAGCTCATAGCTCAGCTGCGCTGCCCGACGCAAGGTGGGGGAGATGGTGGCAATCCTGGAAAATTTTCCAGTAATGCCAGTGTTAGCACTGCGTTATCACCTAACAGTCAAGTTAGAGGTGGGAAATGAAAAAATGCCATTTAGGAGCTGATTGGCTGGTGTGTTATAACCGGCTGCTTTATCACTTCACCAAGCTTAATACATCCGTCCCTGAATACTGGCCTAACACACAAACTCCTATTTATCCCAACCTATAGATGCTTCAGCTTGGTTTTTCTGGTTATATTAACTGCTAATATGATCTTAGTTTCTTGTTTGTTTGAAATACTGTATAAGATTCACCTTCAGTTTCAGAAAGTCCTTTCTTTCATTTAGGGCTGTTTTGCAGAATTGTTTAGCTTAAAGAACTAGATTTCTCTATCTGTATAAAATTTGTAGACCGTTTACAGTAAGATTAGCATGCTTTAAATAAAGTATATTAAGCTGTAGACTGTAACTTCATATGATCTAATGGAAACCTCTTGCTGACTTATTCTGGAGATGTAAAAGAATGACCGTGTAATTCATGCTGTTGAACACCTTCTACTGTGTGTGTGTGTGTGTGTGTGTGTGTGTGTGTGTGTGTGTGTGTGTGTGTGTGTGGTTTAATTAGTTCCCCTCTAATGACTGCCTTTTATAGGTAGCAAAGTTATAGCTGCCAGGCTGTTCCCTATACTATTCTGTAGGAAGTATACATTTTAGCACACTGGCTTATAATAGGAATGATTAAAGATAAAGGACTTTTACACACTTAGAAAAATACATTTGTTGCCACCCTTACATCGCATTGAAGCAGTGCCCCATTCCTTTGAGAAATGATGACATACCTTTGCTACAGTATCTCATACAGTAAAACTAAAAAACTGTGAAACCATAATAACTTCTCTACTAATCTGTCTAGACCATTTTAGAATAATCCATTTTGTTGGTACCGCATAGAAAAGGTGATAAATACGTGGATTATAATTGAGATGTGCGGATTAGGATAGGACCTCAAAACGGCATCTTTCTGGCTCTTGGAAGTCACGTGTTTTGTATCGCCAATAAGAGATCTGTATACGCCCGAATTTGTTTTAAATTTTGGTGATAAGAACAAAATTATTTCAAACTTGCACATTTCTAGATTGTAGTGATTTTCCTACTGATTGCTTTTTTGGATGAGCATCACACATGCCTTCAGTCTTTTTAATGAGTCATTTAGCCTATGTAAATTGAGAAACTTAGTCACTGCTGTTTGGTATCATTGTTTGCACCACACTGAAGTGCATTGAGAGATGGGAGTAACTAGAAAGCTAGCAAGGTCAAACCATGTTGCAATGAAAGGAGTCCAAATTTGTCTTCATCCAGGGTAAATACTGTCTGTCTTTTTTATAGGTTTTTTTTTGGTTTTATTTGTTCACTGCATTTTACATTTTAAATTTGAATCTGTTCCTGTTAAATCGGCCCAACTGCATTGCAACATGGTTTTGGCCACATGCATGGTTATTTAGTTTTTTTGCTTTACTCCCAGAATCTGGCCCATCGATAAGAGAAGGCAAATAGAGTTTTCTGGGGAGATCAGAATGAAAATGATAGACAAGCATGTTAAAGTTAAAGGCTAGAGGACCATCTCCAATCCGCTTGATAATAGTAACTTCAAATGCAAAATATTGAGAGGAAAATCATTCTCAGATTAAACTGAAAGATAATGAAAATGGTAAAAATAAAACAAAAAAATAAAAACAAGTAATACTACTTCCAAAGAAAGGCAATAAAGACCTATTCTGAAATGAAGGCTATGGTCACTGTTGTTAGGTTGGTTGGAGTAAGCATCACAGGCTTTTTGTATGATAGATCTGCTCTGAATTGTACAGACTTTGTAAAAGTTTTGGTATGATTAAACCATTTTTTACTGATTTGAAAGAATAGTGTATTTTTATTTTGGCCAAAAAGGATGCATTTGTAGAAATACAGGCCAAGCATTTAACGAAAAGTTCATTGTCCCAATGGTAAAGTAGTGGTGGATTTATGTTTGGTACCATGGCAGCCAGTCATGTGGGAAATCTTGTGAAGATGGCGAGAAGTAAGAATATGTTAATGTCCCAAAGTCAGTGAGTAAGTTGAAGTTAGCAGTAAAGGTCCATACACACTGGGCGACTATGCCCAGCGTGTATGGACAGCGATGATGTCAATCATCGCTGCGGTGAAAGCCGCTCAGTGCATACACACTAAGCGACTTTCCCCCTGCCCGGCGCCGATGGACGGGGGAGGACGGCTTTGCATAGCACAGAGCTATGCAAAGCCGTCCTCAACGCCGCTCATCTGCTGGTATTACCAGCAGATGACCGGCTTTCCCAGTGATGATGCGGGAGCGCGCAGCAGCGCTCACCGCTCATCACTTGGGCATACACACTGGGCTGTTTTGAGTGACTTTCAGCTCTGTCGCCCAGTGTGTATGATGGGCCTTAAGATATTTTATCAAGACCGCGTTCCAAAGCATTGCACAAATAAACATAAATTGCTCACTGGAACAAAAGTTTAAGGTTTTGGAATAAATTTCAAAGTCCACAGTGTTTCTTAAGTATGTTGGCAGGTCTGGAATTCAGAGCATTTAAGTAGACCTCAGACCTTTCTGAGCTAGAACATTTATTTGAAAGACAACATGATTGGAAACTGATTCTTGGCAAATACAGTAGTTATATAGTTACTGTGCAGAAATATCATGTTTAATGTTGTACCCTGCAGAGGTTATGTTGACTGCTTTTCACTTCAGAGATCCAGCGAAATGGGTAATTTGAGCAGAGGTGCCCAAACTTAAGCCTTAAACTGCAATAGGCTTTCATGTAGCCTCAAGTCTGAACATTTTGTAAGCCTACCTTCAGTATAGCTTCCCTTGCCTTAAGTTTCTATGAATCCTTTTTTCAGAACAACTGGCCTCTCTGAAAATATATTTAATTCCACTATTTTTTTCCTCCCAGTTTTTTTTTTTTTTGCAGCAGCAGCAGAAAAATGATCTGAGTTTTTGGACCTGTGTGTTTTTCATGAAAATAAAAAGCTGATTACCAGAGCCCACTGCGATCCTGAAACTGATACTGGGTGCAGGCGGCCATGCTTAGGGGGTAATTGGCAAGCCCTTGGGGATCGAGTAGCTTGCAGTAAATAATGAGAAATTACCACATCTATTTAATTGAATCTCATCCACCTAGATTTATATAGATGCATCTTAAATCAGCAATTTGTGACCGCATTAAAGCACCAAAGGCAATTGTCCTGTAGACCGAGAATTGTATCCAATATTACAAAAAAAGTGGTATTTGATGGGTGAATAGTGCAAGTACAATGTAAAAATAGTTTAGGCATAATATTTCTTCATGTAGGATAGTATTTTTTTATTTGCCTTCAAAATTAGCCTATTTGTAAGGTGATGTAGTTGAAGCTGTTTAAATATCGCAATGTGACTAGGATGAGCAAAGAGCCTGCTGATTTAATACCCCTTTAACACCGCCGCAAAACCCTAGGTCTTCGGCGGGTCAGAGGCAGTGTAAATGGGACACGCCGTGTCCCTTTACACGGGACTTCTACCCAGGTCCTGACCTGGCTAGCACCTGGGTAGAGGGCGGTGTAAATGGGTAAGCTGGGTCATGCGACCCGGCGCCCATTTACATCAATGGGGGACGTGCAACCTGCGGACCGCAGCGTCCACAGGTTAAACAGGGTGCACACACAGGCTGCGCTGCTGTCTGCTATACTCTGCAGACAGCAGCGGAGGAGGTGAATGGATGCCTGTGTGCGGCATCCATTCACCTCCCGGACAAGGGCTGGGGGGTGCATGGGGGCTGAGGGCAGCCCAGCAGATTACCTTAGTGTTGGGCTTGCCCCCAGCGAAGCGGTACGGGTACCGGCGGTGCCGATCGGCATTTGGAGATGACGTCCTCTCCAAGCGGGGGACTGCGGGTGGTGTCAAAGGGAGCAAACGCCAGGTCGCACCCGGCTTGAAGCAGGGATCAAAATCCCGGGTGCGACCTGGCATTTTCGGTGTAAAAGGGATATTATGTGATCCTATGCTTGTATAATGTGTGTCACTGAGTCTGTATACAGAGAAGAACATGACATGTATTGGACAAAATCTGCCACTGTTGCATTGAAGCACTTTGTCTACTGATTCCGAGCATCAGTCACCCAGATATATTAAATTGTTACACTGTGTTTTGACGAAGACCCATTTTCCTGAAAAAAAAAAAAAAAAAAGCCTAGAAGATTCTAACATGACCTGGCTGTTTGGTGTGACTTCTTCAGCTAAAATGTATGAGGACATGTCTGTCTGTAGGGCAATGTCAAAAATTCAAAAAGCAAAGCCAAAAAAAGATTAATAGGAAATACTTGTCAATTATTCAATCTGGGAAAGGGGGGACTACAACATGTCTGGCTTATAAAGTAAAGGGGGAGGGGGGGGGGGGCGGCAAAGTCTCAACATCCCTATCATTGCTCATATACTTATATTGTAGAGCCTGGACTTTTTCAACCAATATCAATCACTTCAAAACAAATGTGAGATTAGTGTAAGGCTGCGTGGAGCTTTGGCTGGGGGCAGGGTCTACTTTTCGATAATGTGTCCTCGTCTGTATTACAGCTTTAACTAGAACATTGTTACACAATACATTTAAAGATTTCTGGGTCTGGTGTTTTTTGGTTGTGTTTCTTTGTTTGGGCTTTAAATGTACAAGATGTGTTATCAACATGTTACAATTTCACAAGGGTGGTACTTTAACTTGTCATTTCTCTAACCTGTTGCTGCTGCAAACAAGAAACAATATAATTGCTAGTTATTCATATGCGTGTTCCAGATTTTCTGTTTGTTTTGCTCAATCTAGTATTCACAATAAGAAAGGCGTTTTTCTCTGCCAGTAAGTTAATGATTTTGAAAGCTGTGATCCAATAACAACAAACAAATTTTCTTGGTTTATTTGCCAAAATTATGGTAAGGATTTATAATAAGCTAAACATCATGTTAAGACAGGGCTCGACAAAACCCAGGGGCCAGGTCGCCACGGCGACCAGATTCTGCTTCCTGGCGACCAGATTTTTTTGGGGGGGAGGAAGCAGAATCTGGTCATGGCCGGCCGGGTGCACTTGCGGTAACAGCCACAACTCACCCGGCTGTATGAGAGAGCAGAGCACTGCAGGTCCACCGCGGCTATTAAAATACTCGAGCCGGCGGGGGCGTGGCCTAATCACTGTGCACCACTGCACTGAGCTCCTGCGTGCTGATCCCCGCTGGCCCGCTGCATCTGAGCGCCTGTCTGATCTGTCTTCCGGGTACCAGCTGCCGTATCCCGGCGGCCTGCACACCAGGTCCCCTGCTGCCTTCACACTGGGACTCCCGCTGACTCCTTCACTGTCTGCAGTTCCCAGGCAGCCGGGGGTGCTGGAGCTAGCTGCCGTCCACTCCTCAGTTCATTCCAAAGAGGCTGCGTCCTCCTGTGGGTCAGGGACTGCTGGCTGGTCAGCAATGTGTGACAGCAGCTGAACCATGGCTCCCAGACGAAGGCTCTAAGAACTGGCTGCTGCTGATGGTGCTGCACCTTGAGGCAGGTGCTGCACTCCTGCCTGCTCTCTGCTGCCACTGTATTGCACCAAGAGAGTGGACCTGCTGTCTGTGAGGTTCAGTCAGGTGCTCTTAGGACTCCCTCTACTATACCCCTCTACCTGCCAGTCTGGTGAGTCCACTGTCCCTTTTATCTAACTTTAAGCTGATTCCTTAAACACCCCCCCCCCCCCCCCAGCTTCTGCCAGACCTCAGACTTCTACTAATGTAATTCTGATTACATTTTTATCGTATGTGCATATGCAGACGCCTGTTGCAAGCGGGCATGGCGGACTGCCTGTTCAAGGTCCCGCTCGTACCTAGTAGTGCGGGCGTGGGGCAGAGCCCATAGGAATGCCCAGCGTTTTATGGGCTTTCCCATGCAAATGGCCCAGTGGTGCAGGGGGCGGGCATCTGACATCAGCAGGTGTCAGCTGCCCACCTGCTTACCATGCAGGGTGCTCATAGATGTGAAACACCAGAGAGGTGTCTCAGATCTGTGAGCACTGCAGAAATCATTCGATGGTAGGTGACCATCGAATGATTGCCTCCCTGCATGCAAGCTGCGAATGGATGTTTATAATAAGCATCCATTCGCACGCAGGCGGGGATTTTTGGCAGACACTGTCCCTATCTTTTTTTTATGGCTCCTAAACTTTCATCCTGGCTCCAAGATTTTTAAGAAATTTGTCAAGCCCTGTGTTAAGATCTATACGATTTGAGTAAAATCAGTGAGATGGTTGGCTTTGTTTTTTTGGTTTTAATATTGCTGACCAACTCTTTGGGCCATATTCAATGAGAAAAATTTGCTGTGTTTTATGGCGAGTTTGTGCTATTTTCACGTTGGAAGGAGCATTTTACTCTCCAAAAGTGAACCACCCTATTCAATGTGATATTTTTGCCGTCTTTCTAAGTGATTTTCGCCGTGTCTCTCAGTGTAGCAATTCTCCATCTTTTAATGGAGAACTGGAATGTGAACTTTTAAACTAAAAGGTTTTTTTTTTTAATTTTGGTGTCAAAAAATCAGGAATTTTTTTCTGCAAAGGGGCATGTTATTTTTATTCATGTGCTATATTAAATAAAAAAAAAAAATATATATATTTTTTTTTTTTTTTTACACAGAGCAACCAGCAGGGGGCCGGAGCTCTCGAGATGCTCATTAGATATTCATATATTTACTGCACCCGATCATTACATATGCACCATCGGGTGCAGTGAATACTGGGTCCCCCGCTGGCTATAGGGGGGGGCAGCTTGTGCTGCCTGGGTCCTGGGGAGCCCTCCTCCCCTCCACATATGTTCTGGGGCAGCCAGGGAGACTTTAATCTCCCTGGCTGCCACCGTCCCCCAGCTCCCTGCCGCGGACGCTCATCCGCTGCAGGGGTTAAGACTTGCCGTGAGTGGCGGCGAGTCTTAACCACATTGAATAGTGGGAGCAGGAGTGGCAGCGAGCCCTCCTGAACAGGGTGAGTGCATGGCGAGAGAAAAAAATCTCTCGCCATTAACGGCGAATTTTTCTCATTGAATATGGCCCTTTGTTTCTACAGAAACCTTTTAGATGACCGAAGTTTCATGAACGAAGATAACTTCCTTAAAATATTTGCTTTGCAGAAATAGCACATTTGTTTGTGTGTGTGTGTGTGTGTGTGTGTGTTATTGTGATGTACCAAGGATGTGAAAATGTTATTCCTGACGAGAGTGCCACAATAAAGGATCCTGAAATATTGGCGTATTAAGAATGCTGTTCTGAGTATTCTTATACATTCTTGGTGACTAACATACTTAATAAATTATATGCTCATATTGTAATATTTGTTTTACTGCTTTCCCAGTTTCAGCATTGGGTGGAAGCAGGAAATTGTTGAATAAACAAATTCAAATCTAGAACTTGCTAGGAGCTTTATTGTTAATGACATTTTATAGCACTTCAGTATACTATATTACACAGTCTGGAATAACTGTCATAACCAGGGCTGTGAATTAGCAGCGTACCACACTGTACCATGGTGTCCCCCACCAGATCTTTGTTTCTTATACTTCAGTGATTTCAGCAGTTCCATGTTTGTTGGTAGGCTGCAGTCTTTTATACATTGGTTCAATTCACAACAGAGCACTCTTCCTGTCCTATCCACTAAAATGTGATAATTTCTAAAGGAACACTATTAACCCCTTCCTGACACAGCCAGTTTTTGCCTTCCTGACAGAGCCCTTTTTTTTCAAATCTGACATGTATCACTTAAGTGGGGATAACTTTTTTTTGCTTTTACTTATCCCAGTGATTTTGAGATTGTTTTCTCGTGACACATTGTACTTCAAATTAGTGGTAAATTTGGGTCGATACAGTCTGTGTTTTTTTGTGAAAAATACCAAAATGTCGTAAAAAAAATGGAAAATTTAGCAATTTGCAAAATGTTAAATTTTCTGCTTGTGAGACAAATAATCATACCACTCAAAATAGTTAATAACTAACATAGACCATATGTCTACTTTATGTTTCCATCATTATTTCAACTTCCTTTTAATTTTTTTGGACACTAGGAAGCTTACAATATGAATAGCAAATTCTCAATTTTTCAAGAAAATTTCAAACACTGATTTTTTTTTTTAGGGACCAGTTCAGTTCTGATGTGACTTTGAGGGACTTGTATGTGAGACACCCCCATAAATGATGCCATTTCAAAAACTGCACCCCTCACAGTATTCAAAACAGCATTTTGGAAGTTTGTTAACCCTTTAGGTGTTTCACAGGAATTAAAACAAAGTGTAGGTGAAATTTCAAAATTTCATTTTTTTTGCAGATTTGCAATTTTAATACATTTTTCTAAGGAACACAGTAGATTTTACTAGAGAAATGTTACTAAAAATTGATTCCCCCAATTCTTTTGTTTTCATAAATATCCTATATGTGGCCCTAGTGTGCACGTTGACCAAACCACAGGCTTCATAATAGAAGGAGCACCTACTTGATTTTGGAGCCTCCTTTTTATGAGATTATTTTTTAGGCACCATGTAGGTTTCTAGGCACCATAAGATGCTAAAATTTAGGAACCCCCCCACAAGTGACCCCATTTTGCAAACTACACCCCTCAGGGAATTCATCTAGGGGTATAGTGTACATTTCAAACCCCCAGGGGTTTCACCAATTGTGGTACAACTGGGCAGTGAAAATGAAAAATTAAATTTTTTACGCAAAAATGCAGTTCTGGCTCCAAATTTTTCATTTTCACAAGGAATAAAGGAGACAAGGCACCCCAAAATCTGTGCCCCAATTTCTCCCGAGTACGGCAATGCCTCACATGTGACCAAAAAATACCATTTGGGTGCATGGCAGGACTCAGAAGGGAAGGAGTGATTTTTGGATTTTGCAGCTCAGATTCTGGTGGAATGTTGGTGGGTGCTATGTCGCATTAGCAAGACCCCCCAAGCACCAATACAGTGGAACCCCCCCACAAGTGACCCCATTTTGCAAACTACACCCCTCAGGGAATTCATCTAGGGGTATAGTGTACATTTCAAACCCCCAGGGGTTTCACCAATTTTGATACAACTGGGCAGTGAAAATGAAAAATTACATTTTTTTACACAAAAATGCAGTTCTGGCTCAAAATTTTTCATTTTCAGAAGGTATGAAGGAGAAAAAGCACCCCAAAATCTGTGCCCCAATTTCTCCCGAGTACGGCAATGCCTCACATGTGACCAAAAAATACCATTTGGTTGCATGGCAGGACTCAGAAGGGAAGGAGTGATTTTTGGATTTTGCAGCTCAGATTCCGGTGGAATGTTGGTGGGTGCTATGTCGCATTAGCAAGACCCCCCAAGCACCAATACAGTGGAACCCCCCCACAAGTGACCCCATTTTGCAAACTACACCCCTCAGGGAATTCATCTAGGGGTATAGTGTACATTTCAAACCCCCAGGGGTTTCACCAATTTTGATACAACTGGGCTGTGAAAATCAAAAATTACATTTTTTACACAAAAATGCAGTTCTGGCTCAAAATTTTTCATTTTTACAAGGAATGAAGGAGACAAAGCACTCCAAAATCTGTGCCACAATTTCTCCCGAGTACGGCAATGCCGCACATGTGACCAAAAAATACCATTTGGGTGCATGGCAGGACTCAGAAGGGAAGGAGTGATTTTTGGATTTTGCAGCTCAGATTCTGGTGGAATGTTGGTGGGTGCTATGTCGCATTAGCAAGACCCCCCAAGCACCAATACAGTGGAACCCCCCCACAAGTGACCCCATTTTGCAAACTACACCCCTCAGGGAATTCATCTAGGGGTATAGTGTACATTTCAAACCCCCAGGGGTTTCACCAATTTTGATACAACTGGGCTGTGAAAATCAAAAATTACATTTTTTACACAAAAATGCAGTTCTGGCTCAATTTTTCATTTTTACAAGGAATGAAGGAGACAAAGCACTCCAAAATCTGTGCCACAATTTCTCCCGAGTACGGCAATGCCTCACATGTGACCAAAAAATACCATTTGGGTGCATGGCAGGACTCAGAAGGGAAGGAGTGATTTTTGGATTTTGCAGCACAGATTCTGGTGGAATGAATGGTGGGTGCTATGTGGCATTAGCAAGACCCCCGAAGCACGGTGAAATGATGAACCTAATAATCCATAGATGTGTGGTATATTTTAAAACACTCCTTTATACGTAGGCCGGGTTTGTCGGGGCAAGTTTCACAGTGGAAAATAGTTTCCTTTCTTATTCCCTTTTTATAGCAAACTTTGCACCTTTTTTGTGTCCTGCCCTTTCTTGCAGTGGAGGGGATTTCGTTAGGAAAATGCTGCCCTGGTACAATACGGGGGCCAGTACTAGAAGTCCTGGGGCCCTCTGCCTGCTGGTTCCCAAATATTAGGCCCTTTATGACTTCCTCTTGAAAGTGCATAAATGTCCCCCTCTGGCTGGTAGAATGGAATAGCACGTAAGCGTTATACAGTGCCATCTGGATGATATACACGGCCAGCTTCTTGTACCAGATTTTTGTTTTCCGCAGGGCACTGTACGGCTTCAGTACCTGATCTGAAAGATCCACTCCGCCCATGTACCTATTGTAATCTAGGATACAATTAGGTTTTGAGGTGTGGGTACTGGTACCTCGTACAGGGATGGAGGTGGTACTGTCTCCATGAATTGTTGTCAGTATAAGGACATCCCTCTTGTCCTTATATTTGACCAACAACATATTTTCGGTGCATATTCCCCTGCTTTCACCCCTTCTCATTACTTGGGCAATGTGCGTTTTTGGGAGGCCTCTTTGGTTCTTACGCACAGTACCGCAAGCTGCTGTACCTCTTGAACCAAGGGCCTTAACCAGGGGGATGCTAGTGTAAAAGTTATCCACATAGAGGTGATAACCTTTATCCAGGAAGGGGTGCACTAAATCCCAGACAATTTTTCCACTAACACCTACGAGGGAGGGGGGGCATTCTGGCGGTTCAATTCTTGAATCCTTCCCTTCATATACCCTAAACCTGTGGGTGTACCCTGAGTTGCTTTCACACAGCTTATACATTTTTATGCCATACCTTGCCCTCTTACTGGGAAGGTACTGGCGGAATTTAACCCTTCCTTTAAAATGTATAAGGGACTCGTCAATACAAATAAATTTTTCAGGGATGTACATCTCTGCAAATTTGGCACTGAAATGATCAATGACCGGCCTGACTTTGAATAGCCGGTCAAAGGTGGGATCATCTCTGGGTGGGCACAGTGTATTATCGGTGTAATGTAAAAATTTAAGGATGATCTCAAAACGAGCCCGAGTCATGGCCATACGGTAAAATGGGGTGCTGTACAGAACATCTGTACTCCAATATTGCCTAATTTCTGGCTTTTTTACTATGCCCATATGTAACACCAGACCCCAAAACGTCATCATCTCTACTGCATCTACAGGGGTCCACCTAGCAAATGATGACGTGGGGTTTTGAGCAATAAACTGCTGGGCATATAAATTACTTTGGTCCACCATTACATTTATAAAATCATCAGAGAAAAATAATTTGAAAGTCAATTTCTCTGAGACCTGCTGAATCAAATTGGATTCCTGGGATGGCCAAAAACTCAGGAACCTGGGGCTCAAAATTGTCTGGTGGTGGGGTCCATACGGGATCAATCATTTGGGGGGGGGTCTCAGCTGCTCTACGGGGGCGTCTTTGAGGGGGTCCCTCATCAGCAGAGGAGGAAGAGGAGCTTAAGGCGAATCCTTCAAATTCCCCGCTTGCATCACTGGCTGTGTCAAAATCAGAGGCAAGCATGGCATATGCCTCCTCCGCTGAATACATTCTTCTGGATGACTGGGATGACATTTGGGATGCCATTTTTATTTTTGTGTTTCTGTAAGTGTAATGTTTCAACACGTGTATAGTGTAGGGGGGGTACAAACTTTATTTCAACACGGGGGGTATGTAGTGTGTAGTGTGTATCTAGTGCAGAAAAAAAAAATACTTTTATACAGGAATTTGATCCCAATAAAAAAAAAAAAAAAATTGAAGGGGTTAAAAAAAAAAAAAAAAAAAAAAGGTCCTGCGCCAAAAATTGAGCACAGATGTTGGTCAGTAACGTCCGTCACTGAACAGCGCTCAAAGGCAACAGGACACCCACAAAAACAACGTGGGTGTAAAAACAAAAAAAAACAATTTAAAAAAAAATGCAGAAAAAAAATGATATCAACCTGTGCCAAAAATGCTGTCCAGTGATTGTACGTCACTGATCAGCGGCCACAGGACACCCACAAAAGCAACGTGGGTGTAAAAACAATTTTAAAAAAATTTCCACAGCACTCTCCAAAAAAAAAACCATTTAAAAAAACTGCAGAAAAAAAATTGATATCAACCCTGTGCCAAAAATGCTGTTCAGTGATTGTACGTCACTGATCAGCGCTCAGCGGCCACAGGACACCCACACAAGCAACGTGGGTGTAAAAACAAAACCCCACTGCACTCTCCAAAAAAAAAAAAAATGCAGATCAGTGATGCAGTGATGCAACACTGATTAGCAGTGAGGGGCAGCAGACACACAACCTGACAGGGTGTATATATATATATATATATAAAAAAAAACCTGGACCCCCAAAAAGTTGCTGATTAATTAATTTAAACTGACCAGCACAAAAAGGGGGGCAGCAGGGGGGGCAGCAGGAAGTTGCACACGCAGCACAACCTTTGGTGCAACTGACAGGTGTGTATATATATATATAAAAAAAAAAAAACCTGGACCCCCAAAAAGTTGCTCATCAGTTAATTAATCAGCACAAAAGGGGGGGCAGCAGGGGGGGCAGCAGTCAGTTGCACAGGCAGCACAACCTTTGCTGCAACTGACAGGTATATATATTAAAAAAAAACCTCTCACCCCCAAAAAGTTGCTGATCACCTCAGATATAGTGATCAGCACAAAAGGGGGTGCAGCAGACACAAAATATAGCACTCTCTGTCACTATCTGTCCCGATCTCTCACGATCTGTGACTCTATGACACTGCAGCAGCAGCACACACAGAAGTCACAAGATCCAGGAAGTATCCAGCTGCTGGCAGCACGCTACCAGCGGTGATCAGCGGTGATCAGGTAAGTTTCAGGCAAGGATCAGGTATGTATCACGACAGATTGGCACGGTGACCGCTCTGCACGCAATTCCAGACCGGAATGGCGTCTGCAGTGCAGTCACCGTTAGTTTAAATCACGCGCCTTGGCTGTGATTGGTCCGTGGGTCCCACGGACCAATCACAGCCTTGGGGGCAGGTGGGGTGAGGTGTCGTCGTCACCGATGACCCCCTCATGCCCCCTGACGCCCGGCGGTGATTGACACCTGTGTTACCGAGCGTCTGATTCGCCGGTAACACAGGAAAACGCTGTGAATGGCTGTTCACACTGAACAGCCAATCACAGCGATCGCCGACGGGGGGGCGGCATCGCAGCCCCCCTGGGCATGCAGGGACATGTCTGCTGTCAGGGACAGCAGACATCGTCCCTCTGTCCCCGCGTCTATAGACGCGGGGACAGTTTAAAGTCATGACGTGTATATATATACGTCATGTGTCGGGAAGTACATCCCGGCCATGACGTGTGTGTATATATACGTCAAATGTCGGGAAGGGGTTAAGATATCTATATATTGGTGTAAACCTCCCCCATAATCGCTTAGAACAATGTCTGGTGGCTATTGGCACGGATAGTAATATCCTTTATGTATAGATTTCAATCTAGTTGGTGTTTGGATTAAATGTCCTAATAGAGGTGATCTTTTGACTTTTTTTTTTTTTTTGCTTCTCTTGTACAGTGTGTGCCACTTTACTTCCTATATACCAATCCTTGTCCCTTAAAAGCATGACTGTAATCTGTTGGCATCACTAGACCTTGTAGTGGAGATTGCATTACATGCAATGCAGTGGTCATGTAATCTTTCCCAAATGTGAACCTTGCTGCAACCAGGTCTCTGTATTGTTTGCATATTCTATTCACTTCATATTGTACACGGTTTTGGAGGTGTGTACTGCTACTATGAGTATTTCCATCCTTTTTGTACCATAGGTTGGATTTATTCTATGGTTTTTGATGTACTGTTTTACACTTGTACACATTTTAATTTGCTATTGCAAGGGGTATGCCTCCACTCTAAAGGCCCCCAAACATCTGAAAGACATTGCACCCAATCATGCAATCTCAATGGATTGTAAAATGGATTGTATGTAGTGTTCCCTCCAGCATCCCAGGAGGGCAGGGTGCTGGAGGAAAAATGCCCGCTGGACGTCACAAATGTGGGCAGGTCTGCCCAGCGAAGCCACGAATGTGGGCAGGTCCGCCCGCCGATGTCCCAAATGTGGGCGTGCCCGCCCGGCAACGTCACGAAAATGGGTGGGCCTTCCCGGCAACATCATGAATGTCTCTTGCGGGGCGTGCAGAAGCCCGCAGCGGGGACGGACAGGCTAGGTTCTTTTAGCAGGGCGCCGCAAAACGGGCAGGGTGCATTTTGCCCTTTAAAAAAAAAAAAAAAAAAATATATATATATATATATATATATATATATATATATATATATATATATATATATATATATATATATATATATATATATATATATATATATATATATATATATATATATATATATATATATATATATATATATATATATATATATATACCACATGAAGGTCTGGAGAGTTTTTCAGAACCAATCCTCAATCCGCACTTAGGCAGTTTTTGAGAAAAACGATGATATAGAAAGAAAGTTCCTTCAGTAATTTAAAATGCACTCAGTTTGTAGAAAACTAGCTGCTCCGTGCTGCACCCACAGGTGTCCTGTATCCCACAGGCAAAGTTTTATCTACAACAAAAAGAACGGGCGCTCCATAGGGCAATTATTATAAGTTTAAAAGACATTTTATTTAAAAGCAAATCCACCACAATGGTCAGGGTAAACGTACCAAAGGTGGCGGTCGAACACACTGCAGAAATGAAAGCATAGAAATGGTGCATAACACCTTGTTAACACTGTAGGAGCGGTAACTCTTGCCTGGGCTCCACAGTCTGGGTGACACTAGGCCACGCCCCTACATGTTTCGTCACACGGACCGTTTGCTTTAATTTTGGTACGTTTACCCTGACCATTGTGGTGGATTTGCAGGTAAATCTGCTTTTGATTTGCATGCTATAGTTGATTCTAATGTTGCCTTTATGTAATTAACAGGTTAATTGAGTCGAAACAGTTTGAAATAGTTTCAGGTGGCTGGGTTATGCCAGATGAAGCTTCCTCTCACTATTTCTCTTTGATTGATCAACTAATAGAGGGACATCAATGGCTGGAGAAAAACCTCGGTAAGGACATTTTTTTTAATGTTCTGTTTTTTACAATGTTAATGAAATCCTGATGAAAAAATATGTAATTTTGTATTTATGATATCTTAAGCTTATTTTTAATTTGGTAAGCCAGGTTCTCAAGATGGGTACATACTTAAACGATGTGTAACCAGCCGATATGCTGCCTTGACTGGAAATCCTATTGGAACATGGGTTCACATTGAGCCATGTTGATGAAAGACACCATGATCGCTAGTAAGATCACCAGGTTTGATTTACGGCACATCAAACCTGTCAACGGTGCTAGCGAATACGGGTACCCGCAATCAGGGAATACACACTGTTATACGTAGGTGTGAGTGTCATTCCAATCCGCTGGATTGTATGACCGATCCCTCAGTGTGTACCCAGCTTTACATTCTATATAGGCAGGTTGTGTCGAGGCAATATTGAATCAAAATTCAGTTTCTGGTGTTTTAGCGTATTTCCAATTTGTTTCAAGCTTTGGAAAGTGACACTACCAAGCTTTGTGTCATGGTGTGGCCTAATAAAAAATACTACAGAAGCCTACGTACTCCTTAATGCATCATTACCAGAGTGGAATCAAATAGAATCCCTCCCAGCTTCCCCTGCATGTAACGCATATGCTGACTGATTTCCATTCATGGACAAAGGACTCCTTGGTCGTTAAACCTCACATTTGTCTAATAGCAAAATATTGATTTCTAATTGTGCATACAGTATAATCTGTTTTATATAATGCTGATTTGCATGGAATCCGTGTCAGTATATGCCTCATAGAATATATGATGTGTGATACATACCACCCTACATACAGTATGTAGTCGGCAATTGTCAATCAACTTTGGAGTTTTGTCAAAATTACTAAGAGGCAAATTTACTAATCGCTGCTGGTCTCCTGGTTTAACCCAACAATTTAATATAGGGCTAATTAAGGCAATACACAGCATGTATGTTAATTCTACATTCAGTTTTCTGATTTGTAGTTACACCCACCAAGCAGAGCTGGGTTAGGAAGCTGCCACTCAGTAGGCTCATTTATTTATATAATCAGAATGTATCTGGCATAGTGAACATTTGGGCAAGATCAAGGATTTCTGATGTCAATTCCAGAAGTGACTGGAAGGATTTGCAGCAAGATGCTTAGTGTCATCCAGTTGCTTGGTGCAGATGCCAGAATGTCCAAATTGCTCAGAGCCACCTGTTCAGTGGTCATGCATAATAATTTGATTACACCATACGTCGCTACCTTAATCACAAAATTGTGAAGGCTATATTTGTAAAAGCAGCAATCCCATGAAAAAATACAATGTGTTTTTTTCCTTTTTTCTTAAATGACTGGTAATCTATACCGAACTTTTGGTGATTTTACCTTTAGTTACCTTGGTTTATTAAGACTGCGATAGATGATAAAAAAAAATAATTGGAATTTCGACAGTGTTATGTGACTGCTATAGCAACTACAGGTGCATGATTTAGACGTCCTTTCAGATTACAAAGATGGGTCCTGCTAGGGATTTTGTACATGATGAAATCCTCTTTAAGTGCCGGCTCATTCTATTTGGTCCACTGGTAATTTGAGCTGCATTGACCCAGGTTACCCATTCACACTACATCACAACCCGGGTAGGTCCAAGGTTCAAGTCACTGGTAAATTAAAATTCTGTATTAAGCCAGGAGTTTTTTTAGGACCTTTTTCATGCTATGCAAAATCCCAAATTGCTGCTTGTTTATGTGCTATAACCAGGGCCAGTGCAAGGTATGGTTGCACCCTAGGCAAAACTTCAACCTATTGCACCCCATCCTTCATTGTGCGCTACACTACCCTATTCCACACACTGTGCACCTGAACGCATACCACACACTGTGTGTCTGATCACTAGAGACGGGATTATATGCAACAAAAAAAGCTTAAAATATGCATGGAAAATACTTAAAATATGCATGAAAGGTGTTAAAATATGCTACATTAAATAAGTAATTTTTAACATATTAATTTAAAAATCAGCATACAATTAGTTGCAAATAAACCTCAAAAATAGGCTCACAGCATCTGCGGTGTCCAAAGCTGCTCTTGCATCAACTGCACGGACCCTCATCTCCAGCGCCGATGGATCAAATGTCAGCATAGCGCGTGAGGGTGGGGCAGTGGAAGGCTTCCGCGCCGCATACGCACTGTGACACAGCATTTTCTCCGCACCGCGTGATATCACAACCCTTCCGCCCGCCTCCTCTGCTGCAGAAGTCTGTCTCTTGGTGTAAAGTCCCAGGCCAGGGGCAGGCATAGATTCAGGAGCTTCGTAATGGCATCCGCCCTGACTGACTTTTATCAACATGGATTGGCAGCCTAGAGCAGTGTCAGACATATCGTACATCCAAGGTTCCCCACTCTGCGCACATATTGCCCCAGGCTGCACACACTGCCACTACCTGGCCAGCAGCAGCAGGGCAAAGTAGTGCTGTGACTCACGGGTGGGAAGAGGACGGGGCCTAAAATATGCACCATCACTAGATTTTAGGTAAATTATGCAATAACCAGTGAGAATGGGCAAAATATGCAAATGCATATAATCCTGTCTCTACTGATCACCCATCTCTCATACAATGCCTCCAATGCCCCATAGTGTGCACCCCATGTCCCATACAGTACTTTACATCCTAACTCTCTTCCCCTACACTGTGCATTCCATCATACACACTGTGCATCCCAACTCCCATCCCCCACACTGTGCATCTCATGCCCCCATACTGTGCACCTGGCCACATTCCCCATCCCACACACTTCTCCATCACTCTCCATCCATGTTGCACTCACCTACAGTAGCAGCCGGAAAGAGAGGTGTCCAGGGTTGTCCTCTGTTTTTCACAGCTTGCTACTAGCAGATGGCTCCTCTGAGGCTGAGAGACTCAATGAGTCATCATCAAGCAGCACTGCTCCCTCTCTGTCTCTTCAATCCTCAGCAATTATCATTCAACAGCTGTCAGGCAGATGCCACCCCCCAGCCCTAAGAATATTAGCCTGGGGGGGGGGGGGGGGGGGTGGCGGCAGGTGGCACACTGTTCCCCGGACCAGCCTGCCATAGCTCAGATAGGGGGTAGGAGCATACATTTGTAGACCGCACTCATCAGCGCCTGACAGGATGTGTGGGGGATGCTTCCACAGAAGAGAGCAGAACAGGCTGCTGGTAAGGTGATGGTCACAGCGGATCAGGTCAGACCCGCTGGCTAGCGCAGTGTACATAAAGGATGCTCTTTAGAGACATCCTTTTATTTTTTAATAGACCAGATGTAACTGCGCTCCTAGGCACTGGCTATAACCCATATTATTTCTGCTAGTCTGAAAGGGGTATTAGTGAGCATAGCTTTTGTTGTTTTACTTTCTGCCATCATGTGACATTCTGGGAACCAGTGTCTGGTTACCATACTTTTTTCCCTTTAAGAGTTTTTCAAACCTATATTGTGATGTACTGGAGAAAAGGTTAGATAAATTACACTACAATGTGTCAAATTTGTACTTTTAAAAAATGCATATGATTAATGCATGCAATATTGTCAAACCGATTTCATTTAGAATGTATGGTTTTTCTAGGGACCCAGTGTCCTTTCCATGAACCCTAGATTATTGTAAGCTACATTTAATTAACTTTTTTTTGTAGTACACAATTTTCTGTTCTCAGCCAGTAATATAGGAAACATCTGATGTTTACAATATTACAGGAGAAGATCAAATAGTCTAAAAAGAAATGAGCAGCCAGCGTAATTTAAGTAAGAATAGCCAAGCTTTAAAAATAAAATAAAAAAAATTCCAGTATCTTAAAAACTGCATTTCAGTGCACAATAAAAATCGCAATGATCCAGCAGTATTGTCCATACAGTTAGGGTTATATTCAATGCTGCTGGCAAGCTGTGACAGCGAGCAGCGTTCAACTGAACCCCTGCACACGCTGTTTCCCCCTCGCTCCTTTTTTGGATCACTTGTTTTCAGCGAACCCCCGACATTTAACCCCTCGCCGGACACATTGAATACGGGCCTTGGTATAAGAAGACATGATGTCCTGTGCAATTTTGTTTTTCAATCTGTGTGTTTTGTAAAATGCCTGATTTGCCACAATAACTGTATCTATCCTATGCAGTAATGTGCAGCCAGATATTTACTTAGTTTCTTATATAGCGCAGCAAATTCCATTGAACTTTACAATAGAAAACAGCGATAAAACAAACTGGGTAAAAACTGACATAGAGGTAGGAGGGCATACTGATACAGTTGAAAGAAAGTGTATCCTGAATTTCCTCCCAAAGTTCCCCATATATCATTTTGAGCTTCCACTTACCTTGTAATATGTGCGTAGTAAGTACTTGTAATACATAAAAGGTACCAAAAATAAATTGAAACGCAATAACAAATGTATAAAAAATAACTTATGTTATATATACAGCAAAGAGGGTAGTTCTCCAGGGCCATGTGTGAAATCCTATGTTGCATAAGAATAAGTTATAAACCATTCTGCCAAATAGCTTGATTAAAATGAGTTTCTCCCCTTTTTATTTAAACAGGTGTCAAACCAAAATCTGGTTGGGCAGTGGACCCATTTGGACATTCACCAACCATGGCTTATCTTTTAAAACGCTCTGGGCTGTCTAACATGCTTATCCAACGAGTTCATTATTCAGTAAAGAAGCATTTTGCAGCAAAGAAGACATTAGAATTTTTTTGGAGACAAAACTGGGGTAAGTGAGACGATGTATTATTATTGCACTGTAGTACTATTATGCTGGTTTGATCTCTTTGGCAAACATTCTGTATTTTGTGCAGTGCTCATGAGCAATCCAGGGTTTAACTTTGCTATCTGCTGGCAATCCATTTATAACAAGTAGCTTAATGCAGGTTTGGCAACAACGAGGTATCATGAATTGTCACTCCTAGCTCTAAGGATACACTGCTCATCCATTTGATAAAATACCATTGCTAATTCATTCGTTGAGAAATGCAAGAGATTTATTTAAGGGTGTCCTGATATTCATTTTCTACTACACTTCGAACACGTAAAAGAGGGGACCAATCAGATTCTAGCTATCTTTTATCTAGTGGATTTTAAAATGATAGCTAGAACCCACGTCACACCTAGAATGAGTGGATTGGTTGTTCCCTGATGCAGATTTTGATATAGTTATTAGCAGCAAGGTTTGTTAACACACACAGTCAGTGGAAGATTAGAGCAATGCATTACAGGAGCCCCATCCAGTACGTTTATAGCCAGCCCCCCACCTTCGCATGACGTTAATATATTGTTAGTCTGCAGAGCTTAAATGACAACATAGTGACAATGAAAACCGCGGCTTCAGTCTTTAAGAGGCTGACCTGGTAACTTCCTTGTCTGAGTTGTAGGGCTAGATGTACCACACCTAAAAATCAGCCAAACCTCTTAAAATGCAGTTTCCGAAGGTTTGGCTGCTTACCTTATATGCACCAATCCCCAGAATGTGATATATTTTGGGGCATAGATGTGGTGGGCAATTCCATCTTCAGGTGATGTTTACCCTTAATAGGGATCCAGTCAGCATCCCAGTGGTCAGGATGCCAGTGTTCAATATATCGGATGCCAGATCATTAGGTAGTTGTGCAGGCTGGCGTGTGGCTGGTGAAGGGGAAGTTTAGGCAATAGTGGGGGGAGGGGGTCCTAGTATAAGTCTGTGGGGTAGGAAAGGCTAGGGTCAGGCTGCGGAGATGGGGGTAAAAATAAAATCGTTTGACCGTCGGCATCCTGACCGCCGGGATATCATCTGTGTCGTCCCGCCCACTCCCCCCCGCCCCCCCCCCCCCCCCCCTATAGAAGCCTTTGGACTTTAATCACACTGAATCTCTGAGATGGATCCAGCCCCCAAAATATCCCTGCCAAAAGAGCGGTCCTCTTGTGTCTTTGTCATACATATGGCGTTAGTAAACGCTGATATTCATGTGGCCAGTGTCATGATACGATGATTGTTGCATTGCTGAAAGGTGCTGGTCAAATCCATGATTATAAAAAAAATGTAATAATTAAAACAGGCTTAGATTGTTAGATGTTTTCAAATAGATTTAAAGGATTTCCAGTAGAGATCAGGTAAAAACATGTTTTACAAAATGACAAGACTCTTATAGTGACACTCGAAATGTTTCAATAGTTATTGATTTAACATACAGTATACTGAAAAAGTGATCGTCACCTTAAAAAGTGTATGGCCTTTATATTGCTTTGTTTTTTCCATATTATATTTAATCGCCTGAAAGTTTGTCGGTATTGTACATTTACATTTGTAATTTAGACCTATCCAATCCTCATCCAGGACAGGGATTTTTCAAAGTAGGGATTTGTGTTTTAAAACCATAAATTAAACGAGTGTGTTAAATTTGCTAAATGTGGGTGGAATGAATGCTCAACTCTATTTAACTGGGGACATTTAGCTACCTAATCCTGTAGTCCTCTTCAATAAACAGCTTTGTTTATTCAGACTGCTGATATATAAAGTACACAACGCTGTTAAATACGCTTTTAATGTTTTATTGATTTATGTTGGAGGCATTATTTGTGGTTCCAAACTTTCAATCAAAAGTTTTCACATAGTCAGCAGCAGAAAGTTCAAATAGTCTCCAGATCCAAAGTACAGGCTCTTAACCGCTTGTGGTCTGTCAGGGCTTTTTGACTGAAATGTGCTGATGACTATGTTTTATTTATTGTTCTTTATAACCAGCTGTTATCTGTGATTATGTTTCTGTCAATATTATGTTCTCTGTTGCTAATCCACATAATCCAAAGCAATTACTGTCGCAGTTGTATGAAAAATCATTATGGGTCTCTATATATTATCATATTTGTGGAACTGTCCGGTTTTACCTGCTATGTATTGTTACAGATATTTTCATTGTTAGACCCCACTTCATATAATGTACTGTATTCAATGCGGCCGGCAAGGGGGTTAAACAACGGGGATCGCGGAAAACAAGCAACCCTCGCCGTTTAACCCCTGCGCCGGTCGCTCACCGTATTCAATGTTCCGGGGGGACCCTTGCTGTCAGATGACGGCAAGGATTCCACCAAACAGCGAGGCTCGTGGCTAATGCGGGGAGCCTGCATATAGCCATGAGCTTCGCTGTTTTAGTGGCCGCGCACGCAGTTTCCACGTTGCTGTAAAAACCCAGCAACGTGGAAATGGCATGTGCAGGGGGGGGGGGGGGGGGGGGGGGAATACTGACCGTGCGAGCTGTGACAGCAAGCAGTCAGCACTGCTCGCTGTCACCGTTCTCAAAAACAATTGAATATACCCCAATGACTTAGTCTGGTCTTTTTTATGTTTTTATTATTATAGATTTGGGAAGTAGCACCGACATTTTGTGCCATATGATGCCTTTCTACAGCTATGACGTCCCTCATACATGTGGCCCTGATCCAAAGATCTGCTGTCAATTTGATTTTAAGCGATTACCTGGAGGCAGAATCAGCTGCCCTTGGAGAGTTCCCCCAGAACCCATTCAAGACGACAATGTAGAACACAGGTGAAAAGACGTTCTCACGTTTCTATGCACTTCTAAGAAACTAGTAAACCCGCTTGAAGCAAATGCTTCGAAAGCTAGTCTGCTACCTTGTGATTCCCTCTGTTTGTTCATATGTGACAGAGAAAGAGATGTCATTTCATTGGCTGCCAACAAATGTCAGTGTTTCGGAGACACACAAACTGACACTAGACATATATATATATATATATATAGAAAGCTTACAACGGATAGAGTAGGTGAGGCTTTGCGGTATGTGCTAAACTGCAGCTGAACGATATCCTTAAAGCGCCCATTGTGATCACTAGCACCTTATGTAGGGTACACACCAGGACGACCTGCTCACGATGCACATCGTGAGCGGGTCGTCAGTGTCTCGTCCGACCCGCTCACGATGACGCGGGAGGGCACGACCCGCTCACGATGTGCACCGTGAGCGGGTCCGATCCGATGGCGACCCGCACCCGGTTGTATGGTCGTCATTGAGATCCTACCTGCAGCAGGTAGGATCTCAATAACGACCGACCGACCCGTGGGACCGCGCATCGGATCGGAATCGCTTCACACCAGCTCAGAAAAGGGCCCAATCAGCACACAATCTGCATCCAATTGATCGGAATCGGATCTAGATTGTGCTGATCGGGCCCTAGTCGTCCTGGTGTGTACCCAGCATTACACTATAAGATAGTGTAATGCAATCTACATTGAACAATAAACATCATATCAGCAGATGTGTGACCTTAGCATGTAAATTGATGTACTTATACTTCTACATAACCTTATCTAAAATAAAGACTCGGAGACATGGATTTGGCAGAACTTGTTAGCTGAGTTTATTTAAACTTTAAACAAATTTTGAAGTTTATTTATTTTAATGGTTATTTTATGGTGGCCAGAAAGAACGGCTAAAACTTATTAAGCTCCACCCCCCAAACTAACTTGCGTAAATCAGCCTAACTCAGAAAACGGTATCCACTCAACCTACAACATTGACTACCCACCCATCCGGGTGGGTTCGCAGTCCCCGAGCGGGTAATCCAGCGAAAGGCATAAGCCAACGAGAGGCGAGCGCACCGAAAAACAAGCCAATTCCGCAACTACCAAAACTTGATAACTAATCTAAAATCTATGAACTTGCCGTTCTTTCCCGCCAATCAGCTAACGCGATTAACACCAAGACCAACACCCCCCCAAAAACAAAAACAATTAGGGAAGGGAGGGCGGGAAATTTTTCTGAGAAGAGAGGGAGACTCCTCCCCCTGCATCCCATATTAACCCAGCTAAGCTGCCAAACACCATGCCCCTATTGGACACTCCGAGTCACATGCTTACCCTAGGCCTACACCCAGCTTCATCATGTTTAATACACTACATGGCTATGCAGCCATTTCGTTGTCCTAAACATCATATCAGCAGATGTGTGACCGTAGCATGTAAATTGATGTACTTATACTTCTACATAACCTTATCTAAAATAAAGACTCGGAGACATGGATTTGGCAGAACTTGTTAGCTGAGTTTATTTAAACTTTAAACTAATTTTGAAGTTTATTTATTTTAATGGTTATTTTATGGTGGCCAGAAAGAACGGCTAAAACTTATTAAGCTCCACCCCCCAAACTAACTTGCGTAAATCAGCCTAACTCAGAAAACGGTATCCACTCAACCTACAACATTGACTACCCACCCATCCGGGTGGGTTCGCAGTCCCCGAGCGGGTAATCCAGCGAAAGGCCTAAGCCAACGAGAGGCGAGCGCACCGAAAAACAAGCCAATTCCGCAACTAACAAAACTTGATAACTAATCTAAAATCTATGAACTTGCCGTTCTTTCCCGCCAAAGCGGGGCTCCGGTCCCGGAGACCCCGCCCCGCCACCATACTATTGAACCGAAGCTACCACGATCAGCAGATCCTCCACAAATATCCGCAAACCCGCCTTGACAAGATGTATCCCGTCAGGCCTATAAAGCTGGTGAAACCTGAATCTAATCCTCTCATGTGGCACCACAGCACCACCAGCCTGTAGAACCCAACGAGCCACAGCTGTGTTCAGCTTTTTCCTGGCTTTGTCAATCGCACGACAGTCCCTGGCACCTCTCCAATACAGGCGGGGAACTATAAATGACCATATCAGGGTGCAAGTGGGCCATGCGGCCTTAATGGCGGCCAGATCTCCCAGGATCAGGGCCCTTAACTCCAATTGTGACATCTTTCCCATATCATTGCCGCCCAAATGAAGTACCAACACTTCTGGCAGGCCAAAGTTCTTCACCTTCATAAGAAGAAAAGCCCTTAGCTCGCGCCAGGACATTCCTCTAACTCCAAGCCAACGCACACGCTGGCAGCCAACCACCACCGGACCTTCACCTGACTCCATGAGCCTGCCTGCCCAATAGACAAATGAATGACCTACCACCCACACCCTCACGTTGTCAAAGCCCACACCTGAAGGAAAAATGGATAAGATGGATTAATATGGATTCTTTAAAGGACAGGAATGAATGTTTTAAGGGAGGATCTGCCAAAAGAAAAAATTTGTTTTGTGCATAATTTGGTGCGGTAGCACTGCTTCAATAGCAATTGAAGCCACTCCTAGACACAATAGGTAAGAAACACACATAGGGAGGGAAAGGTAGTGGAAGGGTATCGGAAAGAAAGGGATTACTCGGCCGGAGGAAAAAACGTCTGAACCTGCTGAGGGACTCTTAATTGGAGCCAGATTAGCCGAATTAATAATCCGAATTCAGTCCGTCAGGTCAGGCAAAAAAGCGTGAAAACTCCGGACGCTGGCCCAACAACAGAGCGTAGCTAATCCCCGAGTAGGAAACAGGCGGGCTGGGGTAACATAGGAATACAACCAAACAGCTGGAAACCAAACACACACAGACTAGCAGGGCAGGAGATGCGGACGTATGTACTTCCTATAGCTCGCAGAGCGCCATCTACCCAATGCTTTGATGTCTCTAGCTTGCCAACCTGCCCTAGCTGCTGATGTTGCCGCACCTATTCTAAAGGAGTGGGTGCCAAAATCCCCTGCTGCCAAGCCCAAGCTCTCCAAACAATGCCTCATCATCCAGTCAAATTGGTACCTGGTCAAAGGTAGCCCATCATAGTGCAACAGCCAAGACCCATCCGAATCCGGCCGCACTAGCTCGTATTGCCCTGCCAAAGCTACCGGGCAGATAGATACCGGCAAAACAGGAGGCATTGACACCCACTTTCCCTTTGCTAACTGATCTGTTTTTGAGCGCCGAATCCTGCACCAAAGCGCCTGCCTCTCTATCCGTATGTCCGATGCCAGCAATTGAGAATCCCTATGCTTAGAAGGAGCAACCAGTTCAAGTATTCTAAAAGCCCCATGAAATGCAACTGAAAAGGCCAAACGAAATAACAGAGTCTCAAACGCGGACTCAGCATGGCAAGCTACTTTATCTAATAAGGAAGGGAGAATTGAAGCATTGATGGGACGCCTGCTGTCGGGGGCCACCGGGGCTCTACGCAACCACCCTCTCATAGCCCTACGCACCAAGAAGCCTTTGGTAAAGTCAGGAAGCCCTTTTAGCTGAGCAAAAAAGGCTATTCCTGCCAGATAACTAACTGCTACCGCCCTGGATTTGCCTGAGTTGTAAAGTTTCCAGAGAAAAGATAGCAGAAGTTTCTGCCTCCGCCTACCTGGCTGCGCAGACCCTCCGGAGAAAGCTTCCCATTCTGACCAAGCCTGGCGGTACTTCCTAAGCGTAGCCGGCGCTACCGACAGTTCCGCTAGCCCCTCCATTCCGGCCTGATGACCTGCCAAACATAAGGAGGGCACGAAACCCCGAAAGCATCAGCCCCTGGCACTAGCTTACGAAAACGCTCCCACTGAAACCGGGAAAGCGCATCTGCAACCTCGTTCTGAACACCAGGAACATGCCTCGCCTTAAACAAGATATTGAACCGCAAACACTGTAGCGACAGCTGCCCCAGGATCCTCAGCACCAGAATAGATTTAGCCTTCTGGTTATTAATTGCGTGGACAACGCTAAAGTTGTCGCACCAAAAAAGTACGCTGCGATTCGCCAAGCAAGGCCCCCAAATCTCAATTGCCACCATGATCGGGAAAAGCTCGAGAAGCAGCATATCTCTGTTAAGGCCCTCTCTCAACCAATCCTCAGGCCAAGCCTCTGCGCACCATCTCCCATCTAGGTAGCACCCAAATCCTGTGGAACCCGCAGCGTCAGTGAAGAGTTGCAACCTGGAGCTATCCACCACCGGAGCCAACCAAATGCGAATGCCATTGAAATCCTCTAAAAACGAGGACCATATGACAAGGTCACGCTTGATCTCAGTTGACAGGCGCACAAAATGGTGAGCTCTTTTAACTCCAGCAGTGGATCGCTCCAACTTGCGACAAAACAGCCGTCCCATTGGTATAACTCTGCAAGCAAAGTTAAGCTGGCCCAGAAGGGACTGCGCCTGACGCAATGTCACCTTGCGAGACCCCTTGCACTGCGCGATGGCCTCCTTCAGCCTCTCCACCTTGTCTGGAGGTAAACAACAACAGCCTTCCACCGTGTCAATCTGGATCCCCAAGAAAGACAGGCAGGTAGTGGGGCCCTCAGTCTTTTCCTCAGCAATGGGCACACCAAATTTAGCAAAAATGTCCCGTAAGCTGAGTAAGATGCACTCACATTGATCGGAGCCTGCAGGTCCTACGCAGAGGAAGTCGTCGAGATAATGAGCGATCCCGCTCACACCCGAGGACTTCTCCACGCACCAATGCAAAAAGGTACTGAACCTCTCAAAGAAAGCACAGGAAACTGAACACCCCATCGGCAAACATTTGTCAATGAAGTATTCATCCCCCATGCGGAAGCCCATGTACCTAAAAGCCTTGGGATGTAACGGCAAAAGGCGAAATGCCGATTCAATGTCAATTTTCGCCAAAAGAGCTCCTGGACCATAGGACCGGACCATCGCGAGTGCATCATCAAAGGACTGGTAAGTTACTGAACAGCATTCAAATGGAATGGCATCGTTAACTGAAAATCCAACCGGATAGGATAGGTGTTGGATTAGCCTGAACTTACCCGGATCCTTTTTTGGCACCACACCGACAGGTGAAATGATCATGTCAGCAATCGGAGGTGACAAAAAGGGGCCCGCCATGCGACCCAAGTGTACCTCTTTCATGACCTTCTCCCTTAAAACTGAAGAGTGGGATCTTGCCGATTGTAGATTCCTAAACGCCCCCCCTTTAACTTCACCCCTAACTGGCAAACTGAAACCAACAGAAAAACCTTTTAACAAAAACTCTGCAGCTTCCCTGTCAGGATAACCTTGAAGCCATGGGGACATGGCCTTAACACAAACCGGTGTCACTGCCCTAGCGAGCAGAGCCTGAGGAGGGAGGTCTATTGGAAGTCGCGGGACCCGCCCCTCTGGAGGGGCGGCCCCCTCGAAAGCAGCTGGACGACGGGTGACTGCCAGAACAAGTGATGCATATATGCTTGTAACGGCAATGCTGACCCATATTGCAGAAGGAATTGTTAAAAGCATAACATTTCCCTCTAGATGACCCCGGAGCAAATGATCTACCCCCCGGTGTAAAACGCTTAGCCGCCGAGCTATCCGTGATAGCCCTCTGAGGCGCATTGCTCGGGGGTGCTGCAGGCGCCGGAGGCCGACCACTATCAGTCACTTCTGAGTGAACCCTGGCAACCTCCATCCAAACTTCCACATCCTTACAACCGAAATCTATTATGTGCAAGCAATCCTGCTTGCGCCTAAACTGTTCATCATACTTCCTCCAGGCAACCCCACCGTACCTTCTGTACATATCGTGGACCATATGAATATAGCGAATAATGTTCATATGCTCCTCCGGCCTATCCTCCAAGTAGCATGCCGCAAATACACAGAAACCGGCTAACCAGTTATCATAGGATCTGAAAGCTTCGGAACCAACACCCCCTTTCGCCTTTGCAGCCTTATGGGCTTTCTTGGCCTCATCTGTCAAACTGAATAAATCCACAAAGTCGCCCTTCTGGATTTTCTTCCGACAGCTTTCCCGAAGGCCTCGGAGGACTGCAGTATAATCGCAGTGCACCACACTAGGCAGATTCCTACGCTTCCTTTCCCTCCTGGAAATTGAAGCTAGGCGCTTGCGCTTGTCACCCCTTCTACGCTTCCCCGCCTCCTTCTTAGCGTACTTAGCTGCCCTCTTACGAGCTTTTGCTGCACTACCCACATCAGATCCCCCAGGGGAAGAAGAGGAGGAGGAGGAGGAGTAGCGTGAGGAATGAGAGCCCCCAGAGGATGAGCCTGAACCTGACCCCCTTTCACCATCTGATGAACCATCACCTGATGTTCCAGCCTGCTCCTCCCACGTATCATCATCCTCGTCGTCGACATCCGTGTCCACTAAGTCGACTGTCACTTCCTTCTTTCCACGACTCCGACCGCTAGCCTCACCACCTGTGGGAACACAAGAAGGGGGCCTCGGGGACCGCGAGCGCCTATTGCGCTTGGGCTGACTGCGTGACGGACCAGGTCCAGACTCCATAAAACCACTCTCATCCTCATCCACTACAGGAGTATGCATGCGACCAAATGCCCTCACAAACTCAGAGCAGCCTGGTATAGGCTCAAACACATTCTGCCCGCTGCTACCTGCACCCCCTTCACCATCAGGCCTGCCCTCCAATAAGGGAGCAAGGGCACCAGCCATTGAGGACAACGCTGCAGAGAGCAAAGCAGGGTCAAAAGAGGCAGAGGATGCACCCCTTCCAGAGGCCTCCGCAGCTGAATCAGCCCCGTGGCGGCCGCCACGGGTTGATGCTCTCCCCCTTGCCCGACCCGCTGCCCCAGCAGCTCTGTCACCCCCTGATGGCTCCGGTCCCTGTCTTTCCCATGATGGCCTATAGCCATAAAACGGAGTATCCGGGTCAGGAGCAGGCTCCACTGGCAATTCTACCACAGGCTGTGCCTGTCCCTGCCTGACGCCAGCTCTCCCTGACACTGCAGCCCTGTTGCCTGCACCGCCACGCCCCCTTGCACTCCCAGGCCTAGCCGCCATTATGCCGCGCCGACGCGACTCCTCTGCAGCTAATGGCCGCCTCCCGCCTCCGGCACCGCTATCAAGCGCCCCAGCCGGAGCGAAGGCCCCAGGACTACGCCGGGCACCTCTCGCATAGCCGCGCCCGCCGCGTGACGCGGCCGCGCCGCGACCTCTCCCAGCCCTACCCGCAGACGGCGCAGCAGCCGCCGTCCTCCTACCCGGACCAGCAACCACCGCCCGGCCGCGAGCAGGGATCAAGGCGGCATCAGCGGCTACCCCCGCACTCCCCGGAGCCTCATTCCCGGCAGGGCTCTCACCCACTTCAGCCGCGAAACGAGCAGGCAGCCTCGCGGCGTGCCTGGGACGCTGGGGAGCGGGCCTAGACATGGCAACAGGTACAGCACAATTATCTGAATCACCCCTCAAACACCTCACAAAACCTAATTACCCCTCAAGCTAATAGACAGCACACTCCTCACCAAATTACACTTCAAACCCCTCACAAAAAACCCCAGTTAATACCACAGAATTCTCACAGAAAACAAGCACAACCACTCACCTCAAATTTTTCTGAGAAGAGAGGGAGACTCCTCCCCCTGCATTCCATATTAACCCAGCTAAGCTGCCAAACACCATGCCCCTATTGGACACTCCGAGTCACATGCTTACCCTAGGCCTACACCCAGCTTCATCATGTTTAATACACTACATGGCTATGCAGCCATTTCGTTGTCCTTCTAGATGGTACAGTTGAGCGTTTGTGGTTACTGAAGGCCTTTTGGTGTCTGAAGTACAGAGACACCGAAATCATGAAAAGTAGAAAAATCTAGAGGACGCAAAAGATTTGAGCAAACTCATGCAAACTGTGGGATTGCATGAAATGAGGGAGATAATACATAGGCACAAAAAGTACAGGAGATAATGAGCGCTGATTATAATATTCCACACTGCAGCTGTACCAAAAGGGGAAATTACCTAAACCCCTTAAAGTGAACCAAGCAAAGACAAAAAGAAATATGGTACAGCGCTGTGCTGAATATAAATGTAATTTATTAAAAAAATATATATTTAAAAGATATACAATTTCATGGCCACAATAGACAAACAAGACTCACAACACATATAGAATTGTTAGTCCATTCCCATCTCAACCAAAAACTGGTTAGTAGTTTACTGCATGCATGCAAGCGTTTTGTTAGTTATATATCCAAAGCTTAGATTGATTTCAGCTTAGGGATTAATTTTTATTATGCATATGCAAAAAAAGAAAAAATATATGGTATACTTAGGTTTGTCACCAGTATTGAGGTAGGGATGGGGTGTTTCCTTCAGGCTTTAGTATGAACCACGATGCTTGTCTCCGACCGTTGGTGCAGTCCTATTGTACGGTCATATCAAAGAATAATAAGCTGGTGTCCAATTGTGGCCAAGAAGATGTCCCCTTTGTCCTCTACGCGTTTCTCCGCCTCGATAACTGTGTCAGCGGCTTCCTCAGGAGTGGAATAGTGCTGTTAGGTGACTTCCGCCTTTTATGGTGGGTTAACGTGCTCTGCGCATGCGCCCGCCATGCGGGTCAAGCCTCTGTTTCGTTTTAGTCCTTATTGCCGCGTTACTCCCGGCTGGACAGCGCCGCGTCATTTCCGGCTGCGTCATCGCGGCTATAGCACGGCACACGTAACCACCCTTTGTTACGCAGTGTTTATTTTCCTGTAGTCCCGTGGTTACCACGGTAACAGGATCTGTTTGTATTCCATTTGAGTCTCGGCAGGTGGGTATGTTCTCCGTTTTATAGGAGATATATGCCACAGACAAATCATTCATTTATCTGAATCACCAATCAGTCCATTCGTGATGGGGAGTTTCACATTTAACACATAACACATAAAATTTAATTAAAAAGAAAACAAAATATATTAAAACATCACTTAATCACTTTATAAATAGAGCGAGATATGACAATAAATCAATTTCATCCAATAGATTTCAAAAAGCGTTGTTTAGCATAAAAATGGGTCAATCCATATAGACTACCTACTCCAACCATATATTTATGGGGAGAATATACATAGACACCGGTACAGTACAGTAATACGTAAATCGATAGATGAATCAACAGTTCATCAAATATAAATTATTGATTACAAATAAGGAGATTATGCTTCATATATCTATTCTGTGTATACATATAATACATTTCATAAAAGTAAAAAAAAAAAAAATTAAAAAATAAAAATAAAAAATAAAAATTAAAAATTAAACTAAAAAAAAAAAAAAAAAAAAAAGGAAAAAGATATAAAAATTCCCCTCTTTATAACAGAGATTTAGTTCATGATTTACTATTCATTCATATAACATTATTAAACCATAAAGGGGACAGTCCCCTTCAAACAATATATTGTGTGGGTATTCATTTTGCATTCATTCACAGCCTTAATATCTTCCCACCCTCGTAACCTCACTAACCCTTACTTCCCCCCCCCTTCTCCCTCCCACCTAATAAGCATATATAAACGCCCACCCACTCCTCCCACTAACCCGCAGAGTAAATAGACAGCAGCAGAAATTCTAAATATTATTTAACTCTATCGTATCGTTTAATCCTTTCGGCACCATAGTGTTAAGGCGAAAGATCCAATAGGCCTCTCTGGCACATAACCTATTGAACCTATCGCCCCCCCTACTGGTGCTTACTACTTGTTCAATAGCTTTGACCTCTACCCTTCCAAGTGAGGTTCCCTGGCAACTTAGGACATGTCTAGAGAGAGGGTGGTTTTTAAGTCCACCCAGAATGTTGCGCCTATGTTCAAGAAACCTAACGTGTAGGCAGCGTATGGTGCGACCTACATACTGCAGGCCGCACCCACATTCAATAACATAAATAATATATGTCGTTTTGCAATTCAAAAAGCTCTTAATTTGAAATACTTCGCCCGTAGTAAATGATTTAAAGTCTACACTTTTCTTCTGTTTTAATCCTGCACATGTTATACACTTGTGGTTTCCACATTTGTGGAAACCCAGTGGTTTCTCAGGCATCCAATTACCGGGGTTACTCTTCAGGCTAGTTCCTTCATTTTTATTTTTATTTTCAAAATGGCTATGAACCAACTGATTTTTAAGATTCTGCCCCTTTCTAAAGATAATTCCCCCATTAGGTTCGACAATGTCCTTTAGGAATTCATCCTGTATCAATAATGTTGTATTGTTTTTTATTATATTTTTAATCTCTCGAGAGCATTCATTGAATTGTGTTACAAATTGAGTAGTTCTATTCTTTTGATCTTGTTTCCTATTTTTGGGTTTCGTACCTATATTCAATAAAGTTGTTCTCTCCATTATGTCAACTTTTTCTGTTGCTTTTTGGATTATTTCAAGTGGGTATTTTTGTTCTTTGAAAGAGGAAATGATTCCCTTGGCCTGTCTCTGATAGGCCTCATTTGTGGAACAATTTCTTTTAATTCGGATAAGTTGCCCTTTAGGGATATTATCCTTCCAAACTGTGTTGTGGGCACTTTCATAGTCTAAATATCTATTTTGATCTACCGGTTTCTGATAAGTCTCCGTCTCTAGCTTGCCATTTCTAACAGATAGCGCTATGTCCAAAAAATTAATTTGTGTAAAACTGTGAGTGCTCGTGAATTTTAAACCAAAATTATTATTATTTAAACTATCGGTGAAAATGTTTAAACTATTAATATCCCCTTTCCAAATAATAAATAAATCGTCAATAAATCTGCCATTTGAGGACCAACATGTGTGGGGAGGGGGGTTCGGGGCGGACCTGGTCCTCTATGGCAGATTTATTGACGATTTATTTATTATTTGCCCACAACACAGTTTGGAAGGATAATATCCCTAAAGGGCAACTTATCCGAATTAAAAGAAATTGTTCCACAAATGAGGCCTATCAGAGACAGGCCAAGGGAATCATTTCCTCTTTCAAAGAACAAAAATACCCACTTGAAATAATCCAAAAAGCAACAGAAAAAGTTGACATAATGGAGAGAACAACTTTATTGAATATAGGTACGAAACCCAAAAATAGGAAACAAGATCAAAAGAATAGAACTACTCAATTTGTAACACAATTCAATGAATGCTCTCGAGAGATTAAAAATATAATAAAAAACAATACAACATTATTGATACAGGATGAATTCCTAAAGGACATTGTCGAACCTAATGGGGGAATTATCTTTAGAAAGGGGCAGAATCTTAAAAATCAGTTGGTTCATAGCCATTTTGAAAATAAAAATAAAAATGAAGGAACTAGCCTGAAGAGTAACCCCGGTAATTGGATGCCTGAGAAACCACTGGGTTTCCACAAATGTGGAAACCACAAGTGTATAACATGTGCAGGATTAAAACAGAAGAAAAGTGTAGACTTTAAATCATTTACTACGGGCGAAGTATTTCAAATTAAGAGCTTTTTGAATTGCAAAACGACATATATTATTTATGTTATTGAATGTGGGTGCGGCCTGCAGTATGTAGGTCGCACCATACGCTGCCTACACGTTAGGTTTCTTGAACATAGGCGCAACATTCTGGGTGGACTTAAAAACCACCCTCTCTCTAGACATGTCCTAAGTTGCCAGGGAACCTCACTTGGAAGGGTAGAGGTCAAAGCTATTGAACAAGTAGTAAGCACCAGTAGGGGGGGCGATAGGTTCAATAGGTTATGTGCCAGAGAGGCCTATTGGATCTTTCGCCTTAACACTATGGTGCCGAAAGGATTAAACGATACGATAGAGTTAAATAATATTTAGAATTTCTGCTGCTGTCTATTTACTCTGCGGGTTAGTGGGAGGAGTGGGTGGGCGTTTATATATGCTTATTAGGTGGGAGGGAGAAGGGGGGGGGAAGTAAGGGTTAGTGAGGTTACGAGGGTGGGAAGATATTAAGGCTGTGAATGAATGCAAAATGAATACCCACACAATATATTGTTTGAAGGGGACTGTCCCCTTTATGGTTTAATAATGTTATATGAATGAATAGTAAATCATGAACTAAATCTCTGTTATAAAGAGGGGAATTTTTATATCTTTTTCCGTTTTTTTTTTTTTTTTTTTTTTTTTTAGTTTAATTTTTAATTTTTATTTTTTATTTTTATTTTTTAATTTTTTTTTTTTTTACTTTTATGAAATGTATTATATGTATACACAGAATAGATATATGAAGCATAATCTCCTTATTTGTAATCAATAATTTATATTTGATGAACTGTTGATTCATCTATCGATTTACGTATTACTGTACTGTACCGGTGTCTATGTATATTCTCCCCATAAATATATGGTTGGAGTAGGTAGTCTATATGGATTGACCCATTTTTATGCTAAACAACGCTTTTTGAAATCTATTGGATGAAATTGATTTATTGTCATATCTCGCTCTATTTATAAAGTGATTAAGTGATGTTTTAATATATTTTGTTTTCTTTTTAATTAAATTTTATGTGTTATGTGTTAAATGTGAAACTCCCCATCACGAATGGACTGATTGGTGATTCAGATAAATGAATGATTTGTCTGTGGCATATATCTCCTATAAAACGGAGAACATACCCACCTGCCGAGACTCAAATGGAATACAAACAGATCCTGTTACCGTGGTAACCACGGGACTACAGGAAAATAAACACTGCGTAACAAAGGGTGGTTACGTGTGCCGTGCTATAGCCGCGATGACGCAGCCGGAAATGACGCGGCGCTGTCCAGCCGGGAGTAACGCGGCAATAAGGACTAAAACGAAACAGAGGCTTGACCCGCATGGCGGGCGCATGCGCAGAGCACGTTAACCCACCATAAAAGGCGGAAGTCACCTAACAGCACTATTCCACTCCTGAGGAAGCCGCTGACACAGTTATCGAGGCGGAGAAACGCGTAGAGGACAAAGGGGACATCTTCTTGGCCACAATTGGACACCAGCTTATTATTCTTTGATATGACCGTACAATAGGACTGCACCAACGGTCGGAGACAAGCATCGTGGTTCATACTAAAGCCTGAAGGAAACACCCCATCCCTACCTCAATACTGGTGACAAACCTAAGTATACCATATATTTTTTCTTTTTTTGCATATGCATAATAAAAATTAATCCCTAAGCTGAAATCAATCTAAGCTTTGGATATATAACTAACAAAACGCTTGCATGCATGCAGTAAACTACTAACCAGTTTTTGGTTGAGATGGGAATGGACTAACAATTCTATATGTGTTGTGAGTCTTGTTTGTCTATTGTGGCCATGAAATTGTATATCTTTTAAATATATATTTTTTTAATAAATTACATTTATATTCAGCACAGCGCTGTACCATATTTCTTTTTGTCTTTGCTAGATAATACATAGGCAGCTGAGTAATAAAAAGGTAGTGTACTGAAGTGGCATAAGTTACAGGTAGAGTGGGAGATTCTCTAAAGCAGAAATGCGGTAAAACCCCCATTATCAGGTTTTTATCGCATTTTGGTATGCAGCAAAACCCGCAAAGCACTAAATATGTGCATGAAAATGATTGCTTGCCATTCAAATTCAGTATCTGAGATGGTACACAATGTTTGAAACCATGTTTTATGCACAATTAAAAAAGATTTGTGTGTATTTCATGTGTTTGTACAACATAAATGCAAGATGCCTCCAGATGCCTCATTCAAATATAAAAATATTCCAAAATACGGAATCCTTCTAGTCCCGAACATTTTGGATAAGGGATACTCAACCTGTACAAACTTGTAAATGTTAACATAGATATCAAAGTGTCTAAAAGGCATGAAGAGCAGAAGAAAATATATAAATATGAACAAGCCAGTTCTAGGCTGTAGCCTGAAGCCACAAGCTCTGCTCTCTGAAAATGGGTTTGGGCTGTGTTGGTTGCAGGATTATTACCACAAAGATTCTGGAATCTTAAGGCCCATACACACTGGGTGACATTGAGCTGAAAGCCGCCCAGTGTGTATGTGCCGGTGATGAACTGTGAGCTCCCGCATCATCGCTGGGAAAGCCGCTCATCTACAGATGAGCGGCTTTGAGGACGGCTTTGCATAGCTATGCAAAGCCGTTCTCTCCCCTCCGTTGGTGCCGGGTAAGGGGAAAGCCGTTCAGTGCGTATGCACTAAGCGGCTTTCTTCCCAGTGATGAATGCTGTCATTGCTGTCCATACATGCTGGGCATAGTCGCCCAGTGTGTATGGACCTTTAGTGTTGATAAGAACTTTGCCAAACCCTACACCATCCCTCAGTTTTTCAGGTACAAGAAAGGATTGTTCTTCAAAGACATTTGTGTCTTTTTAATGCACTAATAAAAACATCTTTATGAATATTGTGTTGTAGTAGTTCAATTGTGTTGAACAAAGTTTACACTCCTTTCTTAATGATACCCAAACCTATACAGCCGGGTGGGCACAATGAGGCATTTGGTGTGTGTGTGTGTGTGTGTGTGTGTGTGTGTGTGTGTGTGCGCGCGCAGACTTGGCCAGCTCAGTACATTGAAAATATCCTCCTGGTATGATAGTAGTATTGTTTCTAGATTTTCCTTTACCTTGAGAAGTTTCCTAACACATTGGTATATAAAGTTTTATTTATTGTCCCTTTTGTGTCATCTATAGTGTAGAAGCTGAATGCATGTTTTTACAATATCCAGCTTCCCCGATTACTTAGGTCACTTCTGTATTTTCATTGTATCTCTAGAGCTGGGATGATTTTAGATCAGTACAGAAAGAAGTCAAAGCTCTTCCGCACTAAAGTGCTTTTGGTCCCACTGGGGGATGACTTTCGCTACAGTGACAGCTCTGAGTGGGATCAGCAATACCAGAACTATCAGAAGCTATTTGATTACATGAACTCTCACCCTGAGCTCCATGTTAAGGTAAAGTACCTTTTTTATTTCAGTTTCAAATCCTTGATTTTTTTTTTTATTTTTTTTTTCCATGAGAACAATTTTTTCCTTTTAATTTTAATAGCATCTTGTGTGTCTTCATGCTTGGTTAGAAATGGATTGAGTATATTTCCCTTGTTCCAGTACATGCTGCTGTGCTATGTAACCTACTTTTTTTGTTTGTGCAGTCCCTGTCATTCCCATTACTTCTCCTTTCCTGATCCAGTACACCGTATTAACAACATTGTTCTATTTTTTTTCTCTTCATATTATACACATTGGAGAATTGAATCTGCATTTAGCGGTGATATGATACTTGCATAGTTAAAGCTGACACATTACATTTTGGTCAAATTTGCCAACATATGAGTGTCTTTTTAGGTTTAAAATTCATAACATTCTTGTCCCCAAAAAGGACATGTACAGAGAAATAGACAATGAGAATTAGTTTTTTTTAAATATCACGAGGCACGCTCTTGTTGTAAGAATTTGTGATAGGACATTAAATTGTATGTAGCATTTGAGTCAAATATTAGTTCACCACAGGCTACAATAAACTTAACTTAAAAAAAGAAGAAAAAGTTCCTTTCTAAGTAAACCACCATGAAAGCGAGCTTCTCTTCCATCGTTCATTATGCAAGTCAAATTAAAGACCGTTTTTATCACCCGTAAAAGGACCCTCAATTTCATCCTGGCACATTAGATCCGGGATAAGTTCCTGATCCCATGTGTTATTGGGGCTCCGACATCTGTTTATCGTGGGTTATGTGAAGTGCCAGTATTGGTGGGAGGAGCGTGTCCTATCGGGGCTTATTGTATAACTCCCGGCAAAGCTACTGTATAAGCGGTGGTACATTACCACTGCTAATCTGATATACCCCCCCCATGACACTAATACATGTATTTGGGTAGGTTGCAGGAGTTATTTCTAACTGTAAATATAGGGGTTGGCTGTTCATTATTTTGCAGCGTTAAAGAAAAGTTAATTGGTGGGTATGCAAGTTAATTTCTCGATAAGTGGCTTAAAGTGCTCCGGAAACGTCTGGGATCAGGAGATCTCATCTCGTGCGCTGTTTAACATTTATCTGCCCGATCTTCCGATCCCATAGAAGAGCATATACATTGCGAGTCAACCAGAATGATGGCCACTGTGCTCAGAGTATCGTTTTTTTGCTGCTTTGCGATCTAACTAACACCACTTGCATGAATGCCCATCCCTCACTGCCCGCCGAATGTCCCCGCAGGCCTGTGAATGGATCTTTTGCATAAACCTCAATTCGCAGCCTTGAGTGGAAACTCTAAATCATTTGATGGTCACCAATCATCGACTGATTTCAGAAGCGCTTGCTAATCTAAGTCACTCTCTGGTGACTTAGATTACCAGCGCCATGCTCCATGAACAGGGTGGGCAACTGACATTCGGTGACGTCAGCTGCCCACTCACTCCCGTTTTCATTCTTTCTGCATACTCCCCTCTGCTACGAGCGCCTCTGAGACTATGCAAGTCTCCGAGGGCACCCGCAGAGATGACCTGCATATGCACAGATCCTCAACATCGGACACCAATGCGAATTTGCAACATGGGGTCCTAAGCTGAATGAGAGGGCTTGTGTGTACAAGCCTCACAGAAGGGGGTATACAGTGCTTGGCTGACTGGGAGAATTTACATGATCAACTGAGGTCGAAAAGCTGTGTACTTGGCCTACTAGAGTTTTTCTTATTTTATTTCCATCTCAATATACAACTTGTTTTGCAGGCACAGTTTGGTACACTATCTGACTACTTTGAGGCTCTGAGAAAGGTTACCAGTGTTGACGAATCCAGCAGCCCATCATTTTTCCCAGTGTTGAGTGGAGACTTCTTCACTTACGCAGACCGAGATGACCACTATTGGAGTGGGTACTTTACTTCCCGACCTTTCTATAAACGACTAGAGCGAGTTATGGAATCCCATCTAAGGCAAGCTTTTTATTATGATATGTGGTGTTATTTTTGCTTTGTCATGTGACATGAAATGGAACACATTAGAAGAAGCCAATGCACATGAGGCATCCGGAATACATATGAAATCCAGGCGTTCGAAATCCCGACGCCGGTATAGCGACCGCCGAAATCCCGACTAGGGGGGGACGTGGATCGCGCCCCCCGCCTATAAAAACTTTCCTTAGTACTAAATATTTTTAGGAGTTATTTTTTTTTCTATCTATCATTGGTATACAGTGACTTGACTAAGGTCAACCTGACTAAAGGTCGACAGGGTCATTAGGTTGACTCAAGAATTAGGTCGACATCGGGAATGTTGGCAGTCAAAATGTTGATATGTGGCTTTTCACTTTTTTTTTGGGTGTGAAAAAAACCCCATGTCGATCTAATGCTTGTAGCCCTAGTTGGAGTCTATCCAATAAACCATACCCATAATCATTCACTTAGAACATACACTTAAGGGGGTATTCAGTATAGGATTCAAGGTTCCGGCTGTCAAGTGTCGGAAAGTCCATGGATTGACTAATACGGCCGCGGATTGTTAAAAACCAGCTGTGAATTTGATAGTCTGCGGCCGTTTCCAACAAACCAGATCCGACAGAACTTAACACCTATTCGAATACCCGCCATAAGGGTCAATTTACTACAATCTTTTAAAATTGTTGCCCATAGGAACCAATCAGATTCTGTCTATCATTTTCTAGAACACAATAAAGAAATGATAGCATCTAGATGCTATGGGCAACAATTTTATAAGCTTTAGTAAATACCCTTTGCTCTTGGATAAGAGCAAAAAGATGCAGTTAAACTAAACACTTCACTTGATGAGACCTTTTATTATATTTAAAGAACATAAAGAAAGTTATGTTTAATTTATGTGTAGCATTTTTATGTAAAGCTGTCTGTTTGCTTTGGCACACTCGTCCATTCATTACTTTGTCCACCAAGAGTCCGGAAACAGAGAGAAAGTGTTTAAATACATAATAGATTTATTCAGCTGTGTAGTCATAATGAGTAAATCTAACACTTTAATTTGTAGGAAAGGAAATATTGATTAGTACAAGCTTTAATAATGGATTGTGTTCCATCTGTTCTTACCACAATACAGACCTGCATCCTCTTTATTATGGAACAAGGTTGCTTAAAATAACAATTGTATTGTTTTTTTTGTTTTTTTAATGTGCGCAAAGGCCACCATTAATTTAAATATTCAGGGATCGAATATTGCCTTTGACGTTTTCCAGCATGACTAGAATTCTCTGTAATTGAGAAGGCAGTAAAGTAACTAAGATAAAATGTATTTATTACTTGTTTATTTTTAATGTTACATTCAATTAGGGATTCCTGTAACGGCAATTAAACAGGCATGATTATGGCTTGGTTTCATTGTAATTTTGATTGAAATAATACCTTACTGAAAATTCTCGAACAAGGAATAACTATTATATTCCCCATTTGCCTCTATGAATAATGCACTGGAAGAACAAAGCTCATAAATGCCTTCTTAAGCAGCCTTAATATGTCTTGTCACAACTGTCACTGCCTTGGATAATTCTCAAGGACATTACATTAGTATTCAAAAAGGCAAAACTATGGTGAGGTTTTAGTAACGCATGTTACCTTCAAGTGTTCTTCATCTTATTTAACTGTTTATGTACACTATTTTTAATTTATATGCAGAAGTGGACAAATATGTTGGTGCCCTTCCATGACAAAAGACAAACCCATGTTTTAATTTGTATTTTTTATTTTTATTTGCTGAATGAATAAGAAAATTCCAAATGGATTTGGCATCCTGCATGGTTTGTTCCATATGTAATAAAAATTAGGCGTTGCACTAGATTTTTTTAAATTCAAAATCCTATTTTCAATTATGGGACCATTAACTTAATTATTGCACACTATTTTTTTTTCAATAACTGCATTTGAGCAATGTCTAGCTCTCAAAATCTTCTGTACCTGTTGACAGGTAGTTTGGCCCGCCCTTCCTTGGCAAACCGCTCAGCTGTGTCCGGTTTCATGGGTGTCTTCTCTAGACTGCGTGCTTCAATGCAAATAGCTCTCTTTTTTTTTTTTTTTTTTTGCCTTTGGTGGCATTTAAAGGTGGCACATTAGTCGGTGTACATAATCTAAATTTTATTTATTTTAGATCTGCTGAACTACTCTATACTTTAGCTCTTGTACATACACAAAGGACCAGCAAACTGCAGACCTTTCCATCAGGAGAGCATTATAAGTTACTCACAGAAGCCAGGAGAAATTTGGGACTTTTCCAGCACCATGATGCAATCACTGGAACTGCAAAAGACTGGGTGGCGGTAGATTACGGCACAAGGTAAATCTTTTTCATCTCCGCTAAATAAAGGACTGAGAACAATGCTATTAAATCACATATAATAATAATTCAAAATGGCTTTTCTAAGCATTTAAAAGATCATTGCAGGACCGCTTGGGAAAATTAGGGATTACCTTTCCAATCTAGTGTGTTTGAATGTTAGGGGTAGGTGTATTGAGATAAATAGATAGAAATATTTAAATTGTATAGCGCACACATATTCCGCAGTCGCTGTACAGAGACTATTTGAACATTCACATCAGTCGCTGCCCCAGTGGAGCTTACATTCTAAATTCCCTACCACATGTACACGCACACACATTCATTATAGGGTTAATTTTGTTAGGAGCAAAGTAGCCTACCAGTATATATTTGGATTCTGGGAGGAAACCGGAGTACCCGGAGGAAGCTCACGCTAGTACGGGGAGTATATACAAACTCCGCACAGTTAGTGCCATGGTGGGAATCAAACCCATGACCTCAGTGCTGTGAGGCAATAATGCTAACCACTACACCGTCCGTGCTGTCTAGAACAAATGCAATGATGAGTACTGCAGATACAAATGTGTTTTTGTACATTTTTTTGCTGCAGTCACTTCAAAAAGACCCTGAGGGCCAGGCTTTATGCTATAGGTGTCTCTCACAACTTTTTAGCTGAAAATCTATAATGCGTAACCCACTGTGGCTAGGATGCGGGAGCAGACTGCCTAGTAATCTGATATGCCACAGTTGTATATTTGTGTGACTTCAACTGTATACGAAGTGCTAGGATGCAGCACCATGTCTTTATTTACATCTTCTGTTCTACATATACGGACTGTTGTACACAGTACTAGTGCATAGCTGCGCTATGCAAAGCCATCCTCAAAGCCGCTCATCTGCTGGTAATTCCAGCAGATGACGGCTTTCCCGGCGATGATGCAGTAGCGCTAGTCGCTGGGCCATACACACTGGGTGTCTTATAGCTGAAACTTGCTGTTTTGAGCGGCTTTCAGCTCAGTCACCCAGTGTGTATGGGCCTTTAGTTTAGGTGTTATATAACTATTGAATTCTATAGTAGAGTGATAGAGAGATGTGACTCCGTATTATATAAATAGATGGATTGTACTTTACCATTATGTGGACTGCCACTCAGGGGAGGCCACCAAGTAGAGGCACAAGGCCCAGAAGTGTCAAGGGGAAGATATCAGGGTGGCACAGTATTGCGGTGGGGAGAGTACTTAGGTTTTTAAAAAGTGCTACATAGCAGTCCTAACTTTTAATCGTAGTTACTGTAATAGTAAAAATTACTGCGGAGCTTTTCCAAAGAAAAGTATAGATGCGCAATAATTATACCCAATAAAATAATTGTAACATGAGCTCCTGCGGTCCTGCACAATCTCTCCGCACTCCATGCAGATATGGCTATCAGTTCACTGCCTGGCAAAAGGATGGATGGATGGAAGGTAAAGGCAAAAAATTCCAGGATTTCAACCCTGCTATGGAGCAGGGTTGTTCCCTTGTTTAACCCGGGGACCTAGCCGGTGTGAATGGGGTAGGGGATACTTACCTGGGTTGCCGGTCCTCGGTGTGCTGTCTGGCCGCACACAGGCGGCGGGTGCAAATGACTGGACAGGCGGTGGATGAAGGTGGCGCAGCTCTCCAGTGGCAGTGAGGGCACTGGAGAGCTGTGCCATCTTCATCCGCCGGCTGTCCCGTCATTTGCGGCCGCCGCCCGTGTGGATCCCTGGCCTGCACGGAGGACCAGCAACCGGGGTGAGTATTCTACACACCTCCTGCCCACCTCCACCGCCATCTGCCGACTGCCCGTCTCCTCCTGCCGACCTCCTTCCCGCCCCTTCACACACCAGAAAATGCAGGGACTTTTCTGGTGTGAAAGGAGTTTTATTTTTCAAACCCAGTCTGTAGTATGGCAGTTAGTATCTGGTTGGCTGGCTGTTTATCACTCTCCATGTTATCCATTTTTGTGCTTGATACATCTGGCCCTATATTTGAAAAATGCAAGTTAGAAGTTGTTTGGTATATCTCTGTCCACTTTATATATCGCCAAGGCTTATTACCCATAGTGTCTTCGTACTGCATCTGCTCACTACTGTATATACGATTGCTTAGCAAAGGGCATATATTCAATAAGAATCAGAGTATCTAACCTACAATTGGAGTCTGGAGGGGGGTTAAATTTGTCCTTCAAGGTTGAAAGTTTTTCTATGAACATTAAGAGCCTTTGACTTGGCAACAATTTCACTCCATTTATTGGAGTAAAAGACCACCGGACATGTGGGGGTGCTGGACAATCTGAGGAAATAATTTAGATTGCCTGTCATCCAGCATGTTTGGCAACCTGACTATCCTGTCCCATGTGTTCATTAGACATACAAGTCTGAATATATAAAGTATTCTCTGTATTACAATATTTTTACAGCAATGTTAAATAATAATAGACTGTTCTCTTCTTGTGTGGGTTAGTCTGAGGTGCACTTAACTTTTTACATTGTGAAATGTAAAAGGAAATGTTCCAGTACCTTGCCAAGGATTACATTTTTATGGATGTCAGAATGACATTGACAGTGCAACTAATGTTGCTAGATCATGTTGTTGGTGCCAGTTTAAATAGAACTTTTAAAAAACAAAAAGTTTGTTGATCGATAAATAGGTAAGACGTGATCTCTATATGATGTAATTTTCTCTTATTGTGCAGACTTTATCATTCTCTGATGAATCTGAAGAGAGTGATTGTAGATTCTGCGCACCTACTGATTCTTAAGGACAAAGAGACCTACAGCTACAATCCATCAGCTCCATTCTTCAGTATGGTGGGTTAGTTTGAATGCTATTTTTAGTAACACTATGTTTTTAGTCATTTTCATTTTGTATGCTTGTGTGTGTTTATTTTTATTTTATTTTTTTAAGCCTGCCACACACCTACAGTCTGTAAGCAAGATAACAGCCCTGAGACCGTAGCAGAGCACCTTGTAATGTTTTATACACTGTAATAAAGCCTGGCTGCCTTAGGCCCCATACACACTTGCCGATGCCACCGCAAGTGCAGCGGGGAGGGGCAATGGCTGTGCTGCTGCTGAAGCATGGTTGACTAGGACCTCCCTCATCTGGACATGCTGGACAGGAAGGTGGTCATTACTGACGCATGGGAGTGAGCATCATTAATGACAGGGAGTGTACACACTAGTCGATATTGTCCACAATATCGACTAGTGTCTATGGGGCTTTAGGCCAAGGGATGCTATTATGTAAGACGGATTATGTCAGTAAATGTATTTTCTATAGACAGGGATGAAATCTATACATCTTCGTTATACAGGCATTATGTGCTATATGACGCCCATATAATGAATTGTAAGTCGTGCTTCTTTCTTCTGTGGTATATGTTAATAGCAGCACTGTTGTCCTTTTTATTCTGTTTTTTTTTTTTTTTTTTAGTTTGTATATTTAGTTGGCTATTCAATAAGTCTGTTTTATTCTCATAGGCGAATAAACTGAGCTAATTTGATCCCTGAATATTCAGTTGTGGCCGTTTGTCGCCTCTATTGAAAGTGTTTTTCACCAGTGCCTTATCATTTATTTTCAGCGGGAAAGGTATTGGCACAAAATGCTTTAAAAACTTGTGAACAACAGTTGCAATTTTGTCGGCAAAGTGTCAACAACATGTGGATCGGCAGCTGATTCACTTGTCCTGGTGTTTTGTTTTTTTATTTCGTCTCTCCCAAATTTTTCACCTAGTTAAATAATCAGCCCTTCAATTTAATAGGGCGAATCCTCATTCGCCCACATAAACTGAGTTTTGAAAACCCCTGTTACAGCTCATTCTTATTATTGTATATTATAGGATGATGTGCAGAAAGCGCAAGATGCATTACCCCAAAAGACCATCATTAAAGTGACTGGGCAGCCAAGGTGAGTATATTACCAGATCATTTTCAATGTTATTATTAGAAGACTACCGGTCTCGAGCTGCATACAAAGCTTTCCAATCACTTACTAAAGCTGGTCAGACAGAACATCTTGCACAATACAGGGTTACTATAAACAAGATAAACCAAAGTATTATTGATGCTGGCACTCCAATACATCCATCAAATCTCCAGGTGCCTTCATAAGATTGATGTACTGTACACAGCATATGGATCTGGTGAAGAAATCCACAACACGGCACTCAGGGCTTTGTGAGAAGAGTATTTATTAACAACATTTCGGGGTACCTTGCCCCCATCATCAGGCAACCATACACAAATGCCACATAAACATATCTCACCTTTTATATTGTGTAGACAGCCCTCCCTCCGAGCCACTGATGTTCTCCATACTTCGGGGCTGAAGTAGTCATCTGACGTACTTCTGGTTTTGAGTCTGGGAAGACTCCAGGACGTGATTGAACTTAGCGCTTCCCTTGTGCCGACACCAGGAAAAATATAGATAAAGATGTAATACTTCCTTTTATGTGTATATGGTTTGCGTTGTCTAAAATTCCTCCGACATTGAATAGGCAATATTCCAATATGCGAATATGAAAGATAAAAAAAAACAACAATGTGTATATCTATGGAGATATCTTTTTTTCTCTCCTTTTAAAACAGTGATGTCTGAATAATAATTGCGCACCTCACTTACACATGTGAGATGCGTATATATATGTAACGGTATCTTTCCTTGAAAAATGGGTGGCGTACCCGTACTCACGATCTGTTGTAGTTTTCTCCTCTCATAAAGGTATCTTTGTGACTTCTTTTTGTAATAACATCATATTTATTTTCTTGTTACAAATATTTAAAAAGGCACACATATAAAAGGAGGATAAGGTGGGGTTCTGAGGTGACTATTGGTCCGCACACTTGAAATTCGATCCGGACAAACTTCAAGGTTTGAACCTATTAGGTACTTGTCAGCTCTTACCTTATATCCTTCCTTTAAAATAGTAAAAAGATAGTGACAGGCTCCTTAGATCGACATGTTTCGGGACATCAAGTCCCTTTTTCAAGATGGGCTCTGTCACTAATGAGAACTGCTTAAATAGCCTGTCCTTGCAGGACTTCCGGTTACGGAGCTTATACTTCCGGTGGGCAGTTATATATAAAAACATCGTAATAATAGGGATAAAACTAGCGTTAAATACATAGGGTAATATTGGTCATATATGTCCGTTTTGATATACTCCAACAGGAGTTACATGTCCGTTTTTCCGGTTTGTACGCTGTGTCTTCGTAATATAACAATCCCGGTCACATGGCCGGAAGTTCGGCTGTGATGCGTTGCGGAAGCGAGTGTCCCCTGCTTCTATGCGTTCCACTTGCCGGATGTGAGGTAGCGCTATTACAGATCATCGCTGATTCTCCCCAAAGGGAGTTCTGTCAAATAACGTTTGTTCTTCATTCGTTCTGTTATGTATATTTATCGTTCCTGACTTGAATATGCTCTTAAATAAATAAAAGAATTGTACATCATACATTTGAACTATTTATAATATTATTTGTATACTATAGTGTTTCATGTTTAAAAGAGGAAACCCAGTGCATAATAGGTGGTCAAGTGACAACTTGAATAGGGTGAGCATAATGGTGTGACAATATATAGAATATAGAAAAAATATAGAAAAAATATAGAAAAAATAAGAAGAAAACCATGAATAGGAATATGAGTGGAAAAAGGCGAAAAAAGGAGAAAAAGAAAAGAAAAATGAAGGAATAGAAGTGTAAAAATAAAAATAAAAGAAAAAATAAAAATAAAAATAAAAAACAAAAAACAAAAAACAAAAGAATAAATATAAATATAAAATAAAAAATAATAAAATAAAAATAAAAATAAAAATAAAAATAAAAATAAAAATAAAAATTAAAAAATTAAAAAATAACATAAATAAATAAAAAAAAAAAAAAAAAAAAAAAAAAAAATAGAAAATAAAATAGAAATAAAAATAAAAAAGTAAAAATAAATATAAATATAAATAAAAATAAAAATAAAAATAAAAATAAAAATAAAAATAAAAATAAAAATACAAATAAAAATACAAATAAAAATACAAATAAAAATAAAAATAAAAATACAAATAAAAATAAAAATAAAAATAAAAATAAAATATAAAAATGAAAGATATGGAAATAAAAGGTAAAAACGGTATAAAGATGGATGATGGTGATAGAATTACAAGAACCACTTGAGCTCAAAGTCTTGATTGAGCCCGTATGGTGATAAAGTTTTAAGCTCATATATCATCTTCATCTCAGCTTTAGCTAGATTAGTTTCCACATTTCGATCTTTCCATGTAGGTATAATCTTCTTGATGCCCAAAAACCTTCGGATCTCTCTTGTAGAACATGCATGTGTATCTTTGAAATGGCTAGAAAGATGGTGGGTTTGCATCCCTTTTTTAATGTTCCTTAAGTGCTCCCCTATACGAGTTTTTAACGGCCTTGTTGTTCTGCCAATATAGAAAAGGCCGCAGGAGCATTCTATGGCGTATATTACATTGGAGGTCTGGCACGTGATGAAGTCTTGTATTTTCATCTCGACGTTATTTATAGAAATTGATGTAGTTTTGGAATCTGTGGATGAAATTTGTCTGCATCCTTGGCAAAGGCCGCAGCGATGAAAGCCTCTCGTTCTAACTGTTGGCTGGCGTTCTTCCGGGAGTGTGCTCTTAACCAGAAGATCCTTTAGATTACGTGATTTTCTATAAATAAAGTTAGGTTTGGAGGGGAGGAGTTCTTTTAAAACGGGGTCTTTTTGTAAAATGTACCAATTTCTTTTGAAAATTTTTTCTATTTTTTTGTGATTTTTGTCATATCTGGAAATAAAGGAAAATTGGAAGTCTTTCTTTTGGTTATTCTTTTTTTCTTCATTTCCTTTTCCTATTACGATCTCTTTTGGTTTAATTAGCGAAGATCTCTCCTTCCTTGTGATGACATCTATGGTGTTGTTAAGGGTTGACTCATTGTATCCTTTTTCCAGAAAGTTTTTCTTCATTTTGTTTACCTGAGAAATGTAATTTATGTCTTCGCTACAGTTTCGTCGTACTCTTAAAAATTGACTTTTGGGAATACTTTTTAACCAGGGACCGTAATGTTGGCTGTTAACTGGGATGTAGGTGTTGACATCAGTAGGTTTATTATAGATTTTAGTGTGAATTTTATTGTCATGAATGTAAATCGTCAAATCCAAGAAGTTGACCTCTTTGGGACTGATGTCAAAAGTGAACTTTATGTTTACTTTGTTGTCATTTAATATGGAGATAAAGTGCTTATAACCTTATTTGGGAAGTTCTTGTAGCAGCACCATGTTCGGACACCGGGACAGAAGAATGGAAAAAACAATTGAAGCATTCAAATTTGAGTCCAAAGAAAAGACACCGGAACTCACGGATGACAGCCTAGAGATGGCTATGCATAAACTTGGAGATTGGCTTATAAAAGAAAACAAACTGTGGTGGGAGGTAGCCACCATGGAAAAATATCAAGCCGAACAGATTATACCTAAAGGCCTCCGCCTAAAAAAATCTCCATCCTTCCAAGAAAATTCTGAAGAATTCCGGACAGAATGGAACATGATATTAAATACATGCTCCTTCTCCTTAATGGAACTCATATTAAAGGAACGCAGAAAAAAATTAAAAGAAGTAGAAGAACGGATCAACATTCTTCAAAAACTTATAAAACCATTTGAAAAATTACCTATGTTCGAACTTTTGGAGATAGAAATTATCAAACGTATAGAAAAGAACACCAACTTTCTAACACGTAAAAAACAGAAGAAACTGAAAAGAGACTACAATTTTTACAAAGAAGGAGGATATGACAACCTCTCCAATCAAAATTATGATAATAAAAAAAAGAAACATCAAGAACACACACAGAAAAACAAAAAGAAATATAAGAAGATCAGACCAGATGTATATGAAATTCAAGAAAAACCTATGACACCTGAGGACATAACACCTCAAAAATATAGAGAAAGGAAAAGAGAAGAAGATCACTACCAGTATAGACATCCATCTGTACCTAAATACCGAGAGGATGAAGGGAGAAGAGAAAGACACCCATACGGTATCCATCGATGGAATAATTACAACCAAAATCAACATCAGAATCGAAGAAGGTGGAATCCATATCACACTAGATACAATAATGACAACTACCATAACAATTATCCACCCTCATACAGAGAACAAAGACATCCAGGTGCAAACTGGAGAGAACATTTTAGAAATAATAACCATCAAGATTTCGACCATAGAACTCACCAAGAAACAACATGGAGAAATCATCACACAAACCAAAGAAGACCAGAAAGACGACCTCAACATGAATATCATTATGAGAATAGGGGAAGGAGGAACCATGAAAATAAGACCGCCCAAACCCCTCCACAATATTCGAGGACAAGCATGAAACCAAGAAGCATCTCACCAAGGAAGATAAGATTCAACGAAACTCCAAAATCTATGATGAAACGTCATAAGAAAAATATTCACCAATCCCCGTTAAGATACAGGGAACAGGATGAGAGACACCCCAGAACAACTACACGTAAACCAGATCAGTCAATGTTAAAAAGAACAAGAGAAGATACAAACATCTCAAGGAACCGAACGGAACAACCTTTTTTGGAACAAAGGAGAAGATCCCGAGGGAGAAAGAGGACACTGTCAGAAGACTTTGTCAGCCCAAAAAGAAGATAAATAAAGTAAACAAATCTCATAAAACCAAAAGGGGAACAAGAGGGGGAAAAACATCAAAAAAAGAATATCAAAAAAGGAAACGCACCAAAATAAGAGCAAAAAAGAAAACCCCCATATCTGAAGCAGGTATAATCTTTTCAGAAGAAGAAGAGAGAAAGGATTGCATCTATAACCTCAGCAACAGGAGGCTAACAGATGTTGAAGAGAACCTACTGAAGAAAGGTCTAAAATATGCACCCACTTCCTCCACGGGGTCCTTTGAGAAATTTGTAGACATACACAAGTTTATACGCAAAATTACCCTAAAAAAAATTTTTGCCCTCAAAGAAAAAGAAGAAAAGAAACCCCAAGAAACACAACCAAACGTAGATCAAGGGAACGAAGAAAACAATAAGGACATGGCCCCAATGAAGAAGAAGAAGAAATCAAAATTTTACCCTGCACATATTAAAGGTAATTTCATCGACACTTTTAACAAAATAGTTATAGAAGAAATGGAAAAGGTCGAAACAAATAACAAAAAAGAAAAGAAAAGAACCACCTCTCAGAATCTCACCAAGAAGGAAAGGGATGCCATAAAGGACTTAAAAGAAGATAAATCCATAGTCATTAAACCTTGCGATAAGGGGGGGGGCATCGCAATTTTGGACAGACAAGACTACATCTCAGAGATCCAAAGACAACTTGGCGACAAGGAAACATATAAAAAGTTAAGTTCGGACCCCACCAGTAGGATCAAGGAAGCTTTCAAGAAACTTTTGGATAAACATATTGCCACCAAAGGAATCGACCAATCCGAACACGATTTTATTAACATAGAGGAACATATTACACCAACAATTTATGCACTTCCGAAAGTGCATAAAGATGCATCCAAACCCCCAGGGAGACCTATAATTGCGGGCACCAATTCCTTGACGTCAAATTTATCAGAGATTATAGATGGACTCCTTCAGCCATTGGTAATAAAAAATCCAGCCTATCTAAAGGATACAGGGGACGTATTAAATCTACTTGAAGGTACCCTATGGCGTCCAGGAATGTTCCTAGGCACCGGAGACGTAACGTCATTGTATACCTGTATTTCTCATGAGGACGGTCTAATAGCAGTGTCCCATTTTTTAGAAAAATCTCAATACACACAACAGAAAAAAGATTTTATAAAGGAGGCCATTTCTTTTATTTTAAATAACAATTATTTTTATTTCGAGGGCAAATTCTTTTTACAAATTAAAGGGACGGCCATGGGCACAAAATTCGCCCCTTCTTACGCAAATCTTTTTATGGCGTTCTGGGAAGAAGAATATATTTTCAAGAATGAAAAGATTAACTTAATAAAATGGAAACGTTACATAGATGACGTTCTTGTTATATGGGAAGGAGAAGAGGAAGCACTACAGCACTTTATCTCCATATTAAATGACAACAAAGTAAACATAAAGTTCACTTTTGACATCAGTCCCAAAGAGGTCAACTTCTTGGATTTGACGATTTACATTCATGACAATAAAATTCACACTAAAATCTATAATAAACCTACTGATGTCAACACCTACATCCCAGTTAACAGCCAACATTACGGTCCCTGGTTAAAAAGTATTCCCAAAAGTCAATTTTTAAGAGTACGACGAAACTGTAGCGAAGACATAAATTACATTTCTCAGGTAAACAAAATGAAGAAAAACTTTCTGGAAAAAGGATACAATGAGTCAACCCTTAACAACACCATAGATGTCATCACAAGGAAGGAGAGATCTTCGCTAATTAAACCAAAAGAGATCGTAATAGGAAAAGGAAATGAAGAAAAAAAGAATAACCAAAAGAAAGACTTCCAATTTTCCTTTATTTCCAGATATGACAAAAATCACAAAAAAATAGAAAAAATTTTCAAAAGAAATTGGTACATTTTACAAAAAGACCCCGTTTTAAAAGAACTCCTCCCCTCCAAACCTAACTTTATTTATAGAAAATCACGTAATCTAAAGGATCTTCTGGTTAAGAGCACACTCCCGGAAGAACGCCAGCCAACAGTTAGAACGAGAGGCTTTCATCGCTGCGGCCTTTGCCAAGGATGCAGACAAATTTCATCCACAGATTCCAAAACTACATCAATTTCTATAAATAACGTCGAGATGAAAATACAAGACTTCATCACGTGCCAGACCTCCAATGTAATATACGCCATAGAATGCTCCTGCGGCCTTTTCTATATTGGCAGAACAACAAGGCCGTTAAAAACTCGTATAGGGGAGCACTTAAGGAACATTAAAAAAGGGATGCAAACCCACCATCTTTCTAGCCATTTCAAAGATACACATGCATGTTCTACAAGAGAGATCCGAAGGTTTTTGGGCATCAAGAAGATTATACCTACATGGAAAGATCGAAATGTGGAAACTAATCTAGCTAAAGCTGAGATGAAGATGATATATGAGCTTAAAACTTTATCACCATACGGGCTCAATCAAGACTTTGAGCTCAAGTGGTTCTTGTAATTCTATCACCATCATCCATCTTTATACCGTTTTTACCTTTTATTTCCATATCTTTCATTTTTATATTTTATTTTTATTTTTATTTGTATTTTTATTTGTATTTTTATTTGTATTTTTATTTTTATTTTTATTTTTATTTATTTTTATTTATATTTATTTTTACTTTTTTATTTTTATTTCTATTTTATTTTCAATTTTTTTTTTTTTTTTTTTTTTTTTTTATTTATTTATGTTATTATTTTTTAATTTTTTAATTTTTATTTTTATTTTTATTTTTATTTTTATTTTTATTTTTATTTTATTATTTTTTATTTTATATTTATATTTATTCTTTTGTTTTTTGTTTTTTGTTTTTTATTTTTATTTTTATTTTTTCTTTTATTTTTATTTTTACACTTCTATTCCTTCATTTTTCTTTTCTTTTTCTCCTTTTTTCGCCTTTTTCCACTCATATTCCTATTCATGGTTTTCTTCTTATTTTTTCTATATTTTTTCTATATTTTTTCTATATTCTATATATTGTCACACCATTATGCTCACCCTATTCAAGTTGTCACTTGACCACCTATTATGCACTGGGTTTCCTCTTTTAAACATGAAACACTATAGTATACAAATAATATTATAAATAGTTCAAATGTATGATGTACAATTCTTTTATTTATTTAAGAGCATATTCAAGTCAGGAACGATAAATATACATAACAGAACGAATGGAGAACAAACGTTATTTGACAGAACTCCCTTTGGGGAGAATCAGCGATGATCTGTAATAGCGCTACCTCACATCCGGCAAGTGGAACGCATAGAAGCAGGGGACACTCGCTTCCGCAACGCATCACAGCCGAACTTCCGGCCATGTGACCGGGATTGTTATATTACGAAGACACAGCGTACAAACCGGAAAAACGGACATGTAACTCCTGTTGGAGTATATCAAAACGGACATATATGACCAATATTACCCTATGTATTTAACGCTAGTTTTATCCCTATTATTACGATGTTTTTATATATAACTGCCCACCGGAAGTATAAGCTCCGTAACCGGAAGTCCTGCAAGGACAGGCTATTTAAGCAGTTCTCATTAGTGACAGAGCCCATCTTGAAAAAGGGACTTGATGTCCCGAAACATGTCGATCTAAGGAGCCTGTCACTATCTTTTTACTATTTTAAAGGAAGGATATAAGGTAAGAGCTGACAAGTACCTAATAGGTTCAAACCTTGAAGTTTGTCCGGATCGAATTTCAAGTGTGCGGACCAATAGTCACCTCAGAACCCCACCTTATCCTCCTTTTATATGTGTGCCTTTTTAAATATTTGTAACAAGAAAATAAATATGATGTTATTACAAAAAGAAGTCACAAAGATACCTTTATGAGAGGAGAAAACTACAACAGATCGTGAGTACGGGTACGCCACCCATTTTTCAAGGAAAGATACCGTTACATATATATACGCATCTCACATGTGTAAGTGAGGTGCGCAATTATTATTCAGACATCACTGTTTTAAAAGGAGAGAAAAAAAGATATCTCCATAGATATACACATTGTTGTTTTTTTTTATCTTTCATATTCGCATATTGGAATATTGCCTATTCAATGTCGGAGGAATTTTAGACAACGCAAACCATATACACATAAAAGGAAGTATTACATCTTTATCTATATTTTTCCTGGTGTCGGCACAAGGGAAGCGCTAAGTTTGGTTCACCATCTTTTTTTCATATTGTATTTTACTCTAGAAGTCTTTCTAAGGTTAGACTTTAAGGTTTACCTGATAAGCAGCTCCCCTTGGTGCGCCCGAGATACATCCCATACCCCAATTGAACAATCCAGGACGTGATTGCCTAGCAACTCTTTACTGGAAGTGCGGCTTTGACCGACGCCGGGATGCGGTAGCCTGGCAACACCAGACCGGACCTACGTCAGATGCAGACTTCCACCCGGAGGACGCCGATGGCTCTAAGGGAGGACTGTCTACACAATATAAGGTGAGAAGTTTATGTGGTGTTTGTGTATTGTTACCTGATGATGGGGGCAAGGTACCCCTGAAGGTAGCTTTCGAAACTTTTGTTTCAAGTGGCCATACTAGTGCAGTATATGTCTGTAAGTTTCTTTGGCTAAGTATCAAATAATTAAAACTTTTACCTTGTTGACCTATACTTGGAGCTGCACATGTAAATCTCATGGATATGGGACAAGTGTCTGATATAGATGGCTCCCCAGAACCTTTGCATAAACAACCAGTGTTCATAAATTACTTGCTCCAGTTGTAGATAGTTTGCCTTATAGGTGGGTGCTTCACATAAAAAAACAAGAAGATTGAAAAAAGCAGCGCTGAATAATTAATGGATATATGCAATGAATCAATAAATTTTTTTTTTTTTTTTATTAAAATACACTAAAAAAACAATATATATAAAATAACAATATAATGACTGATTGGACCCCGTTTAGATAGTCGCCAAACATTAATCATATAACCTGCACTGATCCAATGGTGTTATGATTGGCGGAGTCCTATACTTTGTACTCAAAGGCAGATGATGGAAATTAGCCAACTTGGGAGTCCTCACTACTGCGAGTGAACAGTTGTCCATAGATGAAACAGACAATGGACTTCCAATTAGGTTCCATTAGGTTAAAGCAAGGATCAGACGATTAAGCAGGTGGTGGGAGCAGTTCAAGTGTGGAAGAATATGTTTTCTCTAAGGCTGGGTCCAAATAGCAGCAATCACTCAACTATAGGGATGCTTCACATATCCTCTTCTAAAAAGCCACCGTACAACAGTAACAGGGTTTGTTTTCACTACCGGCGTAGCAGCCATTTTGCTTACATGAAGCCATGTGCACTCATGCTGGCATCACAAACCGCTGCAGTCATAAACTTTTTCATCCCAGCTGTGATTTTTGTTTTCTTGTTTCTCCACTTCCTGTCAGTATAAACAATCTGAAGCAAAGTTTCACAGCAGCTTTTGACGAGGACATGCTCAGATGTGTTTGGAACAAATTCATTATCATATTGATTATTGCAATAGTATTCTTATTGGCCTTCCCGAATACAGACTCTCACCACTACAGTATATCATGAATGCAGCTGCAAGGCTAATCTTCCTAGCCATATGTTCATCGTCTGTCAGTCACTTCATTGGTTACCTGTATTATACCATACTCGATACAAAATTATTTTACACACAAAGCCATAAACCAAACTACACCAACATACATATCTTCTCATCTCAAAATATCATACAACACGACCTCTACGCTCCTCCCAAGATCTGCGTCTCTCATCCACACTCATTACTCGCTCCCATTCCCGACTGCGGGACTTTCTACGGGCTGCATTCACTCTGTGGAATGCCCTCCCAAGCACAATAAGACTCTCCTCCAGTCTCCAAACCTATAAGCATTCCCTAAAAACTCATCTCTTCAGACAAGCTTATCAATTTCCAAGCAGGGCCCTCCTACCTTTTGCAAAGAAGAAAAAGGTTTCAGAGGCAGCGCTGATTCAAATAATCATTTAAAATTTATTATGGAACAATAAATACAATTATGTATTCAGATACCGGCCGGTACTTCAATTATATAAAATACACATTTAAATCACAGAATAAAAAGAAATAATAGCAATAATACGCAATACAGTTGGTTAGTGGCTTGCTGCAATGAATAATAGTAATCCACTCTTTTTCACTCCAGTTTTAGTAGATGTAATTTGTTAGTGAATAATGAACAATTAGCTCTCTCACAGCTTAGTCCAGATTAGTAAGTTATGGCATGCATGCTTTTATGGTTAGAATGGGTTAATTGGTAAGAAAACATGAAGGGAATGAATGGTGCTCAATTGAGCTATAACCTGCTCTCCTCCGATTCGGTCACTCAGTCAGTCTGTGGGGGGATTTTTGTATCCAGCTGTTGATTCCTTGCAGTAAATGCAAAACAGCTTCCAATATTGGGTCCACAGGTGGGGGTGCGATAGCGGAGGTAGGGAATATGCAGGAAGGCACAATGCAGAAAGGCACAATGAAGTAGCGGTCAGCGTCTGGTCTCCTTAACGCGTTTCTCGGCCTGTCACGCTCGGCCGCTTCATCAGAAGGACGTAGATGTAGTGCGCCCCCGTCGCTCAGATTTTATGGCGTTCAGGGCTTAGTGTGCGCTTGCGCTGTTTGGACTTCTCCAAGCCTCGTTTTCATTCAGACGCGCCAAGCGTCCATATTGCGTTCCATTCACGCTCACACCTCGTTTTCGCAAATGCGGAAGTGTTCGTTTGGTGAGCGCCTTTGAAAATCATATGTGTATTATTATACACTCACACCTCGTTTTCATATGAGGATTCACATTGATGGATTGGAAGTCACGTGTGCCACTTCTATTTTGTATAGAGAATATTCTATGCAGCATTTTAATTTTCAGTCCGTTTTTTTGTATATATATTGATTAAGCAGATGTATATATACATGAATTAAATAATTCGCAGATAGGAGTTTTTTTTTTTTTTTTTTTTTTTAAATATATATAGAATTGAAAGCACACTAACATGATCTCAAAGAAAAGATATATACATAGAAAAACCATGTATACACACACAAATTTACACTAATCTAACACAATAAAATAATTTAAAATCTTACTTTTATCATAGGAATGTCGCCATTGTTTGCTTTTACTTATTTATATATATTTATATTATTTTTATTATTAGATGATCACAATAATTGTCTTGATCATAATTAATTAATTTATTTTACGCAGAGTATAACAGTAATTAATATTCTTTCTAACATACTGTTATTAATAAACCAATTTATTATCAGTTTTAATAATTGTCAAAACACGACACGACGACACAAAAATCTAAAAAGTCTAAAAATCTTCATTATATCTAAATTTTTACTATTATTTTTATTATCATTATTATTATTATTATTTTTATTATTATTTTTATTTCTATTTTTATTTTTATTTTTATTTTTATTTTTGGTATTGTTTTTCTAATATTCAGAATATATCTGAAATTATCTCTCTTCCCAATATGTGTGACACACCATGTGTCGTGTTTTGACAATTATTAAAACTGATAATAAATTGGTTTATTAATAACAGTATGTTAGAAAGAATATTAATTACTGTTATACTCTGCGTAAAATAAATTAATTAATTATGATCAAGACAATTATTGTGATCATCTAATAATAAAAATAATATAAATATATATAAATAAGTACTATTATTCATTGCAGCAAGCCACTAACCAACTGTATTGCGTATTATTGCTATTATTTCTTTTTATTCTGTGATTTAAATGTGTATTTTATATAATTGAAGTACCGGCCGGTATCTGAATACATAATTGTATTTATTGTTCCATAATAAATTTTAAATGATTATTTGAATCAGCGCTGCCTCTGAAACCTTTTTCTTCTTTGCACCTGTGTCTAAGGGGCTGGGGTGTCCCCTTATCAGAGACAGCAGCAGATTCAATTATATATAGATTAGCGCTCTGCCATTCCCCCCTTTTTTTTGTTCCTTGGCTAAACTACCCCAGGCAAGAGCTGCAAATCTATCTCTTAGGATGTCGCCATTGTTATGCATGTCTGAGAGAATGGAAAGGAGAACTTCCTACTTAAAGGGTAACCAAACCAAGGGAATGGTGCCCTTGGATAATGATAGTACAGACATGCATAGATTGTTTAATAAACTAGAGAATTTGTGTATCGCAGAGACTAGACACTGGTGGGACCAGATCACCCTACAAAAGTATTTGGACGGTGATCTGATCCCACGGGGTCTTAGGATTTTAAAGTCCTCAACATTCAAAGATGATTCCCAATTCACTGGGGAGTGGAATTCAATCCTAGATAACTGCTCAAAAGGGCTTATGAAGCTCCTTATAAAATACAGAGAGCAAAAGGTAACTGAACTCCAAGGAGAGATAGAAAAGGTATATGGATTACTTAAAGCCTTTGAAAAGACCCAAGAATACAAGGAGAGAGATGTGAAAGTAAACCAAAATATAAAGGAATTTGAACATGAACTTATATACCGAAAGGAAAATAAATTAACTAGAGATGTACAGGACTATGAAAGAGGAGAGGTACATAGTTACAACAGAAACACTATGAGAACATCAGAAAATTATAATAGAACAAGGAATACATATAGAAAGAACTATAGGGAAACAGATAAAAAAGTAAGATTTGGAGGCGAAAGAGGGAGAGAAAGTACAAACTATACACCTAATAGGTATAAAGAAAAACCTCAACAACAACAACAAAAAAATAGGTCAAACGGTAGGAATAGAGATTTTCAATACACAAATGGGAGTAGATTCGAGCCACTGAGAGATGCACAGTCTCCATATAATAAATACATAACTAGAAACAGAAGATTAGAGAGTGCACCTACAGACACAGATGACGAGTGGACAGCATCCCCCAACCAGGATTTTTTAGGGGCGCACCAAATAGGTCCCCTAATCGGTTCTCTAAAAAGAATAAGAAGAGAAGAAGAGGCAGCAGGGGAGGAAAACAGGTCAACAAAAAGCCAGTGCATAAGATAAGTCCAAAAATTAAGGGCATCTTCAACCTCTCTTCAAAAAAATTGACAACAGATGAAATTAAACTTTTAGAAAGAGGATTGAACTTCGCACCTTCATCTAAACCGAATTTGTTTAAACTTTTTGTAGACCTTAATAGGTACACACGAACTCTTAGCAGGAAACGTTTCTTTGCTACACAAACCATGAAACAAAAAAAGATTGAGGGTACCCCAATTACGCTAGATCTGGATGACAAAATAGCTCTAGAAATGTTGGAATCTCTAGAGAACGAACAAATAAGTGGAGAAGATTCGGTAGACACACAAATCAAAATATACGATTCTAAAAGAACATCAAAATTTAAATGTCAATCAGAGTTTTACCCTTTACAGTACAAAGGTCCATTTGTGGAAAGCTTTTATAGGACAACTTTAGACCAATTTAAAAAATTATGTGATAAGGCGGACAAACAAAGTACAAAAGATAACTTAAACTCAGGAGAACGAAGGGCCCTAAAATGCCTATATGCAGATAAAAGTATTATTATCAAGCAGGCTGACAAGGGCGGTGGGGTTGTTATACTCGACACTGTGGACTATATAGAAGAGTCGTATAGACAACTAAATAACAGCGAATTCTACAGTTTGTTGAGTGGCAACCCCACCGCCCTATATCAGAAAGCCCTGCGTGATCTATTAGATTCAGCTCTGGCCGGGGGCGCTATTACCAAAGATACCTTTCACTTTCTGTATAATTCACACCCTGTCACACCCACGTTTTACTTTTTGCCTAAAATCCACAAATCCCTGCACAAACCCCCTGGGAGACCAATTATTTCAGGTGTTGGGTCCCTCACCAATAATTTATCCGCCTTTGTTGATTATTATTTACAGGGTCACGTGGAGGGTCTGAGGTCATATATAAGAGATACACAACAATTTTTGAATTTAATAAATACAGTAATATGGAATGAGCGCTATACATTAGTAACATGTGACGTAGAGGCACTATATTCAAATATTCCCCATAAACTGGGTGTACAGACCATACAAAAATATTTGGAAAGAGACACCTCTATCTCCGACCCTCTGCGTGAGCTTATAATTAATGCAATTTACTTTATTCTTGAGCACAATTATTTTTTGTTTAATGCACAATATTATTTACAGACACGGGGGACGGCGATGGGGACCAGGTTCGCGCCGAGCTTTGCGAACCTCTACATGGGTGCTTTCGAGGAGGAGCATGTTTGGTGTGAGCGGTTCGGCGCGAACCTGGTCCTCTACGCACGTTTTATTGATGATTTGTTTATAATTTGGGATGGGGATTTAAATTCACTTAATAATTTCTTTGATAATTTGAATCTCAACACATATGGTTTAAAATTCACCTGTAGTCACCACCCCACACAAATTAATTTCCTGGATATAGCGCTCTCGGCCAATAAAAATGAAAACAAGCTGGACACAGAAACTTATATAAAACCTGTTGACCAAAGTAGATATTTAGAGTTTACAAGTTCACACGCTACACAATGGAAAACTAATATTCCTAAAAGTCAAATGGTAAGAATCAGACGTAATTGCTCGACCGAACAAGCCTTTCATAAACAAGCCAAAGAGCTAATTAATTCATTTAAAGATCAAGGGTACCCCAACCAGTTGTTAGATCAGGCCTATGAAGAGGTGAAACAGATAGACAGAGAAAATTTATTAATAGATAGAGAAAACAAAAAAACTGGTAAAAATAGAAAAAATTCCTCCCGTGAAGAATATCAGAATAATGAGAGAAGTGTATCATTCGTGACACAATATAACAGTTTTGCTTATGAGATTAAAAAAATTGTAAATAGAAACAGTAAAATTCTATTGCAAGACAACCTTTTGAAGGATGTAATAGAACAAGGCGGAAAAGTCATCTTCCGCAAAGCTGAAAACTTGAAATCCAAACTAGTGTCAAGCCACTTCTCCATGTCAAAAACCCCGTCTATAGAACCTAATATAAAAAACTGGCTCCCACCATTACCTGAAGGTTACCATAAATGTGGTAACCATAAATGTTACACATGCCAGACAGCAGGAAATAAAAAGAGTATCGAATTTGAGTCCTATGAAACCAAAGAAAAATTCAAAATTAAAGGACATCTTAACTGCAGATCCACATTCGTAGTCTATGTAATGGACTGCGCGTGTGGACTGCAGTATGTGGGGCGTACCACGAGAAGCTTACATACTAGATACCTCGAACATAGAAGGAATATATTGGGAGGTATCCGTAAGCACCCTCTTTCCAAACACATCTCCTCTTGTCAAGAAAATTGTGTAAATAAAATACAAATAAAAGCTATAGAACAAATAAAGAAAACAATAAGAGGAGGAGATAGGTTTGGAAATCTGTGTCGTAGGGAGGCGTACTGGATATTTAGATTAGCCACATTAATTCCTAAGGGTCTTAATGACTGTGTAGAACTTAATAATATATGATTTAAGGTATAGAATCTCTGTATGTATAACTCCCTGTGATACATGGTTTGGCATGCCAAACATATCTTTTCGTTTCTCCTTACTCCTTCACCCTATCGATTCATGTACATTGTTCCCTACTAGATGATGCAAGAATTGATGTTAACATTAAGAACATCTATCTACATTATACTAAGCATTTGCTATTAAGTTTCATATGATATGACTATATATACCCCACTCTCCTGTAATACCTGTCTTTTATAAGCTAAAAAATCTAAAAAGTCTAAAAATCTTCATTATATCTAAATTTTTACTATTATTTTTATTATCATTATTATTATTATTTTTATTTCTATTTTTATTTTTATTTTCATTTTTATTTTTGGTATTGTTTTTCTAATATTCAGAATATATCTGAAATTATCTCTCTTCCCAATATGTGTGACACACCATGTGTCGTGTTTTGACAATTATTAAAACTGATAATAAATTGGTTTATTAATAACAGTATGTTAGAAAGAATATTAATTACTGTTATACTCTGCGTAAAATAAATTAATTAATTATGATCAAGACAATTATTGTGATCATCTAATAATAAAAATAATATAAATATATATAAATAAGTAAAAGCAAACAATGGCGACATTCCTATGATAAAAGTAAGATTTTAAATTATTTTATTGTGTTAGATTAGTGTAAATTTGTGTGTGTATACATGGTTTTTCTATGTATATATCTTTTCTTTGAGATCATGTTAGTGTGCTTTCAATTCTATATATATTTAAAAAAAAAAAAAAAAAAAAAAACTCCTATCTGCGAATTATTTAATTCATGTATATATACATCTGCTTAATCAATATATATACAAAAAAACGGACTGAAAATTAAAATGCTGCATAGAATATTCTCTATACAAAATAGAAGTGGCACACGTGACTTCCAATCCATCAATGTGAATCCTCATATGAAAACGAGGTGTGAGTGTATAATAATACACATATGATTTTCAAAGGCGCTCACCAAACGAACACTTCCGCATTTGCGAAAACGAGGTGTGAGCGTGAATGGAACGCAATATGGACGCTTGGCGCGTCTGAATGAAAACGAGGCTTGGAGAAGTCCAAACAGCGCAAGCGCACACTAAGCCCTGAACGCCATAAAATCTGAGCGACGGGGGCGCACTACATCTACGTCCTTCTGATGAAGCGGCCGAGCGTGACAGGCCGAGAAACGCGTTAAGGAGACCAGACGCTGACCGCTACTTCATTGTGCCTTTCTGCATTGTGCCTTCCTGCATATTCCCTACCTCCGCTATCGCACCCCCACCTGTGGACCCAATATTGGAAGCTGTTTTGCATTTACTGCAAGGAATCAACAGCTGGATACAAAAATCCCCCCACAGACTGACTGAGTGACCGAATCGGAGGAGAGCAGGTTATAGCTCAATTGAGCACCATTCATTCCCTTCATGTTTTCTTACCAATTAACCCATTCTAACCATAAAAGCATGCATGCCATAACTTACTAATCTGGACTAAGCTGTGAGAGAGCTAATTGTTCATTATTCACTAACAAATTACATCTACTAAAACTGGAGTGAAAAAGAGTGGATTACTATTATTCATTGCAGCAAGCCACTAACCAACTGTATTGCGTATTATTGCTATTATTTCTTTTTATTCTGTGATTTAAATGTGTATTTTATATAATTGAAGTACCGGCCGGTATCTGAATACATAATTGTATTTATTGTTCCATAATAAATTTTAAATGATTATTTGAATCAGCGCTGCCTCTGAAACCTTTTTCTTCTTTGCACCTGTGTCTAAGGGGCTGGGGTGTCCCCTTATCAGAGACCGCAGCAGATTCAATTATATATAGATTAGCGCTCTGCCATTCCCCCCTTTTTTTTTTTCCCTCCTACCTTTTGACTGTCTGTAAATACCCTGTTTGTTATATCACCGTCTCCTTTGTAAAGCGCAACGGAATATGCTGCGCTATATAAGAAACTGTTACTAAATAAATAAATAATATTGCTATCTGTTGTGTGACGGAAGGCTCCAACATATAACATTTGAAACGTGGACATATACTACATATTTTTGCACATTATTTGACTATATCAATAATACGTTGGTTTCTCTAAAACATTGACTTTTTTTTTAATAGTAATCCTGTATATAGGAGTAAATATCACTTTGTAGGCTGAAAATATTTTATTAACCTATTTATGTATTTAACAAATGGTTAGGTTATCGGTGTGTAATGAGTTACAGTAAAATGTAATGCACATGTTTTATATTCCATAGAAGAATCTTTAAATATGAGTTCTTCTCAATAAATCAGCCACTGGTACATTATGCAAAGCGTTTTCATTGCACCGCTCTTGCTTTTGCAGTCACTGCTGTCACACTTATGTATTCCTTACAGGTCCCTTGTCCTTTTTAACTCTTTTGAACAAGAGCGTTTCTCTGTGGTGTCTGTCTACGTAAACTCGCCAAAACTAAAAGTTCTAAATGCTGCAGGCAAAGCCATTAAAGCCCAGATTAGTGCTGTCTGGGATGAAGCTACTGCTATGTCCGGTGACACTTACCAGGTACGGTATAACATTTCATGTAGTTTGACCTTCAGTAAGTGCTATAGAATAGATGGATATCTATACAAAGTAGCTAATAATTAGTAGCATATTTTATAATTCAGCTTTCTGTAGTTTCTGGAGGGTAAAGGGTCAAATACATCAGCGGAGTATCGGGGCAATTCCTTGTTTTCTCGATGCCCGGTTTGGGGTATCGGGGAAAATGGCTTATTGGAAGTCCTCTAGTTTCTGAATCCATACAAAAAAATATTGTAATCAGCAAGTCACATATTTTCTAGGTTTTGCCTGTTACAAGAACTGATCACAGATCATCAATAATCTGCTGATTGGCAGGTTCAGATCGTAGTTGTGGAATCACTCGGCTGATGATGGCTCGCAGAGGCCGATGTGAAACCAAACTTTTGTAAACTAAAGAACATACTTCGGTCCTCACTTGGGAAAACCACTGCCAATCTGTGGCACGAGAATAGAATGCTTTAGCTTCCTATGGACTGGCTAACATGTAATTATTGTATAATTGTGAAATGACTCCAATTAATGTTTAAATGCTCTTATTATCAGATTCTTTTTACGATCTTATAATATATAGGGCCAGATGCACTAAGCTTCAAAACTGATAAAATAGAGAGTGATAAACAGCCAGCCAATCAGCTCCTACCTGCCATCTCAGACTGTATTTGAAAAATGTCTGTCAGGAGCTGATTGGTTGATTATTTATCACTTTTGAAGCTTA